>NC_071538.1:8168862-8480592 GCF_026979565.1 Vidua chalybeata
AAGCCTGAAGCAGAATGTCTCTATTACTGCATTCCTTTATTTAAACAATTAACCCTGTGAACAGAAGAGCTGCTGAAGCTGCATTTGTTATTGATTTTGTCCCTTAAGACAAATTCCTACATGGATTCCCCAGTGTCTAATAAGTGTTTTTTCTCTACTGTAGTAGAGGGAGAGTGGGAGAAGCACAAGAAAGGAAGACACAGCTTGGGCCTCTGCACTGTATTCAACTTTTTATTTTCACTAAACACCTGGGACTTTATTTTCAAGGCCTCTACCCTTAATTGGAAGAACAGGTTGAAAAGGAGGAGAGATCCAGACATTTCTTTATCCTCTCTGCCCTGCAAGTTTTATCATGCAGGGAAGCAGGTGAGTTGTACAGGAACCCACTGGAGTATTCTACAGAGAACTTGTTAAGATTTCTTTTGGGAAAGCAGGACACAGGCCTCACCTGGCACTAATCAATAGCCTCTACTGAAAGCAGCAATCCTGTATTTATTTACCCTTCACCCTCACACTTCAGGGGGCAACCACACTGTTTCCCCTGGAGGAGAAGTCTCCAGACTGATCTAAACTCAGTTAACAGCTCCAGATTTGAACTCAGATGGACGTGACTATGAAGTGCCCCTCCCTGCTGAACATGCCCACTGAAGGGTTTTATTAGCCCACACAGCAACTGCAGCTGCCTCCTTTGTCTTTACTGGAGCACACCTGGATTTAGGGATCTCCCTGGCCAGCAAAAAAACCCACTCCCTGTTGGTACAGTCTAACAAAACAATGAAATTAGAGCAATAATTGTGTCACCTAAATCTAGTACAGGGACCTACAATTTCTTACTATGCATTTACCTATTTTAAGCAGTCCCTCAGTATGATACACGTCTTCTCTTGCCCCTTTTCACACACTAGTTGCAATATTTGAATGACTTCCACTGCATTTTCAATTACAATCTGCTTGTGAAGAGCCTACAGTGTCTTGTTGATAATCCTTTTTAAGTACAGACTATCAACAAGGCCTGCAAGTGTCCAGACAGAAGCTACCCAGAGTGAAGAGGTTATGATTTGCAAATTATGTTTTTTTTTCACTGTAGGTGGATCAGTGTGTGTTTAGGAAAAAATCTGCTATCTTTTGGGAATGTTTCCAGTTAACTCCATGCTAACCACATTTGATTTGCTTGGTTCTGCTTCAGGAACTGAAAGTAGCTTGGCTCCAGCATTAAATAACCGAGCAGGAAATAGCAGAAGGTTTACCATGTACAGGCTGGCCAGGGGTGGAGCAACAGATTGAACTAAAAATACAGCAAAGATTGGTTTGGGGAGATTCAGATTGGTTCCAATTTAATTAGGAGATACACAAGCTCCCAGTGCTGGTGATTAAGTTATCTTCATTGAAAACACATTGACATATTCAAATGTCACCATGCTTCAAAAAGGGAAGTGTTGAGACATAAAAGCTTAATGCCCTAAAATGAGGATCTGGTCAAAAAATGCTTTCTGCACTTTGTCAGCCTGTCCCCAGGCCCTGCAGCAGGCAGGGTGCTTCCTCTGCCCCATCCCACACACAAGTAAAAGCATTACAGGAAACTTGTAGCTGCAGCAGAAAATTCACTAATAGTGCTAATCTTCTAAGTTTGATCATGGGTGGGGATGGTATTTATTTTGAAACTGGGAGAAAGATAGGAATAGTTTCAACACTCAGATGAAAAGAGGCAAGCAAAATACAGTGCTGCAAATTCAATATAAATGTACAATATATTACAGATAGAAATTTTGATGAAATTTTGGCAAGGCAGTAGTTGCAAAGTCCTTAGCAGCAGAGACTTTAGCACCAAAATATCCTTTCAATCAATATTTAAAATCCTTCAATCCTCCAATCTTTTGATTAACTTGTTAGAAAGATGAAATAAAAGAGTTTATGCCCTCTGATGAACACTGAGGCAGCATCAGTGCAATCAGTGAATCAAGGCAAAACCAGCAGAAAGGAAACCCAGTTTCAGACCTGAGTAGCAAAGTCTAGGTTTGTCCCTATATTAGTCTTTCAACAGCAAATATTTTACTGTCTCCCAATCGCATTCCAAACAAATGAATCCTACTCCAGATCTTAACTGGACTGCAAAAATAAAACCTCGACAGCTCATTTATTGATACAGTGAAATATCCAAACAAGTAATTTTATTGCTATGAAGGAAAATATAACAGCTGGAAAAATAAACCTCAAGCTGTCATTGAGAGTTTGGCTACAGAGACAAAAAAAAAAAAAAAAAAGTGAAATGGCTGAAACAAACAGAAAAAAGCTCTTCCCGAGGAATGCTGAGAATGGGGTGAGCCCCAGTTGCTCTGATTCCTGGCAGATCCATGTGGCTGTTCGGTTTGATGGATGAAGAGATCGGAAGTCAGGTGGGAAAGTGCCCCCCTGAAAGTAAATCCACATTGTATCTAACCCACTAGGGAGGGAAACTGTGGGAAAAAAATATTGTTGGCAGAGTCTGAGGCAGGAAAGCTGCCACACTATTCTGCTCTACTTGGGAGAAAAACAGGAGCCCAGATGTTAACACAGGGTCTCCCTAGCCTGGAAAAAGGAAAGGCAAAGAATACCTATCCAAGAAAGCTACTCCTACCATTATCAGTCGTCCCAGTTCTATTTAAAGAAAGCAAAAGGGCCAAGAGAAGAAGCTGTTTTGCAGCTCTGCACAAACAGCCGCAGATAAGGGTGGTACCAGGTGTCAGCTTGCCCTGCAAAGTCACTGAAATGTCAAGGATTGTTTTTCCTCTACTCCCTTTCTCTTTCCTCCGACTGGGAACTGCCAATGTTTATTTAAAAGATATCCCTTGTATTTGGCAAGAATGCCAGCGGGGCAGACGTTAATGGATTATTCTTTGGGGCTGGCAGCCTGCCGAGGTGATAAGGATAGCCTGCCTGCCCCAAGGCCCCGAGCCCTGCCATTTACAGGGCCGGCCAGATGCTCTGCTCTACCGAGAGCAGCAGGCTTTAAAAGCTGCCTCCAACTTAGATTTGACCTGTAAAAATAATTAAATAAGTAGAGAGGCAGACACGGGCTATAGAGGGGCATTAATCCATCTGTGAGACCCAGGTCTGGTGCTGCTCTTTGGCAGCGGCGTGGAGAATTTGCACAAAGCACCGTGAAGTCCCTGCCGGTGTTTCTGTTCAGTGCTCTGCCCTTGAACTGGATCTCAACCTGGGAGCCCTGAACTCGCCTGCTAAAAGCAGCACAAGCGAGGGACCTCCTTGTACTGCTGCAGCTCAGCGTGGAATGACAACAAAAGCAGACCTGGTTTGAGCTCTGCTGGGCAGAGGAGGAGCCTGGCTTTGAGCAGCAGGAACACCGTGAATGCCAGTACCCCCTGAGACGGCAAGCCTGAAGGAATAGGATATATTTTGTGTCTTGAGATATATTTAGATTAACATTGTTTACTATTAATCTTCTTCTCTGCAAAGCCCTTTCTTTCCCAACAGACAAAAAAATCCCAGGATCACCCCACCCCTGTTATCATGTGTTTTTTGGAAGACGACCTTTTACAGACAGCACAGACTGTAATTAAGGTGCTCATAATACAATTTAGTAAAAGCAGGAGCTGGGGCACAGTAGCATTTACTGCTGTGATTGAAAGCCTTAAAAGTTATGAGGAATTGACCAAGTAGTAATTTTATCTGTTTGGAGCTGGCAAAAAAAAAAAAAAAAAACAAAACAAAAACAAAACACAAAAAAAAACAAAAACAAAAAAAAAAAAAAAAAAAAAAAAAAAAAACCAAAAAAACTTTGTGCTCATTTGAGAAGCGGGGCTGCCACTAATGATGTTAGAGCAAATAGAGCTGCTTTCCTGCTTCTCATGAATGCAAACAACCAAGGATTATCCCAGACAGGTGTTCCCTCTAAAACAAAAGCACGCAGCAAGTTTTACCTCCCTTTTTTTTTTCCCCTGGATTTCTTTTTTTCTCTCTTTAAACAGGACAAATGAAACCCCCAGGGTCACATACTTTTACCTCAGGAAGGTACCACAGCCCACCTTTGCTGGTGACCTCTCCTGGTTCTGATGTGGCCCACACTAAAATCAGGTTGAGGACATGATAAAACCCTCATGTCAAGCTGTAAGTCATTCCATTCCAAGAGCGATGGCTGATACTTCCAAAGGAAATTCAGTGCTGAAATAAAAATACACTTCTTTTCTTCTGACATTTCATTGTTCCTTTGTACAGCCTCTCCTGAGGTTTTTAAACAGGATTGTTCTTTGAAACAGGATTCCAGCAACAGCACAGAATTCAGACATCTGGAGCTGTAGAGCCATCCTCAGTCTCAAGGCCATCATAAGAGGAGTCAAGAGAGAACTACATAAGTCCAGACAGAACTAATCCAACAGCAACCTGAGGTCTGAAAGTTGGCCTGACTTTTCTGTTCTTACCTTACTCTGATGGTAAGGCAGAAATTTCAGTTCCTGCCCTGAAACTTTACTGGGTTGTCAACAGTGAAAGTTATTGAATTCTTGGACATAGCTTTGTATTAGCATCAATTCCTGGGGTGGTTATTTACCGTGGAGGTTCTTTGGTATCAAAGTGCCTTGGACTCACAGCCATGAGTTACTGGAGCTTAAGAAAGGCAAGTCACCCGTGGATGTAGTGCAAGGTAAATCACCCGTGGATGTAGTGAAGCTGAAGTCACCCATGGATGTAGTGCAGAGTCTCCAGGTTGTGATGGCACAGGAAAAGCAGTGTGGAGAAAAAAGGAGCACTTCTGCAAAGTGGGAATACACAACTTGGGCCTGTAAACACCATTTATTATTGTTTCTTTATCTCTCACTAGGAGACAAAGCTTGTGTTCCTCAGCAGCAGTTTTACCACGACAAATAGCAATCTGATTCCATGGTGTGACAGCTTATTCCTAGCACTAGGAGTGGGTGCACCGAGGCAGGACAGATGGAGGCTGTGCCACAATCAACATTCAGTGGGGTGTCTGTCCTCACCCACTCATCTGCCTGCTCATTCCTCTCCGACTGCTCTGGGACTGCTCTGACCCCACCCGTGAGCTGTTTCTTTCCTGCTGCCTCCTTCCTTGTTTTCCAAGAGCTTTCTTGCTGCCCACATGTGTCCCCTCCTCCTCTTGGACGCTGTATTTTGTACAGAAGCAACAGATTGCTGTGGTGTTGTCCTTCTGATCTAATGAGAGAAACTCCTACAACAATGATGTGCATGTGCCTCTTTCCTCATTATTTAGCAGGGGACTTGGATATACACATCTCCCCCAGGATCCTGCTTTTTCTGTGGGTCCTACCCTTACTGCCCCTGCTCTCTCAGCTTAACAAGCTTTTCTCTCCAGCCCTACACCTCCATCATTTCTGCTGCTTCTCCCCGTGCAGCCCTGAGAGCCTCCACACTTCCCCTGCCCTCTCTGCCTCCTGTGGCTGCTGTTCTTCAAGGGGAAACCTTTTACACGCAGCGAGGGCAGCAACGATCTCAGTGTCACTCCACAGATGCTTACTAAGTTCTTAATCATCCTGTGTTTGTCCAGGCTGGAGTACAGCACAGGGTTTCTCATTTCAGACACAAAAGCCTGGCTTTCAGTCAGGCAGGATGGACTCCAGGGTCACTGCTGAAGCACCACTAGCACTGGTCTATTTTCTGTTATCCCAACTCTGATGAGCTCTCTGTGGTTGAGCTTTATTTTACAGGGATATCAGGTTTCTTTCTCATTTTTGCTTATTATCATTTTATTTCTGAATCATGGATTCCAGGATGGATTTTAAAATTGGCAATGATCATTCTACTGATACTGTTCTAAGATCTCAAAAACCTATAATCTCACACGAATACATGTAGCCTTTAAAATCATCTGGGGAAGAGAAGGAATGGTTATACTCATGTTACTACAGGCAGTGAGGCTCTTACAAACCTGTGTGTTGGTAGTAAGAGAACCTAGATCCAAAATGTACTCCCCAAATAGTTTTCTAAATCCCCTGGAGCAGCAGCTAACAAATCCACGTTTCTGTGCTCTGGTTAATCTCAGAAGAAAACAGCACTGCTTAGCACAAAGCCAAACTCTCACTGACTGAGGGAAGTATAAAAGTGCATTTTGTTAGTGATTAGAGTTGTACCTGTCGAAGGGAACTTACTGCAAAGGACAATTCTTTGCCTCTCATTCCCTTCAAAACCGTAACAAACCTTAGGATTGTAAGGTTATTTAATTAATTCCTCTTAGAAAATTTTCTTTTATGTGCCCCACCTTCTTTCTAAGCACTTTATTGGATTGCTTGTATTTCTCTGCAGATTCCACTTGCCTCCCCAAGCCTCCTGGCTGCCCCTGCCCTGGTGGGCTCCTCCTGCCACTGGTACTGACTGGCACAAAGTGCTCCAGCTCCCAGGGCTGCAGTTTGAACCCCATAAAGCAGCTCCTTCCCTTCTGGAGCCTTGAAGGACTGTGGAGGTCATTTAGAGACCAACCAGCAGCTGCTGCTGATATGGGGGAGGAGGTTGTCCAGGCTGAGGATCGTGGCTTTAAGGGAGCACCACACATGGGATTCTTATCTGAGGATAAAGTGTCTTTCCATCACTGCCAAATCTCTCCGAGGCTGTGGACACAGATTCTGACACAGAATTCCGTGAATTCTGTGACATGCTACACAAGCCTGTGCATGTACACACCTGTATTCTGTTCAAACTCCAAAATTCCTTTTGTGTTTTCTTCTGGTGTTAAAGTGTCTCTTTGGTCAGAGCAAAGCCAGGACTGTGAACACCCCTTCTGAACATCCTCCCTGGGAGCCCAACCATGCCCTGAAACTGCTCCTGTGCTCTCCATTAACGTGGGAAGAAAAAAGAGCAAAGCTCCTGCAGCTCAGTTAGGTCAAATACAAGGTTTCATTTGCCCGTTTGCCTCATTTTGCTGTCATCCTGAAGGGAAAAATAGGGGGTGGGAAGGCACCAGGAGAGAAAAGCATCATAAATCATTCACTGGATTAGCAGGAGGCTGGGTCGGCAAGCCTTGCTCATTTAGCTACCTTAAATTTCATCCAACCTGCTTATCCCCCAGCTGCAGGAATAACAGACCACTTGAAAGGTAATATTTTTGCTATTAGTGAAGAAAAGAAAAAATGTGATCTTTGCTGTAGCATGGGAATAATTTTTCCAGAGCTACACAGAATGAGCCTGAGTGAATACTGCTATTTTTGGCAATAGCCCTCCTGTTCAGCTCACATCAATAATTTTAATGCTTTATTTGTGGTTTGGGCTATAAGAAATGGTGAAAGCCTGCAGAGAAAAAAAAGAAAAGTGTCAAAATTAGCTAAATAATTTTGAGTTCATGACATTCATAAAAATACATTAATGTTTTCAGAATTCTTAGAGTCTATACATGCTCATAAAGCTGAGCTATGAAAGCATTTTATTTTACGTATGCAAACATCACCAAATTACTCTTTATGAGGTTTTAATTGGACCTCTAAGGTTTCAGTGGTTACAATGACAGACTGTCAAACATTCTTAGATCCCTGTGTCTTGCAACATCAGGAACACAGAGAATCTCACGTTTTGTCCCAGTAGCATTTTTCACAGTATTTTTCACTTGTCATATCGCAGCAGCACTGAGTCAGAGGCTCTGGTGTTTGAGGTGCTGCCTAAACAAAAAACGAAACCAGACTTTCAAGGTCTCAAAGCTCTTTACATTTGATGGGGAGATATTTCACTCCGACAATTACAGCTGATGTTGCATCATCTTCCTTGCACTCCCACAGCAGTTCTGACCCCTCTGTAGGTGGCCAGAGACCCCAGTGCTCCCTCTGAACATCACTTTTCCTCCTACGTGCCCCTGTTTGCTTCTTTTGTTCCAGAATCTGCTTTGGGAGAGAGAGCAGCACTACTGGACTGTGTGTGGGGAAAGATGGGCCATAGGTGGGAACATGTTCAGCCAAGAAATCTGCTGTCTCCCAGAGCTTGTTGCAGACTGGTCACAGGGTTCAAAACACTTTATTTCAGAAGAAAAAGCTTGATTCCTAGCTGGCCCCTGAAAAGTGTTCCCTTCCTCTTTTACAGAACTTACCCAAGTCCTGATAATTTGTAAAAAATAGACACAAAAATTATGTAGTTAATTTACCCTTACAAAAACCACTTTAAAACATGAACTCACCCAAATATTCACAGTATCTTAAATGCAAGAGGAATCACACCCTAGTTAGTCATATTGCTCAGGCTGCTGTAGTTGGGCATGTGCTTCCTTACTTAAGTGTATTAATCAAGGAAAGGCATTAGCTGGGACAAATTTTGTCTCCAACAAACTCAAGAACTGAAGGTACTACTGGCATTCATGAAAAAATAAAGATTTTCTCATGTTTTTACAGGCAAACAGCTACACAGAAACATCCATTCAGGCTCAGCAGATCTAGTTTAGGACTGTTGCTAAGTGAGTAACTTGGGCTACAGAAGGAATAATCGTTTTTACTACTGCATAGCAACTCTGTTTTTTTCTAAAAATTACATGTTTAAGTTCTGCAAATTCTGCAGCCAACATTAAATTCCAAATGATCACATTAACAGAAGAAAAAGTAAAAGTGCAATAAGGGAAACTCTAGTGCCTTTCCCCAGTCAACAAATGCCCCTTAATGATCTCAGGCTGAGACTTACACACAGAGAATTAAGTGACCAGCATTTTTTTTTTTTTTCCCATTTGAAGCTAACAGGGTAGCAAGGCCATCTGCATGGTGTTTACACCATGTACTGGCTGCAATTAGAAGCTGTGAATTTGGTCATTAGTTGACTGGTTTAAACACAACTGTGTTGGCTGAAATGCCAGGTTCAAGAGCAGCTGTTGTGGTGTGTGTTATTGTAGTTAAGACCATTCCTGAAAGCTGGAGATAGAGGTTCCAGGCCCTCTGGAGAAAAGGGACTAGAACTCAGCTTTCCTGTGGCCTGGGTAACAGTTCCCTTCATTAGACTTGAGATTTTAAATTCTATTTATTTTAAATCTAATTATGAATATATGATAAGATAGCAATGGATTCACAACAAAGAAAATATTATGGTTAGCAGATAAATTAAAGATAAAACTAACTGGGAACAGTGATAACGGCCTTTTCTAGCAAAATTACAAAAAATAAGCTATCACCATAAGATATGAATGCACTGCTACCTTGATTTGAGTGTACAGAAGACAGGACTTTTCACAATGTCCCTAAGCTGATGGGTTACCTTTCACTGTACTCCAACACACTCAAATTCTGTCGTCCATCCTCAGCCCAAGAACCTCCTCCCCTTTCATACATCTTTTAAAAACCAAAATTAGTGTTTCAAAGTAGCTTTGCTGCACAACCTCCTACCTCAAGCCACTGCCTGAGGCACAGCTGCTGTGAATCATTATGTAGAAAAATATCCCCCTGAATAAGGCGGAGAAAGTGCATTAGAAAGAATATCAGGATCTCCAGAGCTGGCACAGAGAATCCCTGCAGTACAAGTTGATGAGAATGAGCAGATTTCCAACAGCATAAAGCTTGAATAACAGTGGTTGAAAGGAACTAAATAGGAATCAGCCCCACACTGATTAGGGGCTGCAAGGGAACATGTGGCCTCAATCAGGACAATGCTGGGTTTGAGAACAAAAGCTGCTTCTCCCTTTCCTGGGGACACTTCTTGAATTACATATTCCTTTACACAGGAGACGTGCTGGGCCATGATACACAGATAACCACCAGCCCAGGCACAAGGCTTCCTCTGCTCTGCACCACTGTAATTATCTTAAGCAGGGTTTACAAATAAAAGCACTGCTCCCCAGCCCCTCATTTCAGTATATTCCACCTGTCACGATATATACCAGGAGCCACAAGCCAAACAGGGCCTCTGACTTCACCTCAAACAACACATGGCCCAGGGTTTCCAAGTTATTATTTGATAATACTGGAAGGTATTGCAGTGTGTGGTCCATCAAAGGCATCTGAGCTGCTCACTCACCCCACAGCGAAGGAAGGTTTCCCATGCTAGAATCTTTTAGCTAGCCTGTAATTTGAAAAGGATGATTTTTAGAGCTGGTTACAATTTAAACCTTCCAACGCTGAGCAGGTTTTGGACTATAATGCCAACATTCATGAGGGAGGGAAATATGAGAAAAAAATCCATTAAAATTTAGAAAATTTTAGACAACTATTTGTTTTATTTCACATTCAGAGAGCTCCAGCATCCTTGTACACATGGCACTACCCAAAGTAAATGCATCATAAGGAGCTCTAGTTCATGGAATCCCAGAATGGTTTGGGTTGGAAGGGACCTTAAAGATCATCTCATTCCACCCTCTGCCATGTGCAGGGACACCTTCCACTAGAGCAGGTTGCTCAGAGCTCCATCCAACCTTCTGGCTCAGAAGAGGAGCTCAGCTCAGTTTTTATAGAGTTGAATTCATTGTGATGTCTCCTCACACGTCAGAAAAGTACATTTCAGCCTAATGTGCAAAAACTTAATGCAAATGTCCTTCCCCTCTTCCAGCTTTAATAGCTTTTGAACCAACTAGAAGATTTCAAAGACATTTAACGGCGCAGAAGAGATTTATAAGATAGGAAACTTCTGTGAACTGCGTGAAAATAGCTATGTGTGCAGGCAAGAAAAAGGTGATTAGTGCTTCCAGCAAGGGAAAGGTTGCAAAATGGGCTTGTCCTTAATGAGACATCATCGGCTATTTTCCATGCTGGAAATGAGAAATGTGATGCTTTTCCCAGTGGTGAGATATTTAATTACAGTTTTGACCTTATATTCACTAAAAAACTCAACCCAGAATACCAGAGTCAATGTATTTTACTTCTCCTTCTTTGGGTTAAACTCCTTGTTTGTAAAACAGGGTAACAAGAGAATTTTCTGGTTAAAATAGTTAAAATGTGATGGTCCATCTGGAGGTGAAAGAAATGGGCAAAGAGAAAACAAGAGCAGCATTTTAATTAAAAGAAAAAAAAAATTTAAAAGGAGCACCTGCTAACTTTGATCAGATTTCCTCCACTCCCCCTGGCCTGCAAATGTAAACAGATGGGGTGCCTCAGGTAAAACATATCTGGCAGCATGGAAAGAGCTCTTCCCACTGGTAATGAGGAGATGGATCATATTATCTCACTAAAGTAAATATTATTTTAAGCCAAAAATCTCAGTTATATTTCATGGGGTTTTTTTCCTTCCATTTCTGTACAGATCTCACTGGGTTCAAGGTGAAATCATCTGGCATGTTAATAGGCTTGATCTGTAGAAAATTACGGACTAAAAAAAGCCCACCCAAACCAACAGCGAGCCGCTGTCACACATCTCATCTGGGTCACTGCTGCAGGCTCAGACTCGTGGTTTGTGCTGGGTACAGAGCTCCTGGGGCAAGTAATTCCTTGCAGAGAGTCGTAAAGACAAGGCATGTCCAGGAGGCCGAGTGGGGAGTTCACCTTGCAGCCTGTGCAGGAGCCCAGGGCTGCACAAAGCCGTCATTCAGAGCACAGGAGGGCTGTCACTGACACAAACACTTTCCAAAACATTCTTCACTGCAGTTTTGGTGGAAGGTGTGACACAGCTTCAAATATTTGTTTCTTTGTTTCCAGGGGAACAACAGCACAGTGGCTTAATAATAAAACAACATTGATCCTCGGAGTTTGAAACAGTTCCTTGATTTTTGTTTTGAGTTAAAGATTTACCTTTCTATGGGTTTCCACTTTCCCCAACAACCAATGAGTTAAACTGGTTTATTTTTTATTTATTAAACTGTGGTTTAATGCCCTTTCAGTACTTTGGGGGGAAATCCAAAACATGAAAGACAAGTCTTGCGAAATTTGTATTGTCCTGCTGCATAAGCCAAGCTTTCCACTAAACACATTCAAGGAAGTTCACATTTTGTAGACTTGGAATATTTCATATCAGATATTTAATATTCACAATCTTCAATTACCCCCTCTGAATTATGGAGTCTTGACAAAACATCATGGAAGGAGCAGAGTCCAGAAGTTGAGGTATAAAATGTCGCCAGCACTTGAACTTTAATCCCAGTTGTGAAAAGAAGGGAAGAAGTTCAAAGGTGGTTATTCACAGCTTTGTTTTAAAATTGTATTTTAATATAAAATAATTTTCATACTGTAAAATTACTTTTATACTATAACATTTTTAGTATAAAATAGGACTATAGTAGTCCTTCTCTCCAGTCCACAGGAAGAGGAAGGCTCTTCCAGAAGGTGTCAGAGCAGCAGTTTACTTGAAAAGCTTCTGCAAAAGGCAACTCAAAGGCATCTGCTCATTAGGAACCCAGAGAACCCAAGACAGTGCTCATGTTGGGCACCAACATCCATGTTTAAAGTTGGGCTATGGATACATTCCCCATGGATTGTGTGTAAATTTACTGTACCTGAAAGTGGTAGGTTTGTTGTGTAAAAAACTAGGATTGTGACAAATAAATGGTTTTGAGACTGAAATAATTATTTCCTAAAGTGACAGCATAGTGTGCTCAGACATTATTCTCAAGCTTGATGAACACATATAATTATGTGCAATTCTCACTAAAATATTGGATGCTTTCGGAAAATCAGCTGCATCAAAGTACACACAAGAGTTGTTCTTGCCCCTCAGAGGGATATGAATGTTTAGGTACATTTCCTTCTCCTAAGCATGAGTACCACTACTATTATTCAAAAACCATGGAAATGGTGCCCTAGGAAGCTGCTCTGCCCAAAGTGCCTCTTGGATGATAAACTATGGAAGAGTTTGAGGAGAATCTCAGCACCAGTAAATACTAGCTGTGCCGCTGGAAAATAAATAGAGGCTGACAAATTATTGCTGAGGTAATCCCCGTGAGAGTGTCTAGACTAAGGGAGTCAAACCTCCAGTCCGTAGGCTGGAGCTGGCTCCCTGGAGCCTTTCCACCAGCCTGCAGCTCCTTGTGCAACACCCACTGCAATTCAGCCCACAGGCACCTGCTTGGCGGCGCCCGAGCAGGCCACGGAGAGCAGACAGGGAGCCGGGGAATGAATCCTGCTCCCCACCACAGCTGTCTTGTCTTTCACTTCTGCTCCTCCAGCCCCAGCCCAGGAATGCCCCAAACATCTCTTCATCTCTTCAGCTCTGCACCGGGCACAGCATCTCTGGGTCTGCAGAGCAATGGATCCGCTCAGCCTCACTTTGTGTTCACGGGTCTGAAAGGGGTTACTTTTCCACAAGCAGTGCCTCCCTTTTGTCTCCTGCTGAGGGAAAAGAGAGGCAAGATGCGAAGGAAAGATTTTTTTTTCAAGTGGAGATGAAGCGAAGGGCACTGGAACAAACCCAAGCAGGAGCCAAAAATTACTAACATGGAGGAAAAAGCCCAGATCAGGAGTTGAAGGAAAAGCTGGGATAGACATTCCTTGAGGAAGCAACCCCTGAGTAGTGAGAACAGACACAGAAATGTTTCATTAAGGCATTTTCTCCTTTAGGTTTAAAAAAAAAAAAATCTTTTTTCAAACTTCAAATGAAATCTGTAACATTCAGAAATAAATAAATCTCTCAGC
Organism: Vidua chalybeata; assembly: GCF_026979565.1. Lineage (NCBI taxonomy): Eukaryota > Metazoa > Chordata > Aves > Passeriformes > Viduidae > Vidua > Vidua chalybeata. The sequence goes on from NC_071538.1 coordinate 8,182,341, forward strand.
AGTGTGAGAGGAGTGCAAAATGTGTGTCTTCACTCATCACCCACAGAGTTGAACTGAAATAGTCATTTGGCCCTTGCCAAGGTGTGCAGCTGCTTCAGTAGTGCTGTAAATCAAAAGGTCCCCACAGTCTCCACACAAGCGAGTCTGAAGGTCACTAAGCATGATGCAACAAACAGGCATGAAATATCTCTCACTAGACCTGGTGCTTTATCATCAAGACTGGGGAAAAAAAGAAAAAAATCTATGATGCACCTGTACTCCTTCACATCTGTCAGGATGGGGTGAGAAAAGGCAAGGAGAAAACAACAGATTGGTTTATTGTAGTCAGGTAGACAGTGCAGCACAGCCATTCTGCTTAACATAACAAAAACAGCTTCCCCAAGCAGGGTGGGAATGACAGCTTCCCTGAGATTTGGCAGATCAAACAGATGTGGGCAGTTTTGACATTTCACTAACATTTAGATCTCTCATCAGGCAGGTGACTTCATTCTCTCTGCCAAATAAACAATCCAAGCGCTTGCTCACCATAAGGAGACTCTCGTAGTTATCTCCAAGTCATCACATCACCAACATCAAAGAGTAAGAACAGCCCCTTTCCAGTAAGGAAAACACCCCAGTACCTGTAGGAATTCAAGGCCTGAGCCACCTCTGTTTTGTGAGAGGTGGCACAAGATGAAAATCACCACAAGATGAAAATCACGTGGCTTCATGGGGCCTCCATGGGCAGCTGTGCACACCCCGCCGTGGCATGAACAGTCCTGCTGTTCTCCAGGCAGTTTGATTAAATTACAGCTACTTTGAGAGACTTAAATGAATTATCACGATGAGCAGAGCAACCAAAACTATCACACACAAGAAATCATTGGTTGTCCTTCAGAAGGATGAGGCTCTGCAGCAACTTTGAGTCTTGGGAGAAAAGCACTCAATTACTTGAAGAGAGAATCCAAATGAATCCTCTTTCCTTGGGGAACTCCCGCCTTGCTCTCAGCCCGCCTGTTGGATCAGTTTCTATTTCATCTCTTTCACTGGACTTTTGGCTGAAGCCCACCTATGTGTTGTTTTCCCAGCAGTGCAAAAGCAGCTGCTTTCCCAAGGCCTGAGATGACACATCTGACACGTCATGCTCAGGGCAGAGCAGGCAGGGAAGCCTCCTGGCTCTGGGACACTGCAACCCATCCACACAAACAGACCCAATCTGCTGCATCCCTGCCAGCCAGCCAGAGCTTCCATTTTTTTACTTGCTTCCACCATCTCTATGTTAAACAATGACTAAGACCAAAGAGAAAAACAAAGCACAGAGAAAGAAAGCAAAAAACAAAACAAAACAAAAAAACCCTCCATCTAAAAAACATGCCAGAAGTATTAGTCAATGAGTCTGATTATTGGAAGGCAGTCTAAAGTCCTGATTAACTAGGGAAAAAAACCCACGAAAACAAAAACTCCTAACAATAATAACTACTCTCCATACTTTATTGAGGGCAGAAATCTGTGCAGAGGGAACCATCCTCCCAGGTGGTGTCTCCCCATTACATCCACCAAGAGCATCTCCCCTGGCCCCAGCAAGGGCCAACACAGCCCTGGGGCACAGCCAGAAGATCTGTGAGACAAGCCAAAGTAAATGTGCTTTTCCATTTTTTAAATAGATGTCGTTCAAAAAGGAAATTCAGACCTTTTGAGCCATTCTGAGATTTGTCTCCTGTTTACCTACATCAAAAGTAGCTCCAAAAATGTCTCAAATTCTCCCAATTCCAAGGAGACGGCATGAGGCTCCATGTTTTTGCTTTGAGATCTCTAGAGGAAAGGCAATGTTCAAGTGCCAAATACTACAGGTTTCCAGTGGTCTCCAATATCCTGAAAATATGTTATTTTTAGTATGTGGCTGGCAGAGAAAGGAAGTGTTAAATCTTGGACCAGTATCAAATCTGACTGAAAATTAGCAGCTAGGAACATCCTCTTTGATTATTTATTCCACTTTCCATATCCGAATAGCCCCAGAGGGACAGTAACAATGACAATCACTAGGAAAACACCTGCTGATAGCAGGTTAGTACAGAGCATTTGCCTGGCTCTCCCCATGAAAACATCCTGGAGTTTGTTTCCTCATTTTTGACGAGCAGATTCCTGCTGCAAGTTGGATGGTCTGTCAGGAAAGGGCTCTCATGCTTTGCTGCAATTCCTCCATTGCAGCACTTGTAAAAGAGCAGGAGACAAGAAGAAAACCACAGTCAATCCACTTCCAGGTGCCTTTATCACTTTTTCAGAGGTCCTTATGGCACTGAGCCAAGCCACTTGTAACAATCACAGCCCAAGAAGTGCATTACAATTGGTTAGGGCTCGTAGAGGCTCCAAGGCCTTTCCTCTCACTATCTGCTAGCAGCTTTCTAAATTAAGAAACATGTCCTGCTGCAGCTTTAACAGCATTTTGAGCTCGATTACATTTGGCATGGTGCTGGGCCAGCCTTCTTTAAATCACTGGGGTTTCTATGGGCATCAGTCAGTGTAAAATTGGAATTCATGGCACTCACCTGCAGGGTGGACAGCCTCAGAGAGGGATGGTGGAACAGGACAAGGCTCCAGCATCATGTTTCTCATTTATTCAACACTTAAATCAAAACTGAGATGTCACCACTGTGCTTGCAGCGCTCCAGGTTTGCCCACGCTGTCAGAGAGGGGCTGAGTCAATGGCTGGGAGTCCTTGGGAATCATCCTCAACAGGCAGGGAATCTCCTGCACCACAGGTCAGTCTCACTCACCCATTTCATACTCACTGTATCCAAACCTCCGGTGCCCACAGTGCCACGTGGATCTGCCTCTGTCACACTCTCTGCAGCTAAAGGCAGTGGGTCTGTGAGACATCCACACAGGGAGCTGCAGATAGGAGGGATCCACGGTGCAAACACAGCTGGCATAGCACAGGCACTCCCAAGGTGCAGAACACACTTTGACATCCATTAAAAAAGCTGTTTTCTTAGCAGTAGTCAGTGCAAGCCTGTTGGGAACCTTCTCCCTGAGCCAGCCAGGCTAATCACCACTGTCAACCCACTCCTAGCAGCAAAGGCTGGGGTCTTGACTCCAATTTTGGCTGCCTTGCTGCAGCAGAGATGAAGACTTAGCTCCAACACACATGGAATGGCCTCTACTGAAGTACTAAGCAGCTTTCAAACCCTGCTCCTCATCCCCCAGCTCCCAGCATGACCCCAGAAACACCCAAAAGGTGCCAGGGCAGGGCATTTAGAAGTGCGGGACAGCACAGGCACCAGAGGCAGGGCACAAACAGCTCTGAAATGCAAGGGGAACCTGCAGTGCTGCCAGCTAATAAAGTCAATACAAATGACACCAGCCCCGTCAGGTCAGAAGGAATGACAAGAGGGACATGCCACAGAAGGATGCGTGGAGAATTCACAGATGGACAGGCAATCTCAATTAAACTGTCCTCCCCTCCCATTCTCCTCTGAATTACTGCTTAAAAACCCCTTAATTATCTAAACTCAATTAGTCTTAGAATATTTGAAGCTTCCTGTTCAGACTAATTTCTCTCTCTTTCCTCATTTGCAGTGCTTGACTTGCATTAAAGAACACTTAGTGCCTGTGGTAAGGAGAACTTTACAAAGGCGGGTCAGGACTTTGGGGTATTGACAATCTCCCCTCTATTCTTCCTGTGCCTGAGAAGATCATGCACTTAGTCCTCCACATGAATTTTCAGCAGCTCTGACATGCTTTTTCATGCCTTTTTTTCTTATACCTTAAGCCAAACATTTCCATTGCTAGTAGCAACTGTCATTCACTGCAGCTATTTTCACTCCTAAAGATTTCCGTGTGTATCTTCCACAGTTATTTTCAAAGCGGTAATTTTCTATTATTTCTATTATTATTCCTGGGAAACAGAAAAACCACGGTGTTAATTCCAAGAGAAAAAGAACATGAGTGGCAAAGCAGATAGTAAGAGAAGACAATAGAAGGAACCAGTAAAAAGATTCCCTTTTGTTTCAGTGATGCAGCTTCTGCACATAGCCTAAACCTGCACATTTTCATTCAAAGGGCAGCCATAAAATCACTGAATTTGGAGTTTCCTACTCTTTTAGCCTCTGCAATGGTGGGTACTAATGTAAAGATTAAATTTTTTATTAGACCCCTGTGAGAAACTTCAATCTTAAGGTTTTGTGCCCTTCCTGAAGTCTGAATATCCCATTCTCCCTCCAAAACCTATATGAATATAGATTCATTCCCCATTTCAGGTGGGGAAGCCCATGGGACCCCAGCTAACACAGATGTTGGTAAACTCACACCTTCAGGATTGCCTAAATTTTTTTTAATGGACCTTTGAGTTTTACTGCCTTGATTAAATCAGATTTTTAGATGCACCTCCACAAAACATGTACCTTGAATTGAAAATTTGCTACTTCCACTTAGCTCAAATCTATGTAAAAAAAAAAAAAAAGCTTAAATTAACCTTACAATGGTCACAGGTTGCACTAAATGAAAATATCTGTACTTAAAGCAGGTCCCTGATGCCTCATGCAGGCAAACCCTCACGGATAGGAAGCACAGACATGAAGGGCATTGCTCAAGATTAAGTAAGAAATCTCAGGGCAAGCCAGAACTGAAGCCACTCTGAGTCCTGACTCAGCTCTTTAACCACAGAGCTGTGTCCATGAGGCACTTGCTGTCTGTGCTTGGGATGCTGTGTGGGATCAGATGGAAACTGCTCCACTGCAGCTTCACTGGGGAGCCAGACACCTCTGCCTAAGGGGCAGGAGCAGGATCACACCTTTCCTGCTTCAGAGGGAACTTCTCCTTCCAGAATCGTTCTGGCCCAGAACTGGCTGGAAAAACAAGAATTAAATTTTGCAACCGTTTCTGAGATTCTGCATTTAGTTTTATTCTTGCAATAGAAAAGTAGACCTTTTTTTAATCAAACCACAGACACAAACCTTTTTCCCTCCTGTCCCTTAGAAGGGCTCTTAGTGAGAATATGATCCATCCCCTGTACTCTCAGATCTTCACATCCTGCAGTCTCTTCCCTCCACAAGTTTTACCTCTGAGTAAAGAAGGTTTCCAACAGACCAGTTCCTTTGAAACTATTACATTTCTACCTAAAGTTCTGGTATTAGCAAGTCATTTTTTTCCCAGAGATTAGCATTTTCTTAAAACATAAAATGCAGGAGGAAGAAGCCATAGACCATGTTAGTCCTGGGTCTCAAGATACAGATTAATCATTTTGTGCAGTCTATAGCTGAAAATGTCCTCCAGGCTTGGTATTGTGGAATGGTCCATTTGTGTTGCCAAGCCATGCTTTGGGTTTGGGTTTTTGTTGGGTTTGGTTTGGATTTTTGTTTCTCTTTATAGATGTTGATACACAGGAAAATGATTAAGCGTTAAATTTGTTTTTTGGCTTCAACCTCTACTATACTCTTCATGTGAACTCCAGTTTCAGGTGAGGATCAATTTGTTGTTGTGCCTCTTTTACCTTTTACAGGGAATCCATGTACAGAGTGTGGAAGGATGTTCCCACCTTCCAGCCACCCAGCTGGGCTGCAGCAGCTACTGCTGAAAATTCCAGGTTGTCATTTCAGCAGAGAAATTTCTGTAGTGTCAAATCCATATCAACTTCGAGTCTGGCCCTACAGGTATGAAAACCACTTCAGATAAAATGCTGTCATTTATGCAAATTATCTAAACCTGTGAATAGTGAATATTTCAGCACCCAGCAGGGATAAGAAACTTTTTGACTTTGACATGAGTAAGAGCCTCCTTCTTTCACCAATAAAACATTGTGGGGAAAAACTAAAGTAAAGCTAAAACTACATAAACCAAGTTATTGTAACAGCTTCTAAAGACAGATGAGAGTCATTACATTATTTATGCACATGAGGGTACTGGGATAGACAAGATTAGATGATTTACCCAAGATCAAGCAGTGAGTCACTGACACAGTTTTCTGCTGTCCAGTGAAAACACAGATGTACAGTAAGCTGAAAAGAATTCATTTATTCCCCATATCAAAAGGATAAAGGATAGAGCTTTCCCTCTAGCCCAGCTCATGGTTCCAATAAGTGCTGATAGAACTGAATTTGGCAAGCAGGAAATTCACTGCACTAGTCACACATGCAAAGCATGTGCTGAAAACAAAAACCTTAAATTACTCAATTATCAACAGTTTTCACTTGCCCAAGCCACAGACCTATCAAAGTTGTTTCTTGCTGCTTTCTTGAGGAATTAGAAGGATACAACCCATCCAGTGTCCAAGGCATGGCATAATCCACTAGGACATTGTGCAATGCCAGAGTCTTGCCTCATGTCTGAGTTCAAGTTGCCTAAACTGCATTACTGGGTTTCAGTCAACACCATCTTGGCTGGTGGGGTTTTTGACTTGTCCATGGCTCAGATTTTAGCAGCCTGATAGGATCAAACCTAGAAGAAGGAACAATTCAGCTGAGGGCTTGTCAGCCCTCAGAATGCCCTGAAGTGGGCCGTATCCTGCCATAAATATTTGCACAAAAATCCTGCTGACCTCAGTGGTGGTTCTGGGTACAAAATGATGGCAGGATGTGGTCACAGTGATCCTTCTAGTAATAGGTTTTCCATTGAGATCAATGGACATTGGGCCCCATTTCATTGCCAAAGCTTGGTTCAGAGCTCTGAAGAGAGACATTGTTTTCCTGCAGCAGGGAACACACACTTGCCAAACTTACTTCTGGCAAAGGCAGAGATTTATTTTTAATGCTAAACAACACCAAAACCGTCTGACACTAATTAAGAGAGTGTCTTCCTTCTGAAAGATCTCAAAGAAAAATAATTTTCCAATGTGGCTGTTGGAAAGACACACAGAAAACATTAAAACATAAATATATCTCCATCTAAAGTCAGATATAAAGCAAGTGAAAAACACTTTACCTGAATGCAATTGTAAGATGATTTTATCATACATGGAAGTGGCAGGTGCTCAGCTCTTCAGGAAAGTCAATTTAATATAGGTGTTGAAGACCCAGACCCCCAAATAAGTTCCTCACAGGCACATTCCTGAGTCTGTGGGCAGCACCCCAAACTCCATTTTTCCTGAGCCCATCCCTCCCTTGGTGTTCATCACAGCTTTGATGCCTATATGTAGAAATCCTTATCTTCAGGATCCTAAAGGATGACTAAATGTTTTCCAGTGTTTTACTCATTATCTGAGTTCAACTTTAACTGATTTTAATCTTGTGGTTCTGCTATAAAGATAAGCTGTAGCCTGCCAAGGAAATAAACATTTCACAGGTTAACAGCACAACTCTTCTAAAGAGGAAGCAGGTTTGTTTTCTGCCTTATTTTCTGGAAAGTGTTAAAACAATAATATGTATAAGAAGCAGTGGAGAACAAGTTGTAAAGGAGCTAATTTCCTGCTTGCAGCAGCTCTGATAAATTTCAATCCTGGATGACAGGGGCTGTGGAGAGCGAGGGGAGGGCTGGCTCTTCCTGGAAAGCCAGACAGGATAGGATTGATTTGAGACATCTTCATTGCCAGAACAGCTGGTATTGGCTAATCATCAGAAAACAGACACTTCGACCTACAGAGAGCTGGGACCAAGGGAGATGTCTGGACCAAAACTTCGCGTTCCAAATGTGAAACTGAACAAAACAGCAACAGAAATAATAATAATTAAAAAAAAAAAAAAAAAAGAGAAAAAAAAAAAAAAAGCGCCCCTCCTCACACACAAGCCTTCCTGGAGCCAAATGCCAAAGGAAGTGCCAGTGCCCTGACTAACAAAAGAATCCTGAAGTGCTGCAGGCTGCGGTGCCAGCAGCACCCAGTTGCAGTGGGAGGCTGCCCGACACGGCTGCCGGATGCTCCGTGCCTGCCGGATGGAGCAGACAGCTCAGCATGAATCATGGGGCAAAGGATTCCTTCAGTCCGGGAGGAATCGGGACAATACACAGCCTGCCTGCTGTTTGCTGCCTTTTTTTTTTTTTTTTTTTTTTTTTTTTTCACTACTCCTGACTTTGAGGGACCAGCCGTTTCCTTCCTGCTGTGGGCGTGCAGGCGGCACATGACAGCTCATCGATGGATCCGTGCGTGTGAGTGAGCGCAGGAACCGCAGGGACAGGAGCCAGCCCGGCCCCCCCGGGACTGAACTGTCCCAGTTAAGCCCCGGAACCCCCGCTCTGACCTGAGCACATCTCCCATCACCGTCCTCCCCGGGCAGCCCTTCATCCCGGTCATGTGCTTTGGACACACACACGAGATTACGAGTCAGCCCGACAGCAGAATTTAGACTGCTGGAAATCCTTCCTGGAAGGAGGAATGTCTCCATCTCCCTGGCCACAAGGCTGGAAGCAGGACAGAGGGAAACAAAGCTTTCTTACACCCCACCAAAAATCTCCCGGAGTTCCTTAGGGTTACAGGCAAAGCTGGTTTTGGTTTACTGACTCCTCTTGCTCCAGAACGGGGAGGGGAAATGCTGCTCCAGGGCCACCAGGTATCTTCACTCTCATCTCTGTGTGTCTGGGAACTATTTGAACCAAGCTCTCCTGAGTCTGATGGACCACTTGAAATTATCCTCACTGGCCATCAGATTTCTGATCTATCTACATACCCAGGTCTGTTCTTAACCTTATGGATACATGGAATCAGGCTGTCTTCTCTGGATCCTTTTGAAGGTCATTCCACCAACATCATTCTTCTCTCAGTTTCCAATAGCACTTAGCAAAGTTTCAAATCAATACCAAATTTTTTCTCTCCACAGCTTGTCAGCCAACTTCAGCATTACTAATTAAGCTCTCCTCCCTTGGCTTAGATGATTCTTTCCCCTAATGATTCCTCTTCTCCCACTCCCACCACGCCTGCACATGTTCTGATGAGGATCATCCACCAGCTTTCTGTTCCCCATATTTTATGGGCTCCTCAGTTTCCTACTCGACACAGAAAGCACAAGAAGCAAAGAAGAAATCTCATCCACAGTCACAAAATCTACAGTGTCTCTATCCAGAGAGAAATCCTTCTTCACTCCAGACCTTCCACCCAAATTTGGGTTCCACCAAACACTTGCAAATGGCACCAGGTTGGAGTTTGGCTTTAAAACAAGGGGAAGAAATGTGACGTTTAAAGAAGAGTGTATCAGCAGCTTGAAAACAACTCCCAACATGCCCAGTGGGTATTATTGGCCATGTTCTTAACTGATTCTTAACATCTTTAGCAGCTGAGAAATTTTCAGAGGTACTGAGTATCTGAAGAGGGGCTGCAGAGGCAGCCACTGACCCTCTCTACCCTCACTCTCACCTCTCCCAGTAACAGAAGAGCTTCCAGCTCCCACTGCTCTTTGTACTTGTGTTTGCCATCTCAGCCAAGCCCAGCAACAGCAGCAAGCTCAGATATTTACTATGGGAAGGGGTGAAAGGAACAAGTTCTGGTTATGGTCTCCCACATGTGGTGAGGCTCCTGCTTGGCTAGCAAAGTGATAAACCTCCTGGCTGTGCCTTTTAGCCATGCCCTGCCATGGCTCCTGAATCAGCAGCGTGGGTGAGCTGTGGGTAGGGGAAGGTTCATGATTAACTGCTCACTGCTAACAGAAGAATGGTTTGCAAATGAGTTGCTTTAATCCCCAAGGAGTGTCTCCAGTGCCTACAATTTGTATGGTCCCATTGTACTCTTGTAACAGGTGTTTCACTTCCATGAAGCAGTTCTGGGTTTGCTGGCAGTGCAATAAGCTGCATCTCAGTGGAGTGATAATCTGTAATCTTTCCTACACATATTATTTTCCCTTTTGCTCAATTCATACAAAGATACTGATTGATTAAGAATCCATCAATAATTTATCAATTAGAACTGGAAAGTTAAATGCAATAGACTAAACATATTGAAGAAAAAAGAAAATTCTTCACATCTGCATTTCCACCATGTCTGAAAATTCACAGATTTTGACCTGCCATGGGAGATAAGTCTGTATATAACAAAATCATGTAAACCATTCACATCCCCTTTCTGTGGTTTCAAGAGGATAATACTCATATCCTCACAAGAATCACTTAACTTTATCTCCACATCCTAAAGTGATTCAGTCTTTGAAAAAAAGAGTTGTGATCTGAGTTCTTCTTACATATCCAAATTTCATACAAGACCCTGGAATAAAATATTGGCATCTACAACAAAACCACGGCATGGTAATTCTATAAATGATTCCTTGAACTTCTAAGACCCAGTTGCCTTCAGTGGACCACCACTTCAAACCTGAACTTTGCTGACTGGCTTAGCAATTTGTTCCTGCTATCATGTGACAAGTTTTTGAAGCTCACATGTGTAATGGGGCATTTGCTGCCAGTATCAAAAGAAGGAAAAAAAAAATTAAGAAATGTAGTAGAACATGAGGTTCCAATTGTCTGATAAGCAGAAACATCTGTTGGAGTCATGAGCAGTTGATTAGTGGAGTTCATTCCCAGGGTAAGGCTCGAGTAGATCAGCTCTTCTATCTAAGTATAGGATTGTAGTCACTGGAAGCATTACAAAGAGGTACAAAGAACAGGCAAGAGACACACAAATAATTTCTTAAGGTACCAGGATCTTTGAAAACCAACACAGCTTATAACACAGAGGTCTTGGGCACTGCTTCACATGATACCAGCATGTAAAATTAACAGCTGTATTTAAACTTCCCCACAACAGCTAAACATCTGCCAGTTTTTCAGCTATAAACCTACACTGGGTTTAAAGCTGATAACTAGAGTCTGTAAAAATTCTTCTGGAAGATAAAACACAAGGTACAAGCCATCAGTCTGAACACGTTTTGTACTTGAAAAATAATCAGACCAGTACAGGTCAAAACAATGACAAAAACACGAGTTGTTTTTTAAGATGCTGCTTGGATTTCAACCTAAAGCTTTTCCAGCTCATTACACTAAGGCAAGGATTAACACCTGGGAACATTTGCACAGAAAGCAGAGGCTGATCAGCATTGCTAATTCAGCCTGTAAAGCTGCAGTGATACTGGATGGATAGAGATGTATAAACTTCTCTCATTAAGGTCACTGTTGCCGATCTGTGCTCACAACACCACAAGCCTTGGCACCCAGGAATACAAGAAACCACCAGGAAGAGGATGTCCTTAAGGCTAAGCCTCTCCTTCATTAACTTGAATATCTAATTGTAGGTTTACTGGGAATCTCAGCCCTAGCTCTTGTTCAATTCCTGGTGTCAGTGGCCTGACCTGACCTCCCAGTTTCCTGGTGCTCCATCTGCATCCACCTGTCACCCCATGCCTATTCCCCATCCAGGAATGGGGTACTGTTACATTAAAAATAACAACTAAAACTTGGTAGACAGCAATTTCACTTCCCCTCCTGACTTTACTGACTATTTTGTCTTTACCAAACCTATAAAATAACAAATAAAAATACCTTGTGAGATTGGTGGGGACTGTGTTCAGTTTGATTCAACTTACTGTACAACCTTATCACAATTTTGGGACATTTTTATTATTCAGAAATAAAAGGTGTCCTCCTTTTATCATGAAGGACAAACCTCCAAACTTCCAAGATGCTATAGTTACCTAAGGAAATGACATTTTCTGAGGGGTATCAGGGGGTTGATTTCAGGCTGTTTTCAGTCTATCTAAAGCAGAAGTACCTCTTCACACTTCTAAAGTAAAAATTGTATTTGACTGTAAAAATTATTATCAGATGTTCCTAAAAGAACTTGTTTCCATCTGAATAGATGCAATATTTACAAGTATTTTTCTGCCTTTTAGAATGTATTGCACTCCCATCCCTGAAATCCCTTCCATGCTTTCCAGTTCCCTGTAAGAACCTTTCTCTCATTAAGACCTTGCTGTGTGCCTATTTTTTCTTACCTAAGCTTACAGGCAGGAGGGGAATTCACCTGCCAGCACCTTTCTTGAGGTGCCAGTGAAACCAGAGATGTTCACTGGCTCTGACAACAGATCCAACCATCCTTCTCTAGATGAACATGTCATCAGCTTCTGAACCCACATGTTACAGTGTGTGAGTCCAAGCACAACCTCCTTTGGCTTTTCTAAGCACACATGTGGATCCTCTTTCCAGTGTTCCTTCCTGAGAATAAGAGTGAAATTGTTTCGTCCAGGGGCCTTTTGTTGACCTTCATGACTGGCCCTTTGGCTAAACCTGACTTCTGTGGAAAAGATACATTCAGTTCCTCTCCCCTCCCACACAGCCTGAGACTTTCTACGTGTGGTTTCTCCCTTTGTTTCTTCCACAAATCTTTTTTGCCATTCCTCACTGTACACGCGGACTACCTTTTACAAATTACCTGAACTCACTGGATGTAAACCAGATGGAACATAAACTTCAGACACCTACACAGGCACAGCTATATGCCTAATAAGCTAATTATTGACTTAATAAATTCAGGCCCTTAGCAAGGGTTATTGTTTCAGGCCACAAGCTGCTTTACCGTGAACGCTTAACTTCTCTAATATAAATAGTTTACACCCGACTGTCTTGGCATATGAGCAGATAAAGCTGAAGTCTATCCACAAAAGACCAACAGACCTGCCCGGGGTCACTCTTATCAGGCCTAGAGGCTTTCACTCCCTTGTTAACTTTACTAGATAAATGCCACCTTTTGTCCAAAACTGCAAGCACTTTCATGGATTGCCATCAAGATTTAATGACAGACTTTGTTGCTGTGAAGACATCTCATGACACAAAAATTCCATTGCATCAGCTTGCTAATATCATAAAATTAACTTCAATTTATATCAAAGACCTAAATTCCCAAAATTATTGGTTCTGCTGCACCTCTAGCTCTATGATGAGGATAAGTTCTTAGTAAGAAACAAGGGCTGAGGAGAAAGATCTTTGGTGAACCACAATGTTTCTAGAAGACTTGGGGATGCTGCTTTCTCTCCATGTATTGTTTGATTTACAAACAATACAAACCTCTAAATGATCTGCTGATCGTGAGTGAGCTGGGGGGCAGCTCTGAGCACCTCAGCATCAGAGGTGCACTTAATCAGAGCAGAAAGACAGGGAAGATGAAGACACAGCTCTGTCCCTTCACGCTGTACACACTCATGGCTTGTGCCATTAATTGTACTGCTCCAGGAAACACACACAGCCTTGGCTGAGCAGAGGTCTGGGGCTTTATCCCATTTTTTGGCTTAGGAAGGATAAATACCACCAACACTCGACAGCCAGGATCTGTCTCATCTCTGCCTTCTCTTCTTGAGAACAGATGAAACAGCCCCTGTGCAGGAGCTTTGGGCTAGACAGAGCAAAGGAGGGGCACTGGAAAAGGCTGTGGAGCCGAGGAGGGACTGCTTGGTTTCGTGTCTGTCTCCGTTATGAGTAAGAGGGCCTCAAGAGCCGGGGTGTGGCAGCCCTTTGGCACGGGCAGAGCGGGCACAGGAGCTGACAGGGGTTTCCACCAGGACAGGCTGCAGTGTGAGCCAGGACAGGAGATTCCTGTGCCACTGGGAGCCGGGCTCCAGCCTCTGCCAGGGCCAGGTGACTCATGGCGGGGGGAAGGCAAGACTTGGCAACCTGGGCTGTCTCACACAGCAGCAGGTTTTGTTCTCCAAGGGATAACCCAGTGACTGTGTGGCACAAGGCCAAGCTCCTGAGCAAAGGGCTGCAGCTCTTGTCCCTCTCTGGCCATTCCTAACAGCAAAGAACCACATCAATTCATGCAGCACACAGGGCTTGACACATCCTCACCCTCCCTGCTCCACAGATGATGGGGGGAGGCTGCACAGGAGTGGTGCTGATGGGACCAGGACTGTCCTGCTCCTTTCCCCTGCAGCAGTCAGACCTGGCAGGCCCCAGGAGCTGGGAATATCCTCCTGGGACAGGACGCCACTCCCATGCAGCACAGCGAAACCAGGGCTGTGATTCACAGGGGGAACCACTTCCCTTGGGACAGAGGTAATGGCTCCCATTTCCTGCTCTTTACCTACACAATTTTTAAGGTTCCCATCCTCACCACAAGCATCACACAGCTTGCACAACAGCAGCTGGGCTGCTGTATTTTATAGCCCAGCACTTCAAGGTGTTTCTGGTCACTACCTTTAAAGCTGGGATGCACCCACGTGTGAGGAGAGCCCTGGGAAATACCACCTTCCTTTTGGTAAACTCCTTCAGGATCACCACACATTGCTCTTGGGGCTCATGAAAAAAAAAAAAAAAAAAAAAAAACCTCAGGCCCTGTGAGTTTTATTAAGCCCCCATTTTACAAATGGACAATACATCCATGGTCTGGCTCCTGTGATGTACTGAGCACTGGGACCTGTGGCTGGCACTGTGCTCTCTGCAAAGGGGTTGAGTGGTTACTCAACCCCTGTGTTCAAAGGATAACATGACATTTCACTCCAGTGGGACTGACTGTGAGATTAGGGTCAGGCAGGTGGAAGGGCTCAGTGCTGAAGTCTTTTCTGGAAAGAAATCATCTCAAAAAAGGTTTGAAGTATGATACCCCAAAAGGAGGTACAGTTAGGAGATACATTCACCATTTTTACAAAGCACCAGATCACAAGATAACTCATGTTTAAAGGAACCCCAGAAAGACATGTAGTTCAACCTCCTGCTCAAAGCAGAGTCAGCTATGAGGGCATACCTGGTCACTCTGGTCCATTTGCCATTAGGATGCCTGTTGCAAACATTGATGAGTTTGGGTTTTGCATTAAAACAGAAGAATTTGAACTTAGTGAAAAAGAAATTATAACAGCCTTTGAAATATCAATGAATATGGTCCACAGGAGAGCATTAAGAGCAAAAGACTCCCCGGTACTAATTCCTCTGATTTCCAATCTGCTCTGCTAAAGCAGTGAATAAACTGAGCCCTAGTGGTTGACTCTCTAAATTCTGTAAGTTTGCTCTCCACAAGTGGCAATGCCATTGCCAGCCCTGAGCACATGGGTTTGTACAGTTTACACAGAAACACCCTTACCAGCAAAGTGTATTTGCTTCCTGGCCAAACACACGAACAGTAAAATGTTGGCTCTTTATAAGCTGCCTCCAGAGTCGATCCTTGAAGCAATAAGCTATTGATTAAAGATTCCTTAGATTCTTAGTGACGTTTCTGATAATGGTCCCATTTATAAACACAGATTACAGTTCCTATGCAGGGGTTGAACAGCACTGGCTTGTTCAACAGTGTGCTTTACCCTGGGTTATCAGAACAGTAGCTGAATTCCTCCTATGCAAAAGGGCAAATTCAGATACCTTTAGTCACCTTTTTCCACCACCAGTTTCACTGAATTAACTGAAGATTGATGATCACACAATGAACAAAGGGTTGAGCCTGCACAGAGGGCTAACACGAGGGTAACCATTATGCCATGGGACTTCAGACCACCTCTGCGGTGGAAAGGGCCCCAAGTTTTCTAAATTTCACCTTCAAATCACAACTTTTCCCTGTTTTATCAGTATGGTTGAAACAGTGAAACCTTCTGAGGTAGGTACGTTTATATTTTCTGAATTCTACCGTTTAACTTAATTCATGTACTGGAAGGTGACTGTCTTTGATTTCACTATAACTGCATTCAGACAAAGAACTGCAAATGGAATAATCTAGAAAAAATACCAACATCACTAAAGGTGCTCTGCCTTAATGACAGAGTATGAAGACAGGCAACATTTTTCACTTTAAAAGCTATATGAGGGCACTTTCTGAATTCAGAATACATAGTGTGCTTCTGGCAGTCCTCCCACTGTCATTTCATGTGTTTGCCTGCCCAAAACCACACATCTTCCAAAACTCTGGGTCACAAAACATGACACAACCAATAGCCAAACAGAAATGCCAAGGGGAAGAACTTCTTTATTGAGTGGTATTTCCTAAATTCCAACACAACCTTTTCTGGCTAACCACTACCTTGTTTGGCAGAAGCAGGAGCATCCCTTTGCCATGGTTTTCTTAAACTTTTCTTTGCAATGGTTAGTTGTCTTAAGTCTACAGCTGTAAATGGTTCTCCTAAATTATCAAATTCCATAGGTGTGTGTCACCTCCTGCCTCGTGGTACCAGAGTGTCTATCACCCTCTTCCTTATTGCCTGATCAACGATCCCCTCTAATCACCCTCTTCCTTATTGTCTAAATATTTCCTTTACTACCATTCACACATGGGAATAACTTGTTTTAACGTTTTACATGACAGAAATTTCAGAAACCAGCACTATAAAACAATGTCAGAATCCTAGACCAGATCTCAGCTAACAATGTGCATTAAATGAGTGTATGGCAATCTCCTTTTTCTTTTCTTTTTTAATCTATACCATCAGTATTCTTAACCCCACCTACTAAATCCACAGCACACACCTAGCAGTGATATAAAAGGAGCTAGAAAACTTGTTACAAACTCAGAAAAACAGATTGAGACGGTGCTTCAGATTCATAAAGAGCAGCATTTCATCCCTTCAGCTACAGAATCCAGTTTTATAATAATTGTTTGTGCTGCTGACTTCCTTCACCACCTGTGACCCTGCTTGTCGTGGCCTCATTGCCTGCTGGAAACTTGGCAAAAGACAAGAGAAGAGATATTAGGGAACCAGTGCTACATCCTGAGAGAGGCCATAAAGTCCAAAGGTTGAGCAGGATTGCCAGGAGCAGCCTGATAAAGGAAGGAAGCATGTGGCTCTGGGCAGACAAACTGCTGCACCCGAGCACAACATGCTCAGAGCTGGAGCTGCATCCCAATGTCTCCCACACTCCACAGAGCACACACTATCCAGGGACTCTTCCCAAACAGCCCCTTTTTGAAATGAGCATGTAACTGTTCAGTGCCAGAATTTCACAGATCTTAAATTTCAAAAAACACTCCTCTTTGTTATTTCAAATTAAGATAGGATGATTTGTTGATTTAATAAAAAAGTCTCCTACAATACCCCTTCTGAATTAGCATATTCAAGCCTTTCCAAAATCCAGCTCCAGTAAAAAACTTGTCCTTAAAAATCTATCAGACTGTAACTAAGCTTGTCACTTGGCACGTGAAATAAATAAGCCAATAATCAGATCCTTCAGAAAATTTCAATTAAACCTCTAAAACTGTCTCATAAAATACCCAGCAATTGAAGAGTTTTTATTCAGAAGGAGAGCATAGCACCTAAAGGTTTCACATTAGGAAGAGCATGGGGCATTAATAACTGTTTTCCCCCTCTTTCCTACTCACCACTCGCTCAGTTACACGAGCACAGTGTTTAGTGATGCCACTCTGTGAATCTGAGCAGAAAACCCTTTCCTGGCTTTCAGCACGGATGGAACCAGGAGCCCAGCACGGCCCCACAAAGGACTGAGCGAGCACAAGCAAAGAGCGGGACTGGCAGCCAGGGCAGGGAGGAAAAAGGACACGGATTGCTTTGGGCTCATATTGCTGCTGAGCACTTTCTATAATAGAACCATAACCTAATCTGCTTTCAAGACTCTGACTCTGAGCTGCTTCCCACCATGAGTCTCCTTCCCTGCGCGGATCCTACAGGGATCTACCCCGCTCCCAAACCACGCGGCGCGTCGGACGCCGCGCTCTGTTATATTTTCATTAATCACTCAACAAGAGGAAGAAGCCCAGCAGTGCCCCTGAACACAACATCTGCCTGTAAGGACGGCTCTCCCTGTGAGCACTGACTCGGCAGTGCTGTCCTCCCTGGGGAGCTCCGCTGTGGGAAGCAGGAGCAAGGAACTGCCTTTTTAGGACTGTGGCTGAGCGGGCTGGGAAGAGCTGGGGCAGGATCAGGGCTCTGGCAGCAGTTCCCTGGCCTTATAAGGACAAAGTCAGGTATTTTCCCAGGCAGCACATCCAGGTGAGGCCCGGCAGAGCTTCCCGGGATCTCCAGCTGCCCAGAGAGACCCTTGGCCCCTGCCACACCTGCACAGTGCAGACCCACAGCCCCGCTGTCCCCAGCCTCAGAGCATTTCAAATAGGCCTTATTAGGAAACAGGGAAGCTTAATTAACTAATTGAAAGATCATTGTGAGATCTGCAAAGCCAGATGGTTTGTGGGTGAACCGTTCTTGATATTAATGTGACATTTTAAGGCATTCACAGCAACATTTAGCAGCGCAAGTCTCTAATGTCAGGCGTCTTTTTAGCTACCTACGTAAGAGGGAAGGTTTCCAGAGGTGAGGAGCAACTGGATTCTCCAAGGGCTTTGACACCCAAAGCCTCAGACACTCAGCAATTGGTTTAAGCAATCTTTAGGAACACACATAATTAAGACTCCTCCCCAGCTGCCTAAAAATTAAGGCCACTTGACAGAAAAGCCAAAAGGTTTTAGTTTCATTCAGTTTAAGTGAGATTTCTTGTTATTATCTGTTTTGTTTTTCCAGGGAGTGAAACAAACTAAAGCACTTCAGGACAAATCCATCTATACAGGAGATACATTTGAACAGCCCTGAGCATGAACTCGCCCATATTGTTGCTCTTTTTGCTTTCCTGACTCTGATTTTTATAAGTAAAAAGAAGAGGCTGAGACTAAAACAGAAAAAAAGTATCCCCTTTCCCTCAGCAATATCCATTTTAAAATTTGATTTTTGAATCTTTATCAAAAAAATGGCCACAAAAATGGAGTATCATTGAGTATTTTTCTTTGGGGAAATAAAAAAAAAAGTAATTTTCCTTTAGGTATAGTTAAAAAAATAATAAAATAATAATTTGCAGTGTAAAGCTAAAATAGGACACTACCCACCCAAGATTAATCCAGCTTCTCAGTTGTGATTAAGAAATGGCACATTGAAATTCAAAGAATTACCAACATATTTTGCCATCTTAAGTTTTTTGAGGCTAAACTTTGATAACTGCCTGCCTGGAGATGCTGAAAAGTGTGGGTTTAGCTGAAAGCAGCTACTTTAAACTTAAACATATGAGAATGGTTTGACAGTTTTCATCTGTACAGCGTTTCAAATCCACAGAGAAGTGACTGCTCTGCATCCCAAACTACTGCGCCATTTGTACCTTCAGGCAACAACCACAGCAGGAAGACCAAAACTTGTATTCCTCTTGCCACATCCCACTTGCAACACACTGCCAAGAAAACATGGGGGAAGCACTAATTTCCCCTGGGTAATCACAGGGCCTCCATTTCTAGGATTCCTTGCGAGAGGCCCATCAGCAGAAACGAGGTCATGGACAACAAGAAAAATTACACAAATTAAATACATTAAATATGTGACAAACTTAGTCTGAGCTCAGACTTGTGTGGGACTTTCTCCAGTTGTTGACTGGGCTGGGATTACATTTCCATAGCTCCAAAGGAGCACCAGGGCAAGGCCACTTTCATAAAAGGAATAAAGGTTTTGACACCAGGTTTCATATTGTGAATTTCTCCTTTAAAGTAACCTGCTTGCCCAAGCAGTTCAGCTGCCAGAAGGGGAGAGAGGCTGGGGAACTTTATTCCCTTTTAAAAGCAATGAGTGGGCTGTGCTGCTCAGGTACACCAGGCATCGCTCCAGAACCAGGGAGCCTTGGCTCATTAGGAGCAATTAAAAAAAGAATTCTGAGGGGACTTTAAAAACAACAACTTCCCAAAACAAAACATGCATATGTACCGCATGCATTTGTTTATGCAGCTGTAATGAGTGATGAAATCCATTTATGAGCTGAAGTCACAAGATTCTAAGCAGGTCTTTGTTTAATCTCAGTAAGTCATGACATTTCCCTACTACTTACAATAATGTGATTTGGATCAACATTTTCAAACTTATGCACCTGTGTTTTAACACTGCTCACCATCACCAACTGCACTTCTCTGCTTCTCTGCAGAGAGAACAGGCTGCTCTGGAGGCCCCACTCTGATCAAGGACCCCAAAAACAGATACAGAAACCTGGGTTTAGTTGAATACACGCCTGCAGTTCTTGAATTCAGCACATCTTCTGCAGTTCTTACTCTGGGCAACCTACAAAGAGCGTAAATAAAATCAATGAGACCATTAGTGGGATGAATACTTAGTGCATCAGCCCTTCTATAACCACAAAGTCTGCCCAGATGGATGCCCTTAAAAGACTTTCAGAAGGTTTGCTCCAGACAATGGCTCTAGTTCCAGCATGTTGCTGTGACTTGGGAGAATAAAATTAAGATAAATGCAGCTGCTTCTGCTTACATTAATGCAGCATTAGTGCCCTCAGTAACAAAGGTAGGACAGAGCATGCAGGAAAATAAAAGATTCAGCACAAATAACTATTTAGTTACATGTTTGGTGTATTTATAAACAGTGCTAGGCTTTAGATGTATTATTATATAGCTTTAACATCAGTAATCCTGCATATAAATCAAGACCATGTTTTTAGCTTTGATATTAAGGAGAAGAAAATGGGCAAGACCAAAGAGATTCGGCGCTGCTGTTTTTGTCATTATGCTGCTATTAGCTTTGCAAACAGCTCTGATGTTTTGTGAGGATCAGATCAAAACTAAATGAATACAGCTCCACTGGTAACACAAACAGAGTGGTTTTGTATCAGTTCTTTCAAGAAGGGAAAAAAGGTTAGACTCCTGGGCTGAACAAAAAGTCAGTGTAGCCAATGGACCAGGACAGGCCATCCCAGACAGAGGAAAGTTCTCTGGGCCTGTGGGGTGTGAGGGAAATTGTTGCCCCAGGACCTTTGTCCGTTCTGTCTCTCCTTTGGCCCGTTCACCTCCTGCTCTGCAGAGTCCCAGAGGAGCCAGGTGGATTTTCCAGTGTGTCAGCAAACCAAGATGGCAGGAGGATGTAAGGACAATGCAAGGATCTTTCACCTGGAATGTTTTGTTCCAAGCAGCCTCTTTTTTATGTGCAAAAGCATAAAGTACGAGACAATTTGTCCAGCAGCTTGGACCCAAATTCAGGAAGGCTCTAACAAGGCCAAAGTTAAATATGCATAAACCAGCAAAGTCTGTGCATCACCCAACTGGCCCCAACAAAGTGTGTTCCCATTCCTTGCATTTTTTACCATTATTTTTGTTGACATAGGAAAATAATATGCACTATTGCCTCAGAAATTTATTTATGCTAGCTATATTAATGGGAAAACAAACTATCTAGGCTATAGGCTATCTTCCTGCCTAATTCTAAGTCTATAAGGATTATATTTTATATTTCCCTTTTTCCAAAGCCCTTTTCAGTTATTTTCCTTTTGCTTTTGGGATCTACTGTATCAGAATGTCCAAAAGAAAAAGACTGAAGTCAGTGTTAAAACTGAAAAACACATATCAATAAAACCCATTATTTAATATGTGAGTCCACATTAACTAAACCCAGCTGAAAAGTTCTGAGAAGTTAAATTAAGATAAATAACTGTGAGAGTTAAGTAAACAGTTCCCTTGCTGGATTTGTAACAACTGACTAAAACTTTTCTTCCTCTTTCCACATTAAAGGAGAGCCTTAAAACCACATTTTGCATATTTTATTAGTTCAAACCTTTTCTAACCTGGTTCCCAGGTCAGACCAAGTCTAAAAAAGCTTTAAAAAGTGAATCTTTGTTCTAAAATAACAGAATCCAGTGGAGTGTGAACAACAGGACTATCAATAAATGTCTACTCTTATTCCCAGACCCAGAGTGGAATTTAAACAATTTTTAGCCCCTAAGATTCACAATTTATTGAACTGAACTGGCACACCAGTTTTAGCAATCAATGTTACCCATCTGATGCCTCTGAGTGCTTTCACCAGAGAGAGGAACTGCACGTTTGGAGAAAGAAAACATTTTTGTGATTGTTTAAAAAAATCACAGTTGAAAGTTTCTTGAAAGGTCAGAAAGCGAGTTCTCCTGGTAGACACAGATTAGCAGCAGAGGGTAGGCAAGGTGCTCAGGGTGTATGGGAAGGGTAATCCATCAGAGTGATAGCACCACTATGTATATGGCACAATTATATCTTATCTCCCCAGCCCTGCAACCAAAATAAACCCCATAGAAGCCTTGGAGTCTGCTTCTGTTGTCTTTAAGTACACACCCCTTAGGGTGGCGACCCAGGACACACCACACGCCTTTTTACCTCATGTAAGACAAAAGCAAAACAAATATAATCAGTATTTTTCCTCTTAGGACTCTCACTGAGCCTCTTTGATGTGTTTTCCCTAATCGTTTTCTCTTTTTAATCATCACACTCAGGGGTTTCTGCGAGCTTATTATGGTTTGGGTTTTATGTAACCTCTTCCCAAGCTCCCAACACAGCAACTGCTGTAACAGTACACAGCAACTCTACACCAAGGAATACCTTGGCCAAATGAAACCAAAAGGGAAATTTAGATGAGTACATTCTGCTTAGGTTGGAATTTTGGCTCAGACACAAGATTTCACACTCCTGGTCTCGCAAAAAGAAGCTCTAATGGAGATACTGAAAATGAAAGTATCTCTTCTACTTCAAAGCTGAAAATCCGGCTGCTTCTACAAAGTGTTTTTCTGCTCTGGGAAATTTTACTTCTCTACACCCATTCATGAAGGGGAAATCCTTGGTCCTGCGAGTTACCTGTGGGTTTACCATTCGCTTGACTAGACCTGAGACTTTGCCAGTATGATTTACTGGCATAAAACCAGTTAAATTTAAATTTCCAATTTCCACGTGGCTGCTTGCCAATATTTCTTTGTCATAGGAGCAATTATTTACATTTTATCTTGATTCTCTTTAGCAACATTCCTATTTACATAGAGAATCCTTCAGTGGATTACTACATTCTTTTCAGTTTTACCTAAGAAGTCCATTGGTGTCCTATAGTTCAAAAATTTTCCTGATCCACTATTAACAAAATGACTCAATTTATAACAGGCACCACATAAAACTCACATAAATGGAACACCTATGAAATGTCCAGCAAACAGCTGCCCCCCCTCGTCCAAGCTGCCAGTAGATCAATGAGGTTCTAGAGTTAATTTCCATTTATCAGCTAAGAATTACTGCTATCACTGATACTCATTTCTGTTGTTCCACGTCAGGACGCTGCCCGTGGAGGAAGCAGGAGCTGGGACAAGAACTGAAAACATTTCCTTCATGTGGGAAGGTGCCCTGCTAAGAAACTGCTTATTGAACCTGACAGCAGGCGTATAAGCAACATTAGAGGGAGTGCTCACACGTGTATTCCCAATAAAGGGGAGGACAAGGCGGTGAAAGTCAGAGCTATTACAAGACAAATACAAATTGTTTTTAATCTCCAGGATACTGAAATATTTTTTGAGCGCTCCCAGTGTTTGGGAGAGGAGGGAGGGAAAGAAAGGGAGCAGTAAACTCTGCTGAGACCTTTCTTATGGTTTCTGTCACCTTTTGTGGGAAAATCATTCTAGAGAAAAACAAGAGAGGATTTTGAAACTAACAGAAAAGGACCTGCTAAAAGGTACTTTGCTCTGTAAAACTTCCCATGGGGCCTGAAAAAGCACCCTGAGCACGCCCTTTATCACACAGCTTTGCATATGAAATGCTGTTTGTTTCGGAGGCAGTTGCATATTTTTACCTGGGGGGTTATTCCTGTCAGTTGTCCCCTGATTACCGATCTGTGAGAAGCAAGTGAAGGAGTCAGAGCTACCACAAAGCTAGAAATACAACTATTGAAGTTCATGGGATTTTCAACATTCCCCCTCCTTACCCAAAAACTTTTACCCTTTGAGTGAACACTGTCATGTATATTTTTTGCTTGGCTGCCTGGTGGGCCACCCGAAAATCATCAGCACTCCGAGAAGAAAGCAGCTATGGTTTGTTCCCAATTTCCTTGTCAGAAGTCCTGCCGTGCATTACCATTTCCCAGAAAGGTGCATTGTTCTATCAGCACCCCATCAAACTCAGGAGCAGAGCCGCGCT
Source organism: Vidua chalybeata (assembly GCF_026979565.1). Taxonomy (NCBI): domain Eukaryota; kingdom Metazoa; phylum Chordata; class Aves; order Passeriformes; family Viduidae; genus Vidua; species Vidua chalybeata. The sequence goes on from NC_071538.1 coordinate 8,206,036, forward strand.
GCCGGGACGTGCAGCAGCTCAGACAGGCCGGGCTGTTGCAATCCTGTCGCAATCCTGCGCAGAAAGCAGAACATTAACACTGGCATGCTGCTCCCACGCCCTCCCCTCTCCAGGCTTCCCATCAACTCCGTGACACCCTGCAAGGCACAGGATTTATTTACACAACACCGCTCCTGAGACGGGCATGTGTTCGGCTGCGATGTTGACGAGGCTTAGGAAGCCGGAGTAAACGTGTACTAAGCATCAAGTGAGGATGAAAGAAACGCTTTGAGACTCGCTTGGTCGCGTTTCCAGCCGCAGCACAATTCCCTTTTAGCCAGGACAAACCAGGGAAGCTCCTGGCTTTCACCGGGAGCAGCGGCTGCCACGCACACGCCAGTTCCGCGAGGACTTTAATCCTCGGTACGCGGTGACACCCTGAAAAGAAGCAAACTCCTCTCCGGCCAGCCATTCCGGTTTTTGCCGGGCTGGACGGAGCGGGACGCGTTTCCCAAGGCCGTGCCAGCCCAGGGAGGGGACAGCGTGGGAGCCGGAAGGAGGCAGGACGGGCTCTGTGTCAGCCGGCGTCATCCCCGGCGCCGCTGGTTCCCACCTGCGCTCCAGCGCTCCTCGCTTTCCCTTAAAAAGCATTGCACCGTGGGGAACAGTGCACAACGTCACACAGGTGGAGAAGCAGGCAGGGAAGCCCAGGGGCTGATTTAGGGGTGGAAGTGACCAAAGGTGGCCTCAGCTTCACCTCCCCGCTCCTGCGTCTGCAGCACCCATCCTCTTCCCTGAGTGGGGTACAGAGCAGAATTCTCGTGTTTCACGTGGCCATCTTCTTGCCAAAGGACGGAGAAACTGGGCTGATTCTTTCGGAAACCACCAGTGGGAAGGTGGAGAGGTGCTGGTGGCTGTGTCTCAGCATCCCCCCCTCTGGGAAGCTGCCGTGTGATAATTCCTCCTACACGAACAACTCCAAATCACTGTCAGAGCCCCTCGAAGCAGAGACTCTGAAAGTAAAGAAAACAAAACAACCCCCACAAAAAGCAAGCCCTTAGCAACTGGGAGATATTTGGTCAAAAAGGTCAAAGAATGACCAGGGAGTTAAACTGGCATAAATCTAAGCGCCAGTATATGCTCCACACAGTCCTGGGTCAGATTCAAAATGCATTACAAGGCTCATGAACCAATAAAAATGCCATTGATTGATATCCTAAAAGCAAATGGGGGCAGTAACGAATATTTTATACCAACAAGTTAATACTAGATCTTCTTCCAGATGAAAATCCATTGCTTCTCCTTACTTCATTTTAAAAAATAAAAATAGTACATACCACTTGTCCAGCATCTATTCCCTTCAGATCTGCCTGCTTTACTAGGACTTCAGTCTCATTATGCCTATTTTACAAGGAGGGAAATCAAGCAACAAAGATGCTAAAGGTGATTAAGGGTACAAAAGCAGGGAAGAATACAATTCCCATTTGAGTTGACTCTCTTCTCCTGTTTTTCCTTGTCAGGTATGCAGAAAATAAGATTACTTTTCATTAAACTCACAAGGTTATTAAAGAGGTGAACAGGTTTTCTTTGGCCAAACTTTTAAAGTTTTCTTAGTTGTCTTGAAGGGAAATATATTCCACACCAGTACTGCTTAAGGGTTAGGTGAAAACTCTGCTGACCAATAACATAAATGTGAAATATTCCCCTGTTCTTATTAATATTTATGTAATAATCCAGGGCTGAAATTGGCTATCATTGAACTGACCTCAGATCTCTGACATAAATGCCTATTTGAAGCACCTGGCAATAGGCTGGGAGCATCCACACCCAGAAGTGCCTTGTCTGGGCTTGCAGTTCTGCCAGCCACACACCTTTTCCTACACTGGCTTCAGGAACTGGGAAACATCAGCACAAAACGTGCTTATGTAGAGCAGGGCTACGTTGTACCATTAACTCTTACAACACACGTGCTTCACCTCCTTCACATGATTTACCTGAGCCCACAGCCCTCTCCTCACTCAACTGAAACCTCTGGAAATCTGTGCTGCAGCTGGTACCCAGCTCTCCAAATACCACACAGCACTTCTGGAATGGCTTTCTGGTTCTTTCCTATTAAAAAAAAAAAAAAAAAAAAAAAAAAAAAAAAAAAAAAAAAGGAAAATTTTAACCAATCTGAATTTCAATTTGCCATCACAGCCTTTAGGCCTTTGCTTTAGCATTGTCCTTTTATTCTGAAAATTCTCCTTGATCTTATGAACGTGTTTTTAACATATTCAAATGTTATGGCTTTTCATATGTTTCATATGTTGTCAACACACTATAAACAGTCCTGTGAGCTGAGCAACCCATCTGCCAAAGGCACTGCCAGCTGCTCATGGACTTGTTCTAGCACACATGGGAACAGTGCTCCTGAGCCCATTGTAAAAGCACAAGATCTCAGGTAGTGACCCTTATGATTCTGGGCTAAATTTCCCATCTCTTCTTCCTTCTGAAACAAGGGAACATAGAGAGTGCCAGCACTACTGCTGCAGTGTTGGCAGCTGCATATAATTTTTACCACAGAACAGCAATTTTGAGAGGTTGAGCATCCTGGTTCTTCTCTTGTGGAAGTGCTGAGGGTCTGCTGTGGGTGAGGCTGGGACATTCCCAGCCGTGAGGGGACAGGGCTGCCCAGACAGGGAGGAGCAGCTGTGTCACTGTGTGACAGCTCAGCTGGGATCAGAGATCAGGTTGTTGTTTATTAATCGGGTGGGACGGAGGAAGAGAAGCAGTTCAGCAGCACCTTCTCCAAAACAGAAGCCTTGAACTCTGCTTGTGCTTCCAGGCACTGTCCTTCCCAGGCCATGCCCTTTCCTCCCTCCATTGCCTTCCTTGGCTCTTTGGCAACCCTAACTGCTCCCACACCATGACTCCAACACAATGACTGTCATCCACAGTGAATGTTTCCATTTGAATTACGTGAGCAGGCCCTCTGTAAACTTCCCCACAGGCTCCACCACACTAATCCCTGGGAAGGAGCAACCTGCAGGACCTACTTTCACTGCTGAATGCTTTCTCTGTTTGTTGCTGCTCCTGTCAGAGCCATTACCCGAATTCAGACAGGTGTCCTTACATCTGTCACCCAGCAGCCACTGCTGACATTCAGGACAGGAACTCGCTGTCTGTGTCCAAGCCCGAGCCCACGGCACAGAGCAGGAAAGCTCTGACTGCTCCCTGGAAATCCCTGAGCTCTGGGCTGCTTTTCACTGGGCAGCTCTGGTCTCATGCAGACTCGCTTCCTCCCCTTCTCCTGTTGCAAGTACTGCTTTATCCCACGTTGCCAGGAGCCTACTGTGCCAACAGCTGCTAAAACAGAGCAAGGTGTCAACTTTGGCAGGATGCCAGATTGTTTATTAATTAAAAATTTAAGCAGTCTGTATCTGTCCTGAGCCCCTAATCAAAACTGAGCTATTTTACCCAGGGATCTGAATGGTTAAAGCCAGTTATTCTGAGGCTTTCAGTCACAACTGGCAACTACAAATAAATCCATTTTGTTGACACTACTGTCTGTTTATTGAAATACCCAAAGACCACAAAGCTAGCTTCAGTTCTCCACAGCGAAACCCCACCTCAGTAATATGGGAACATATGCACACTTCGAGCAGGATCTTTCCCCCTGAACACAGTAAATATCTTTTCAAAGGCGTTCACCTGCCTCCCCAGCACTCAGCATCAATATGCTTCTATTTGTATGGTACGTTTTTCCTGCTGCCAGCTCCCAATGCCAAGCAGAGCCGTCTGCTTCCCATATGCCACCCGTCCTCCAGTGCCTCCTGTCCTGCTTACCTTCCCCCTCTGGGCTCCCACTGTGGATCAACTGCTACTCTGCCAGCCTTCTTGGTGTGTAGAGGATTTTTCCAACTGCAAGCTCCCCAGGATGGGAACTCTGCCCAACTCTCTATTTCCCGAGCACCAGCTAAGCTGTGGTGTAGAAATAATGAGCACAGAGACATTATTGGTGTGACATTTAGATTTGTAACACCCCAAACATCCTTCTAGAGGAAGGTGTCCCTGCCCAGGGCAAGGGGGTTGGGACAAGATGATCTTTAAGTTCCCTTCCAACCCCAGCCATTGCAGGATTCTGAAAAGCATGGGAAGCAAAGCCCCAGGGTTCCTTTCAGACTCATCTCTAGACAATGTGGTTAACTTCCACTTGCTCAGGGTTTTGAGCAAAAATTAAAAAATACATACAAGTGTTTGGGTAAAAAACATAAAGTTAATTACTTATTTGAAAATATATTTCTGAGCACTTGCAGTGAGCACTGAAATCCTCTATAGCACAATAGTGAGAAATTTAGTATAACTAGAGTGAAGAGGTCACCCCATCCACTTTAGAGACAATCATATCACATCTTTCATTCAGATGTTGCTGCACATCAACATCCAGGGTTTGAATTGCTCAGGCAGCATTCCTAGGAAAATGGAAGATGTTTTTAGTGGTTCCTCCCTCACTTCTGCAGCCTTTCTGTGTGTTTACAGCACTGCTGTCCTGCCCCAGAGGTAACCCAACAGGTCTTGCAAAGCCTCCTAACTTCGCCCCACCTCCATCATTCACAATCTTGTCTCTGTAACCTACTCATTTTCCCCCATTCCACAAACTATTAGTTTCAAAGAAATTCAGAGATTAATTAAAATGATTGGTGGGATGAGTAGGTGAGGGGGACAGGCTAAAGGGCTTGACAAGAAGAAAGATGAAAAGGACTAAGTGCGTATGGCTTGGTTATGCGATGACTAATGGAGGGTGGAGGAGATGGACACGATATTCATTTACAAGTGCCTGTGGTTCTGAAGAGCATTTTTCATGTGCAAAATGAAGACTCACTCAAGACTGGCTGGTTTTTTTTTTTACAGTTTTGGTTCCAGAGTCCTCCACATCAAGCTGCGAGCCCCACTCTTCCCCCAGCCTATCCATTCCCACCTTTCCCCTGTGTCCCCAAATGTATTGATTTGTTTTTATTTCAGCCACAGTTCCTGGATCTCCACCTGGCCACAGGAGTCCTGCTGGGAGCAAAGAGCAGGAGGAGAGGCCACGGAAGCCGGGGGTGGATGAGGTGGCAGCTCTGCCACGCCTGTGCTGTGCTGCAGACTTGGACCCACTTGAACCCAGGACGCAAACACGCCCTGAGGAACCGGCAAGGGACGGGGACCAGCAGAACCTGGGAATGATTTTACTTCCACTTGGCCTAAGGAAGCTCTGTTCCTTTTACCCTCTCACTCCCACCTTCTTTCAGTGTGCCTTGATGGAGTAAATAAGAGAAAAATACTTGTGCGTTCTGACTCTTCTGACTCTTGTCTCCCCCAGTAGGAGAAAACTGGTCTATAGTAATTCCTTAAGCAAGTGGAAAGCAGTGTGTGAAAATACAGGAATTCCCAGTTTTATTCACTTTAATATGTGAAGAAGGATATCACATTTAAGTCCTGTTTTTTTTTTTTAAAAAGACAAAAAATCTACATAATAATTTTTCTACACAATAAAGATGTTATGGAAACTTCTCTGAAGAGAAGAAAAAGCAAAATAGTCTGACATGTCTAAAGAAAATTATATATTGAAATATTTAATATACATGTAACAAAACTATATGGAAAAAAGTTTTTTTTTTTCTCTGTAAGCACTCTTTCCAATGTAAAAAAAATCAGAAACTAACATTTATCCTTTTTTCTTTCTTTTTTTTTTTCCCAAATGATTTTAAAATAAGTCAAAAGCATTTGAGATGCAGGAGTGAAACAAAACAGCGAACCCATTTATTCCTGGACACCAAATATAATTTAGATGGATGTGGTGTGTGTAACAAATTTTAATTTGTCCCTGAAAAGCCATTTAATTATTCAGATTATCTGATTGCCTCACTCAAGCTTCTATTGATTGATTAGAGAAGTTTATAAATCAAAATGTGCATTACTGTTGCTCAACGCATCGGCCTCTCAGAAATACAGGGCAGGGATTGGCAATTCCTAGCCACAAGTTTGTTTATTGAGCCATGTAAATGGCTCTGGTTTGTACCTGGGTCAGGAAGTGTTCCTTCATCCTACTAAAGGAATATTTTCTTAAGGATGTCAGGAAAGGAGGAATAAAAGCCCGGAATTAAAAGGTGTTTAATAAATCAGGGCATAGCCAGCAGCTCCTTGGCTAATGGCCACGAAGGATCACTATCCATGGGTCCCACTTCTGGATCTGGATCTGCTCCACTCTGAAGGTCTCAGTGCTGAACTTGGGACTGAAATCTCAGCCAAGCCCTCCCTAAGGTCCCCAGTTAGGCAGGAAATCCCCTGGGAGCAGCCAAGAGCTCTTGTCTTTGATTTCAGCGCTCTCCTGCTCCCCACAACCTTCACAAGCACCTTGGCTCTCTGTTGCAGGCTGGGCCGAATAACCTGCAGTGAGCAGCAATTACCGTAATGGGTGTCCCCCAGAGCCACGGGGCACCAGCTCCTACACGTCCCCAGCGAACTGGAATGTCTGCTCCTGAAACCCCGCCTCTGCAAGAGGAAGGAAGTACAGAGCTGAAATGGGTGGAGGGAAAAAAAAAATTAAATTAAATTAATCCCGCCAGCCCGATCCAGCCCTCACTGAAGTTAATCAAAACCTTGCATTGATATCAGTGGGCTCCAAATGCAGTTTTTCAGGTTATACAAATCTGTAATAAATAGAGTGGTTTAAGCCACGCTGAACATGTTCCTCATAGTCTGAATTTTGCTTTCTAGGACAGAAGAAACATGCAGAAGATAACCCCAAAAGATAAAACAGAACAACACAACCAATTAAATACATAAAGCTAATCAGAATAAATTTTATTATTGGTATTTGTCAATACAGCAAATTAATTGCATGGATTCCTATGTACCAGATACCCCCCCCCCTTTTTTAGCTTCATTTGGAAATATTTAAAATCTTTTATTTCAAAATAAAAATCTCCACACAATAAACGACTTCGAATTCAAGTCTTACATTTCTTCAGATTTTCTTCCTTGCCCTTTATAAACATGAAATCTGCGGGGTGACACAGAGGAGATCATTTATGGGCTATCTCCGGGGGCTGTAACACTTCAAGGACGGCCACGTGAGGTCCGACGAGATACCCATCTCTGACAGGGGCCAGGAGTGGGTCCCTAGGGAGGCACACGAAGCCAGGGATGCCCCCCAGGCACAAGTCATTTGCAGCTCTAGGATTTCCAGAGCCAGTGTAGATGCTCCGTGATTCACAGACCTTAAGTGATTTCTCTTCTGTGAACTCATCCAATCACGTTAAAATCCCTCCTCGCCAGGGAGTTCCAGCAATGAACCACAGTTCTTTGGTTTATTCCGAACCTGCCAGTTTCATTTGATGCCCCTTGGCTCTGGGGCCAGAAGAGTCAGCCGCTGGTCTCTATTCATCTTGTATGTAAACATTAAATGAATTAATTTGAGTGCTCACTGCATTAATGGATTCCCGAGATTTTCTTATGCATGTGCAGTAACTTAGTGCTGTTTGGCTGAACAGTTTATGCAACTGAAGTTTGAGCTACCTGCAGCCCAGAGAGATGCTGCCTCTGTGAAGGCTGTGCAGACACCAGCAGCACACAGTGAGCCCCCACATCCAGTCCAAAACTTTTTATTTTATGCCACAGACTGTTAACACACTGCATGTATTATTTCCATCATTCCAGTTAACACCAGTGCTCACCATGTGGCCAAAGTCAGGTGGGAACACCAGGGAAAAACACAGAAGGAAAAATCCCCAACGGCTTCCAAGAGGGGATCTGGACCTTCACTTTTCTGTCATAGCTGCTGATGTTTCTGTTTGCTTCACTGCTCCTTCCTATACGGTAACTGGTAATTATGTTATTATATCCAGGAAAAAAATAGAACTGGGGAATTTGAAATTGTGTTTTCAAAACTGGACCTAAGTTTGTTAGCTTCACGTGTCATGAGAAGGGGTTAAGGCTGACAGACCAAGTTCTGCATTGACAAAAAGCTGAACAGCAGCAGGCAACAGCTTCGTGTTGGAAGCACGAGGAGCACTTGTTGCACTGCTGGCAATCAAACACACCAGAACAGCCCTGCGGTCCCTGTGCCACCCCGTATTGTCACCGTCTGTCCTCAAATACCTGCTGCACTTTACTCCAGAGGTAGCTGCCTGGCAGCAATCCCAAATCCCCGCCACCCCGAGAGAAGGGTGTGTGCGGGGCAAGGTAAGGAAAGCGAATCCCTGTTATCAGCGCTCTGCCCCGGAACGCCGCTCCACAGAGCAGCTCCAGCGAGGCAGACAGCTCCCATCTGTTGCTCCGAGGGGAACATGCCAGCAGGGACTTTTCTCCTCCACCGCGATCCTTCGGCTCCAGCCCTTATTCTCCCTCCCGACTAACCTGCAATTCCACAGCAACACTGGGACACTGTCTAAAATTAGGCCGTCGCTGTCCCCTCCCCTTGGCGGACGAGTTCAGAGAAACCCATCCGCAACCCGGCTTTTTCCTGTCGGCTTTTATTTCCCCTCCGTATTCTCCCGGTTATTCCCGAGGCCGGGAATTGACGTCCCGGCTCTCTGCAGAGGCAGAGCCGTGCCGGGGGGCGGAGGTGCGCGGGCGTACGCGAACGGCCGAGCCGAAACCCGCGGCTCCCGCGGGGCTGGGCGGGCGAGCGGGGACTCCACCGGCCCCGCGGGGGCTCAGCCCGGGGCGGGGAAGCGCGGGGAGCCCCCGGTGCCGCCCCCGGCGCTGCCTGGAAGCGGCGGGGGCGGCGGGACGGGGAAACCACGTGGGGCTCCCCGGGAGCGCCACCTGAAGGGCCGAACCACCGCCGGGGGAGGGAAACGCGGCCCGAAACCCGGCGGAGGCAGCGGCCGCCAAGCAAACAAACGCACAAACAAACAAACAAACAAACAAGCGGAGGCACAGCGCACCCGGAGCGGAGCCGCGGCCGGGCGCGGTTGCCCGCGGTCGGGGGGCTCGGTGCCCGCTGAGGGGGCGGCCGGGCGGGCCAGCCCGCGCGCGGGCCGCGGTAACCGGATCGTTCAAAAACAAAGACGTCAGCCCACAGTGCCCCGCGCGCGCCCCCCCCGGCATTACGTCATCCCACAGTGCCCCGCGCGCTCAAGAAGCTTCTGAACGGGGGGGGTGGCCATGGCGACCCGGGCCGGGCCCGCGCGCCGGGCCCTGGCCCCGCCCCCCCCGGGGACGGGGCGGCGGCAGCCAATGGGGAGCGCGCGGGGTGACATCATGCGCTATTTTTAGCGGGCTCGCGGCCGCTGATAAGTGAAGGGCTGCACGGCGGGAGCGGGCGCAGAGCGCGGGGCGGGCGGGAGCGAGTGAGCGCGACCGAGCGCGGCCGCCGGGACGGTGGAGCGGGAGTAGCGCGGAGCCGGGCAGGGAAAGTACTTGTGGCGGCGGAGCGGCGTCCCGGCACCACCGGCACGAGGAGGAGGAGGAGGAGGGCGGCGAGGCGCCCCGCCAGGCCGGGCGGGTTCTCAGCGCGGCGGCGGCAGCGGCGATCCAGTAAGGCTCCGCGTTTCTCCTTCCTCGGCTCCGCGTTCCCCTTCCCCGGGAGGGTCGGGGTGCCCGCGGGGAGCTGAGCGGCGGCCGGGCAGCTTCCCTTCCCCGGACTGTGTTCTATGAGTGCAAAGATGGAGCCTACTTTCTACGAGGATGCGCTGAGCGCCGGCTTCGCGCCGCCGGAGAGCGGCGGGTACGGATACAATAACGCCAAGGTGCTGAAGCAGAACATGACGCTGAACCTGTCCGACCCCTCCAGCAACCTGAAGCCGCACCTGAGGAACAAGAACGCCGACATCCTCACCTCGCCCGACGTGGGGCTCCTCAAACTGGCCTCGCCCGAGCTGGAGCGGCTCATCATCCAGTCCAGCAACGGGCTGATCACCACCACGCCGACCCCGACGCAGTTCCTGTGCCCCAAGAATGTCACCGACGAGCAGGAGGGGTTCGCCGAGGGCTTCGTGAGAGCTTTGGCGGAGCTGCACAACCAGAACACGCTGCCCAGCGTCACCTCGGCCGCCCAGCCTGTCACCAGCGGGATGGCACCTGTGTCCTCCATGGCCGGCAGCACCAGCTTCAACACCAGTTTGCACAGCGAGCCCCCGGTGTACGCCAACCTCAGCAACTTCAACCCCAACGCGCTCAGCTCCGCGCCCAGCTACAACGCCAACAGCATGGGATACGCGCCCCAGCATCACATAAACCCCCAGATGCCCGTGCAGCATCCCCGGCTCCAGGCTCTGAAAGAGGAGCCGCAGACTGTACCTGAAATGCCGGGGGAAACTCCTCCCCTGTCCCCCATTGACATGGAGTCACAGGAGAGAATCAAAGCCGAGAGAAAGCGCATGAGGAACAGAATCGCGGCGTCCAAATGCCGGAAAAGGAAGTTGGAAAGGATTGCCCGGTTGGAAGAAAAAGTGAAAACTTTGAAAGCCCAGAACTCAGAGCTGGCATCCACTGCCAACATGCTCAGAGAACAGGTTGCACAGCTTAAGCAGAAGGTCATGAACCACGTCAACAGCGGGTGCCAGCTCATGCTCACACAGCAGTTGCAGACGTTTTGAAGAGACTCTTCAGCGAGAACTGTGTGTTGTGGTACAAGTAAAACAGGAAAAATCCAAAGTGGCAGAGGCGTAAAGCTAATGGCAAAAAGCTGAGAGGCTGAGTCCTGCCTGTGCTCCGCAAAGCGCATGTGTGGAAAGACTGGCAAAGCCTTCGGCTGGAGCCGGGAGTGCAGCGGCCAGCGCTGCTCCGGGAAGTGCTGTTCCTGCTCGGATGAGATGTCAGATCTTCGTTTAACATTGACCAAGACCTGCATGGACCTAACATTCGATGATCATTCAGTATTAAAGGTTAAACTGCAATAGAAACTGTAGATTGCTTTATGTAGTATTCCTTAAGAAAAAAAAAAAAAGTGGGAGGGAGGTTTGTGGGAGGCTGATAAACAAACAAAAAAAAAAGAACTGTTCTGCCTGCCTTCAAGTAAATTGTGTATGTACATATCTTTTTTTATTTTATTTTATGAAAGTTGATTAATGTCAATAAACTACTTCATGACTTTGTAAGTTATTTTTATGTTGTTTATTTGGGCACTGCCCAGTATTGTTTGTAAATAAGAGGCTTTTTTTTAGCACTCTGAGTTTACCATTTGTAATAAAGTATAATTTTTTAATGTTTCTGTTTCTGGAAAAAATTCTAGAAGTTCTATTATATTTAAGAAAAATAAAATAATTAAAATGTATTTTCCCCTCACACTTTTTTTTTTTTTTGGCTAGTACCTTAGCTGGGAAAATGCCCTTTGGGCTGTACTCTGTAGGGTAGGGATTATGCTGAACTTACTCTGTAACTCCAGACATGTCCTGGAGAAGGTGTGAGGAGGGGAGGGAGAAGCCAGATTGTCCTCACTAAACTCCTACCACTTTTGGGGTTCCCCTGAAGTTGGATTCCCCAGCTGCAGCCTGCCTGCCTCCTTCTTGGGGCCCAGTTTAGACATCTGACTTCAGGCAGGGTTGTGGAGGGGTGGAAAGGCAGGGAACGAAATTGTTCCATAACTGGAGCAACTGGCTACTTGATCTGACATGTTTTTTATTAAATTAATGCCCTCAAGAAGATAAGGCAGGTGGTTGTATTAAGAGAATTACGCTGTAGGCTTCAAAAATAAAAATATTCACCTTTATCCCTGTGTTTTCTCAGGTAGGAGGTGATTCTTGTCTGTTAATATTTATGACAATGCTGCTGTCAACAGTAAAATAAGTTTGTAACAATTCCCCTTTCTCTAAATCCTTTCCCTTTTAGGTATTACTCTGGGTTCTAACCTTGGCAATAGAAAAGCTGGGAAAACTGAATCTAGTGGGAAATGAAGATAGCAACTTGTTGAAAAACAGCAACTCCTGTTGCTTGTTTCTAGCAATTTGCTGAAAACAGCAACTTCTCAGGCACTTCTCAGGTATTTTTCACAAAACAATCCTGATTTTTAGTACAATGACAGTATACAGGTATCTCTCAGAAACGTGCTACTTTACTTGAGGGGGGTGGGAAACAGCTTTATTACCAGGATTTTAAACACTGCACCCAATTAATTTTGTTTAATAAACCTATTTGAAGGAGACCAGATGTTTTCCTGCTTGCTGTTTGGAGCCAAACAGCTAAGAAAAAATAGATGATATCAAAAGACTGCCAGAAAATATTAGAAAATCATTATTCTCAAGCAGGCAGGTTTTTTTTTTTTTTTTAAAGTCTTTTTTTCCTTAAATTGGAATATGCTTAATTTTAATTGAAGTGACAGCATTGGTTAAGGTCACTTCAGAAAATTACTAGATAGTTAGATATATATTTATATACACATTTTTACTGTTATCAAAATAATACTCTGAAACTTGCAACTACTGTGGGTCAGTTCCTTATAGGAAGCAGAGAAGTATCTTCCTCTAACTTCTTCCCCCATCCTGTCACACATTTTATCACACAAGGGGTTGTTTTAATGTTTTAAAGGTGCTCATTTGGTAGTGTCCTTCCACATCCCAAGCACGTGTCAAGGTAGGCACCGTTTGGAGGGTGTTTGCTGCTGTCAGAGGAATAGAACTGTAACAACACCAACCAAACAAAGGGTTACTAGGAGGATTCCCAAGTTTGCCAAGAGTACATTTTGCTGATGTCAGCAACCCGGAAGGTAAGTTGATTTTGACCATATGTAGGAATAGACAGCAGAGGGATAATACACAGCACTGCTGGGTGTGGTTTTACAGGGATTTAGCAAGTGCCAACTAGCAAAATAAGCAGGGCAAGGAGATTAATTACCTGCAAAGGTGCATGTTTAACTCTCAGCAGCGCTGGGTTATGGAAGAGACGTTACTAGCAAGCATTTTGCTTAATCACCTAATTACGTAAAAAATAAATACATTACATAAAATACTATGTTAATTAAACCCAGCTGAGTGACAGTCTGCTCCACCCTAGCCTCATGTGCACACACAGACATTCAGAAGTGCAGTTGTGAACTCTCTCTCAGGGTGACATTCTGTGGCATGGGTGAGAGCTCCTGAGCGATGGCACTGCTGGCTCAGGGGGCACCACGGGTTGGGCTGTTCCTGCCACACCAATATTTCACTGGTGTCCACTCACAGAATCTGCCAGGCAAGGTGGGTGTAGTGCCAGGGAGCTTCACAGGGAGAGGAGGAGCACTTCAAGATGAACCTTTTCATTGGTCCCTCATCACATTTGAGGATTAGGCCTAAAAGAGGGCAAAGTAAGTTTCTATTCTTTCCTCCTCCATCTGTTTTGTAAACAGTGCGGTGGGCCGGGAGCCTGTTGCTATCTGGTCCACCTCAGCCTAGATTAAAATTCAGCACTCTCAGTTTATTTCTTAATAGATCACTGTGTGATCAATACACACATGGGTAATGAAAAACCTGTGAGAACTGTGTGCTCTTATATGTGGTGAAATGCAAAGTTTTAACACTTACTTAACTGCCAAGACTAAAATTGCCTAATGCACTATGGGCCTTACTGCTACAAGGAATAGTCAGTCCTCTCTGAGATTCAGAGAGAAACTTTTTGTTGCCCCAGCTGTATTCACAAGGGAATATTTTGCAAATAACAGCATTGTGAACATGTATTTTGTTTGGCTGTGAGTGTTGTCAACGGATTCAGGAAGTGAAGTCAGAAAAAGGCAGGGTTTCAAACAGGGCAGGCTACACAGAAATGCCTGGGCAAAGAGCCTCTAATCAGAACAACATGTTTGGGACACAGGAATATTAATTAGAATGTAGGTCTCTATTGAAACCAATAGAAGTCTCACACTTCTATCCCATGAACAGAAGTGAGCTACATAGAGGGGTTTGACCATCATTACTCACTGAATAATTTTAAATCCAAAGTACTTTTCATGATAGGACGACCAGTAACAATTTGACTTATTCTCCAGTTGGACAGAGTTAGAGTTACCAGCCACTTTCAGCCTCAGAACACAGTGGAAGTTTGTACAGACCCCTGTGTATCTGTAGGTCTAAAAAATACCAGCCTCAAACAGAGGACTTTAAATACCAGCCTAAGGCAGCACATACCCATTTAACAATGAAGTCTAAGGACCAGAGATTCCTCAGCTATCTCTATTTTACAGGGAGCTGTCTGGAAATCCAGATAATATCCCTCCAATCTATATGAAAAATGGCTGACAGTTCTGTCCCATGCAGAAGTCTAAGAAATCCATTACAATAATTACTTTCTGAAAAGCAGCTCAGGCTGGAACAAGCTCAGGCACTGCTGGAGAGCACCATGGCGTGGGCTGTGCCGTGTCCAGGAGAAGCACAAGGCAGAACTGAAAAAAGTCCACTTATCTTTAAAATCAAGCCTAGCACTTTCTCTGTTCTCTACCTCTTCTTCCCTCCCCTTATTCCCAAGACTCCTGTATAACAACATGGACTTACCCACATCAAGAACTAAAACCAGTTCAGGCAAAGTTAGCTGTGTAGAAAATAAAAGTTGCAAACACCATGAGTGAACACAAAATATTGCTAACAGGCAGATGGACAGCAAGGAAATATTTGAAATTACCATATACACAAACCCATTATGAAACAGAAGATACCTTAGGAACATCTGGCACCAGCTGAGGGACAGCGAAAGGAAGGAGGTGTTAGTCTTACAAGTAAAGAAAGGGAAACTTCAAAATGCAGATGGTTTTGCTTTTTGGGAAGGTAATTCTTCCAGAGAAGTGCTTGTTCCTTGGAATTACATGCACTGCCAACACCAGAGCCTGCACCCAAGGGCTGGTGGCCATCCTAATTCTCCACAGATCCATTACTGTTGACATGAACAGGATAATGTATCCTCTGAGCAGAAAATGTGCTCCTTACAAAGGAAACTTGTAGAAAGTCATCATATAATTTACCGTGAAAGCCTCTGACTACTGAAACACTTTTAGAGGGGTTTTGCACAGCAGGGCCCTCTTTTCCAGTTCTGCACATCATTCTTTGCAGTACTTTTTTGTTAAGAAACAATGCAACTACAAAAATCAAATTAGATTTTCATCATGGTCCCTTCTGTCCTTAAATATCCGAAACACTAGAAGCACAGTTACAATGGGGAAGAATGGCTTTTAAAAAAGTTAATTAAATATTGAAAACACTGCTAATTTTCTTAGTTATAGCGTAACAACATGCATCAGGGGAAAACAAAAAAAAAACTAATTCAGAAAAATGAGCAAGTAATCTGTTTTTGAAATCTCATACAGAATTTGATTGGTCATGACTGACCTGATGAATCCAAATCTCTATAAAATACCTAGAAACTGTGAACAGAAGCAGAGGAAAACTTAGTATTTGTTTCCCTCAGTCTCACAATTATTTTCTGGTTTTGAGTCTTATATTGTCCAAGCAATCTCTAAGTTGAACCCTTAAACAAAAGAATGAGCAACTTGCTGAAAATTCCTCTGAACTGTGAATTTCATTCCTTATTCTCTTTTTTATTAAAACCAATTCCTGTGAGACCTGGCAGCATAATAACACCAAAGATGTGGGAAACAGGATAGAATTCCAGCAGATGGAGCTCAAAAGCAAATAGTCCTGGAACCAGCTGCACAGATGCCTGGAATAGGAGCCTCTGCTTAGGTGGTGTAGTAGCCAAAAAAGACTTCAGATAAAACCTGTTATCATACAAGTGCGCTAAAAACAGAATAATTTTAACAGCTTTCCTGAATTCTTAAAATAACCACTGCAATGAAGAGGGAGATCCTGTATTATTTTAGTCACAGAATAACTACAGTTACATCAGAGGACAGTAAGAGTTCAAACTGAGTGTCCATGGCTGGTTTTGTGAATTCTCCCCAGTGATGGCTTAGCTGGCATGGCTTTTAGATGGCTGCTGTTAGCACACCTTTCTGCCTCAGATAACAAGTCATGAAAACACACACCACACAGGGACCATCCAATAACCTTGCTATCCAAACTCACAAAGCCTCTCTCTCACACAGCACTGTACTGAAAAAAGAAAACTGAACAAGTTTTGAATCTCCACTGAATGGACCACTGGTAAGTTTGAAAGCACAGCCAAGCACTACCAAAATTGGGGCCTACCTATTTCAAGTGATGTGATTCTCAAAGCTGATGGGCTTTGTGTGATGGCAAATCAAACCACCTTGGCCACTATGAAAAGTTCATTTTAATTTGTGTCCAAAAGCAGTTTTAGAACTTTCAACAGCAGCAAAACTTGTAAGCTGCTGCACACACCTTGCAAGCTCTAGAGGTTGTTTTATTTCCACCTGGAGAAATCAGACTCAAAAATCCATAACACTTTAGAGATACAGCTCAGGATTTGTTCAGTTTCACTTCTGACACCTAACAAAGCTGGGGTAGGAGGCACCACTGGTTCTCCTTATAGTTGACAGAAAAGCACTGGCCCCTTCAGAAAGTGATCTGGACAAATTAAATTGCTGCTTGAATTGCCTGTGCCTCAGCAACGAGGTTTTTTTTTAACTTAGGAGCCTCCAGTCAGATAGGATGAAACCAGGGAGCAACAATTACCTGATTAGAATCAGGAGACATTCACTACACAGAACATTTTGCAAACATCCACCACGTGTTAGTGATGAACAAATTTCCATATGCAAAGCTGTACTCTGCTGCAGCCTATACATAATGTACACCTTTTTTTTCCCTATCCAAATATTATCCCCAAATATTAACTGTGCAAAACTCCTTGCAAGAAGTAATTAAAAACAAGACTTCCAATGAACCCTCCAGTGGTGTCTCAGGGCCCCAGTCAAGATATGATCTTTATCTTGTTAATAATCACCAAGTGTCTGACCTAAATACCTGAAGGGGGAAAAAAGAACCTGAATTCTTCAGGCAAAATCCATCCCCAATTTTCTTGTTTGGCTCTGCTCTCAATCATACAGATTGTCTGTTCTCCCTGCTTCCTGACTGAACAAGATAAAGTATTTATAAGTACATATATTTTAATTACTTAAGCAAGTGCTTTAATATGCAAAACTACAAAAAACTATGTAAAAATATACATTAAGTGCAGCTGACTCCAGAACTGATTTGCAGTTAGTCTCCAAAAAGGTTACTGACCAAAACCAACCCCTGGAAAGTCAACATCAAATTTCCTTCTTTAAATGATGAATTGTAAGCAGAATTTAATGTTCTTTAAGTGATGAATTGTAAGCAGAATTTAATGTTCTGTGTCCAGGTTGCTCCTCTTTGAAGCAGAGATTTCAAACCAGTATCTTTCTGGTACAGCACAATTTCCAGTTCTCAGGAGTGTGACCTATGGAAAAGCAGGCAGCTTTTCTCTAGGCAGCTGTATCTGTGCTTTTAATACATCAGCATGGTTAAAGACTTCTGGATTTTATTTCCCACTTTTGCACTCCAAAAACCACCTCAGCTCAGTATATTTAAGGAAGTGCCCCTCACTACACTTCAAACTACTGTCAGTTTAGGCTCTGTGTAATTTTGAAGAAGTACGAATAAAATTGACCAGTTTGGCTGTTTCTCAAAATACTGTCAGTTATCAACAAAGTAGCACAGGTCCTGAAGATGCTAAATATCCCAGTTTTGAAAATCAGGGGCCAGTGATGGATGAAGGGAAGGGAAGGGAAGGGAAGGGAAGGGAAGGGAAGGGAAGGGAAGGGAAGGGAAGGGAAGGGAAGGGAAGGGAAGGGAAGGGAAGGGAAGGGAAGGGAAGGGAAGGGAAGGGAAGGGAAGGGAAGGGAAGGGAAGGGAAGGGAAGGGAAGGGAAGGGAAGGGAAGGGAAGGGAAGGGAAGGGAAGGGAAGGGAAGGGAAGGGAAGGGAAGGGAAGGGAAGGGAAGGGAAGGGAAGGGAAGGGAAGGGAAGGGAAGGGAAGGGAAAAACACTCTGTACCAGGAGCTGGGTTTTTTCTTATCTTAGACTAAATTTTCATTTCGTAAGAAAGTCACACTTATCTATCTCTTTCAAATGGATGTTTTCAAACTGGTCCAAGTGTGCACATCTGTCTTTTTGTGCAACCTGGGGCCTCACTGAAAGACTTCAGGTAGCTTTAGCTGGTGTTTGATGAAGGCACCAAGGAAGCTGTTCAGGTTTCTGTGCCAGTTTGTGACTGGCAAACACCAACAGAGGCACCTCCTGCACGTAGGGAGCTCAGCTTTGATGTGTATAAGCATTTTTTCTACCTCGGTGTCAGCCTAAGCAACCACCTTTTTCCTTCTCCTTTTCTTTTCCACTCTCTCTTTTGTGCTGGTAGTGCTTTTGGGAATATTCTACCCTGCATTGCTCCTTTTATTCTGTTACCCACAGAGCTCTACAAGCACCTGAAATGACAGGGAGCAACTGGGGAGGTGGAGCACAAATGCAGGTACAGGCAGTGAGGATGTGGCATCTCCTGAAAGAAACGCTCACAGCAATATCCAGATTGCCACAGATGGAGCCAGAACTCCTAAATTCATTCTTCTCAATGGAACTTACAGTACAAAAATGGCCAGACAGATTTTGCACCAGTTTTGCTAACTTAATTTAAGTTCACACTTTTGGTTAAACAAGCTCAGCTTCCCATATGGACAAACCTATAAAATATGGTTTGACTTTCCCAGGGAACATTTTTCATGCAGCCATTAACTTGAACGAGAACTGTGAGACATTACTGTACCTGCTTATGAAACTGTTTTTGTTAGATGACTAACTTTATGCATATATGCTTAAAATTATTTAAGAGGGCAGTGAGGTTATTATTCCAAGTCTTATAAATGGAATTTCTTGCACATGTTCCTGATATTGGCTTCCATGCCTGTTTTGAATTTACTTACAAAGTACACTACCACACCCAAAATTAATTTCAAGCTATTTCCTTGGCCCCCTCCGTTTGCTGCATTATCATCCTCACATGCAGAAACTGCTCCTGTGTTTTTCACTGCACAGGAAATGCCAGGCTGGCAGCATGAGAAAGGCTCGGATTTTAACTAAATGTTAATGGTTGTTGCTGTGGTTTGAATGTGGCAACAATGAAAAGCTCTCACATTTGGGATCTGCAACTCCTATTTGCTACTGGCAACGCAAGTTACGGTTCTAATCAAACTCTAAAGGTAACAATGACAAAATAGGGACAAAAGCAACAAAGTAACGAGCTCGCGGAAGGAAAGATCTTCTAAAATTACTCTTTTTTTTCTGTTACCAACAGCCCAATTCTCAAACCAGTTGCAAATGAGGAGCACCAGCACCTCGGTGCCACCTGATTTTCTGTAGCCTTTCTAATGGTGCTTCCTTCTGGAATTTACTTCTAGGTGTTTTGACACTTGCACAACCCAATCTAAGAGAGAAAAGCTCCCATTATCCCCTTTTTAACACACTGCCCATCAATCCAGGACGGCCCTGCCAACCATCTCACCCCTTCCTGCCTCTCCAGGAGAGTCTCACTCCTCTGCTGGCAGTGGTGATCTACGGCAATTAAGAAGAAATAAAACTGCTTGTCTTTACAACTGTACAGAAACAGGAACAAGCAAGACCTCACCATTAACACACAATAATAAACCCAGATTCCTCCGTGTTTCTGGGGTTCAGCTGATACCACACCAGCCAAGAGCACAATCAGTAATGAATTTGAGTTCTAATTCCAGCTACAGCTGTACATCAGGAGCTCCTTTATGGTTACACACAGAGTTCCAGAGTTTTCCATAACTGCTGATTGAGATCTGCAGTGTAGAAATACTGAGCTTAATTCTCCTTTTTCTAGGCAGGCCAGGTCTTGGCTTAAAAAACAAAGCTGAAAAACCCCAAACCAAACAAGTTGGTCTTGGTCTAAATCCTCCTTCTGCTTGGATCTTCAAAATGATACTGACTTCACAGAGATCTACTCTCTGATTTAAATGACTCCACGAGCCTATGAGTTCAAAAAGAAAAGTTTTATAAGAACAGGTTCAAAACAAACAGACTCTCCATGTAGTAAAAATGACCACTTTTACCTTACAACTAAAAATTATCATTAAACGATGATGCTCCAAAAATTTATGAAAGGCTCTTCAAATTCATGAGAAGAGTCAGAATAAAAGCAGAGCTTTCCATTACTGAGAATTTTTAATGACTTTCTGTTTCTTTTGGGCATGTCCATCAGTATTTCATAGTCCAAAGCCTGTCCCATATGAACAACAATATATTAAAATGTGTTTTGATTTATTTATCAAACTAGGTTAAACTATGATTAAACATTGCTGGTTCTAGTTCTAAAACTGGAGTATTAAGATTCACCACATTACAAAAAAAACTAAGATTCTTCAAGTCCATTTGCCTAATATATGCTTGCCATGCCTGACATTACAAGCCTCATCCTAATCTGGAATTTAGCCATTATTTGATACTTTATGTTCTAAGATTCCTTCCCTAAGTCCGAAGCTTTAATTTAAGCCAGCTGTTCCACAATAACTCAGCATGTGTGGGATTTTCCCACTAGATGAAAATGATAAGCAGGAATTTTTTTTTATTTTTAAAGATATATTACACCCATTGAGAGATGGCTCCTTTAAATAAAGGCTAAGAAATTGTCACTGTTGGTTCAGCCACGTAATGTGAAAATGATCCCGTGCAACACAGCTGGGTTTGTTGCTGGTATTGCATTGGCCATGTCATGGGTTAATGTACAAAGTTATGTTGGCTTTTTTAGCTTTCCGTTTTTATTGACCTGTGCACTTTGTTTCATGCTGGTAATTAATATATGAATATTAACATAACAATATAATATGCTAAATAGACATTTTTATTCAAATTACAGCATTCACTGAAGATTATTTGTGCTCATAAGGGAGGGTGTTGAAGTGCACATCTGTACTACAGAATGCCACTGGTGTATTATTAAAATACAGACAGTTTTAGCATTGAAATATATTGTTTTTAAATACCACTTTGATCACAAGAAAATGGCAAATGGCCTTTAGAAAAAAAAAAAGGCACTGTCATACCAGAGTAAATGGCAGGTAAAGGGTTAAAATCAACAGGATTTGAGAGCAACAGAATGTTTTCCTGCAAACTCCTTCTATGGTGTGATCCAGGGGAAGGTCCAACTCAAGTGCTGGATGTTCATACAGGATTTCCTCTGACTAATGCTGTCAGCATTCAAGACTTTTGATTTAAAATGTGGGTGTTATACACAGATAGGAAATTTACCATTTACAATTTTGTATTCAAAAGTGAATGGAAATTACTGTGATTTTCAGATTCATTTTCTGTATGGGGAATGATAGCATAAAATAAGGAAGTCACCGAGTGGCATATGCTGGGATTGCCTGCCAAGCTTTTACACAAGTCTTTTATATTTGGATGGGATTCACAGGTAGTTTGTACAGGAAGGCCTTTTCCTTCCTTATTTTTCAAAAGCTTTGCTGGATGGAAATTATGCCAGTGAGTAAAAGAGGGGAAGGGGGAACAAACCACCACCTTGGTTTTGGTGTCAATTCAAGCAAAACTGAAAGTCACATCTAGATGATACTGATGTATCCTGTTGTAAAATAAACTGACAAAACCAAGCCTAGGGAGCACAAAGGATGTTTTTGATTTGAAAGCTTCAGAAACAAAGTAATACAGAAAGTAAACCAAAATGAAAAATGCAAACTTGAGATGTAATCTGTTACAATTAAATTAAATTTGCTAATATTTCTAGCAAATCTGCTATGGCCATGTACAGTCTCCAGCAGGTTTGCTCCGAATTCTATTGAAAGCTCTGCCTACTTAGATAATGTTTAAATAGAGATATTTTATGGAATTAAACATGAAGTCACTAAAAGCACTTGAGCTGTCATTACAATATCCCTTCTATTAACTTCTTAATGTCACGTTTATCCCATTTTCATGATGCAATATTAACTTTTAATTAAATAAACTGAGACTTCCCTGTGTCTTGTGACACAAAGGAAAAAGAAGGTTGATTCCAGCTATTAAAAATCACTATTCCTTCCTTAATCTGAGTCTTCTAAAATCCCTAGTGAGCATATTACTGTTCTATTATTGAGCCAAGGATTTTGCTTCGCTGGGAACCATATGATATATAAATACATTTACAGGTAAATTACAGTGGGTCTAGATGCCTGTTCAGCATCTACCACATCACCTGACAGGAGCCCCACAAGTCTCAGAGAACTCAATTTAAACCTCAGAGTCTTGTAAACCCAGAATTGCTATTTAGGCAAGGATAGGGGAAAAAAAACCCCACAAACCAGCCAAAAAAAAAAAAAATTAAAAAAAAGCACAAACCAAAAAAGCTTTAAAAACTTTCTCAAACAGGGAATGCTTCAACTGCTCAGTAAAGGAAACTGAATTTACAAATGAGTGTGTTGAGGTTAGAGAAACAGTGTGGAAGAGACTCAAAAAGCCATAAGGTAGCAATTCAAAGGATGAAAAGGAAAGTAGTGCAGGAACTATGGAAGACATCAAAAGCTTTAGGAAGGATGCCTGAAGAGATGCAGCTCTTGCAAAGATTGCTGGTGGAGGTGTGCAGTTCTCTCCAGCTGGACATCAGAACCAAACATTCAAGTTATGGAAGCTATTATTTATTAAATCAAAAGGATGCTGAAATAATGAGTCAAACTTGTGCTTTGTCCACAGAGCAGCTGTGGCACAGGTACCAATCCTGTGAGAAAAGGCATTCCTAGGGAATAGAAAATCCATTCTGCTGTGTTTGCATTACTCCTGTGACCAAATCTAGGTTTTTTTTTTTTTTTTTCTTCCCAAAAGCCTCCTTATGCAGCAAATAATTCTCTGCTCCCAGTGCAGACTAGAGGAGTAAGGAATAAAAGACTTAGTTCCAGGCATGGGAATAGAGAAGTCTGAAATGAAAGCTCCAGTTCAGATGGGACTGCACATGATCTGCACAGCGATGGAAACTGAGGGGGCAGCCAGGTCATGGCTTTCCCCTGCTGCATGAATCACTCTTTGAATGGAAATTTGAGTAGGAAGACATAATGGCTTGGGAACAAAGGGAGCTGCTGGAATATCACAGGTGCAGCCCAACACAGAAGGGTGTTTTGGGACATGCCAAGGAAAGCAAACACCATGAATCTGGAGGAGTTGTCAGGACTTTGTGATTTAGGGAGCTCTCCAAATCAACAAGGGTGTTTCTCACAGAGTCAAACAGACCAGAGGACAGCTGAGGTCCTGAGCCAGTGCTCCAATGAATGAGGTCCTCAGTGCTGGAGCTTTGTTCAGAACTCAGAAAAAAGACAGGAGTTGCTAATGTCCTACTGATGTTCCTGAGAGTCAAACTGGCACTCCTCTGAGGCACCTCTCTGGAGCTGGGTGTGTAACCATATCCTCTGCTGACCTGGAGCTGAGGTGAGGTGCAGGAATCCAGACCCTGACATACAAGAAGACACTTTCTGGGGGAACCAAAATAGTCAGTTAAAGGCAGAGGATTCAAACAGAGGATAGGGGAAGCTGCCAGAACTGGGAAGGGGAGATAATATGAAAGAATCAACTCTATATCCCTCTGAATGAGAAATACAGAGACTGAGCAAAAGATACCAAATTATAGAACTGAGACAGACTAAAACATCAATAACAAAGAAACAATTACATGCCTGTGATTTTCTGCTACAGCAGGAAAGTTAAACTTAATTTTGATGTATAACAAACATAAACCAAATGCAACTAAAAATCCAAGATGATTTCAAGCAGTTGATCAGGCTGGAGTACAACTAAATGATAATAAAGGCAAATGGAATAAATAAATGAACAAGCAATTGCTTCCATATATTTTTTTTCCAGAAGAAGAAAGGAAAATACCAAATTTTAAAAAGATGTGGTTACAAGCTAGCCCCTTGAGTAATTTCAATTGTCCGAAGACTAGGAAAGTGCTATAGATAGAGAGATTTAGAGAGAACAGTGAAGATGTACTGCTGACAGATTTTTATGATCACTAAGAACAAAATGCTGCTTGGTACTGGTGTAATTTCAGAATAGTTTTCACTAAGTACCTCTACAAAGCAAATTTGGCCAAAAGGCTTCTCTGGGAGATGCAGTGACAGCACCACACCCTTCTGGGTGCAATGCTGGGGCTGTGAGGAAGGTCCTCAGTGTCTTCACCAGTTACAGAACTTCTATAAAGTATTTTCTTCTGTAAGATTTCACTGACAAAGTGCATGTTCCTGACTCAAAATCACAAGGGCTTGTTTGGTTTACAATGCAAAAAAAATCTGCCCATTATGGAGAAAAATCCCGTCCCTCTCTTCATTTGGTTTTCCTGATCCTGGAAGCTGCCTCAGCATTTAGTAACTCAATACTTTTACATCATTTACATTTTATCCTAATGATAGGACAATCATCAGACACAAAAATTATTTTTTTTTAAACTTTGCACTATGAAAGTTGCAGTAGCTAAATATATCATTCATCAAATCAGAATACTTTTTCCGTTTCTTTCAAGCCATCTTCTCTTTTATTTATTATGTTCTGAAACAAGAATGTTTCTTTTCTTTACCTCTGTGAAGCTAAACTAGCAACTTTTTTTTCCTTCAACTTCCACTATGTAGCCTTTTAGAAAACAACCTGGCAAGTAATGCCATGAAGAACTTAGGAAAAATACTTTCATTATTAAAAACCTGAATGGCACAAAAAAATGCTTCCTAAGTAGTTTGGTCATTCTTCTTAAATTCACTTCTAAATGCATGATAAACTGGAAAACAGTCCTAATCCTCACTTAGGCTGAGCTATGTGTTTGTTAAGCCTCATTCCTGGAGCTGGATGCAGCCAGCCTGCTCTGCTGGCATTTACAGCCTTCAGTGGCACTTTGCAGATGTGCACTGTCCACTCACAGTTACCCTGGCTTGGGAACTTCATGGAAGAACTCATTAATCTTTGGGAAAAAGAACAGTTTGCATTGCATGGGTGCAGGGCTTAGTGTGACCTTCATTTGTTTATGCCTGAGGAAACAGCCCTACAGGGCTGAGATAAGACTGTGGCTTGTTTTGGAAACAGAATAAAATACCTGGGGTATTATACCAGCTGCTGCATTATTGGTATTTTGAAAGCATCCATGAGAGTGGACAAATGTGGGAAGCTGTGGCTTCTGCAAGTCTCTCTTTCAAGCACTGTGCCTGCCCCAGGCTCCACAGGGGTGGCTCTGTGCTACCAAGAGGTGTGTGGGGTGGGGTGGGATGGGATGGGATGGGATGGGATGGGATGGGATGGGATGGGAGCCTGAGTCAGGCACAGAACACTGTCAGACTGCCCAAATGAGCTTTCCCTGCCCTCCGCAGGCCCCGCTCAGGCCCCTGATCCCTGTTCTGTGTGTGCCACTGGGGGTGGCACTTCCCTAGGGAACAGTTCCCATCTCAACACCAGCCAGGAAGGCCCCGAGCCTGCTCCACAGAAATATGACACAAACTCATCACTCAGCACCAAAGCTCCCCTTTGGATTCCCCTCATTTACTGCAGCTCATCTTTAGGCAAAACCAAGCTCTGCACTTGGCCTCTTGCAGACATCCTGTCTGCTCAGCTCTCCCAACGCTCTAACAAGTGAAGCTCACTGTAATCATCACCATGAACTCTTCCAGCTCTGCTGTTTCTCATTCCAGCTCTGCCTAAATATAGTTCCACCTCAACCAGCTCGGCCACACTCAGATTGCTGGTTATCCAAAGCAGAGCTCTATTCATGAGCCCTGTTTATTAAGGAAAATGCCTTGATTACCCAGAGATATTTCTGCACCCCTCACGATGTTTAGATAATGATGTTGGCTGCATTATCTCTTACAGGCTGGTTATTCCACAGCGAGATCCATTCCCAAGAGCCAGCCCAGCAAGAGCCTCGGTGGAGGAATGGTGACCTCTGCAGGTGCCTCAGTCCCACAGCCACATCCCCTCACAGGCTCCTTCCACCACACTCAAGGTGTACTTTGGGTCGCTTTCATCCTTGGGAAATTAAAATAGAGAAAATTAAATGTTTATTTGATGATGACATGGCAACATCAAATCAGCTCGAGAACACGGGCATGCGTTAATTTAAGAAATAAATGTTCATCGCTGAGAAGTCAGAAAACAATACTTCAAAGGACAAAACTTCAAAGCACTCTGTAACTTCAAAGCACTGCACCAACAGTAATAAACACTTAGGACGTGTCTGTGAGGTAGAAAAAAATTTTCCTTTTTTAATGCTTGTGTAAACAGGGAACAGGGATTAAGGGATTTGCCCAAGGACACAAGTTAGGAGCAAAACTGAGATTGCATGTCAGAAATAACTGACTCAAGTGTCCCAGCTACAGCCAGATTTAAACAGTTCCCTGCACAGACACTTATGCAGCAGAGGCCAAAATTAATGTCTTTCCTATCAAGGGCATCACCTGCCCTTCAGATCTATAAATTTAGTAAAGCTTGCAACTTTCTTTTTAAAATAACTTAATAAATAGCCTTTTAAAATAACCTAATAATTCAGTCCTTGGCTACATGGAGCTAAAGAAGACAGCAGAAATAAAAGTGGTCTGTGAAGTACCTTATGCCCCTCTGACAACAAATAAATATAAAAGATAACAAAGCAGCCCAAAGATTTGCCTCTTCCTTCTCTCCAACTTACTTCCTTTCTTAGATCTCTGGTAATATTGAATACTGCCAATTTTATTTTTAATGTGGAGTTTACTGCTGATCCAACATATTTGTGGTCTCATGCACTTAATTAAAAGAGAAGAGGTGTTGAGCCTTAATATTTTTCCCTTCTCTAAAACATTTACATGTCAAATAAAGCAAGTTAGTAAGTGAAAAAGATATAAACAAAAAAGCAAGCTTGAAATAGCCAATTCTGAATCTCTTTGTGAAGTCATTGTTGGAACAAAGGCTTGATTCTAAAAGTGGTTAAAATAATAATTAAAAAATAGGAGCTTTTAAAGCTTAATTTCTTAAAACAAATCTATACAACAAGCTTCCAAAACTTTCTTGCCAAATATGATTAGTGTTTTAAGACAGAATTTCCACAGAAGTCACACATTTATAATGAGATTTTTTTTTTTAATGCATAATTATATTTTGAGGACTCTGATTTGCATCTCATAGCACGTCATTTGCTGCTTGTTACTTTTCAAAATAAAGTGAAGTGGCTCTGAAAGAGATGCTGCCTGCAAATATTGTTCAAATGTTCCTCCTCAAGGCCAGGGAGGAGAACTGCACCCTTCCATCTCTACTAGGACCTGCTTACCAAGGAAATTCCTGTATTCACAATGCTGGGAAATTACTGCCATACTAATGCAATCTTAAAGAATATCACCATTTCTTTTTCTATTTTTTCAGGAGTTCAAAAAATTCCTGTGCCATCTATAATAACTCTGCTCAGCACCCACATAACAGTTTCCACTGCCAGAGCTCACAAACATTCCTGTGAAGGTGATCAAGGATTGTTACCTCGGTTTAGCATGGGAAGAATAATAATGACAACATAAAGATCCCATTGCCCCAAACTGAGTAAGGACTGATTTACTCAAGACACAGAGAAATCTTCAGGACTTCATTCAGTCAAATCCGAGACTGAATAATTTGCAGCTTACAAACTGAGTCAGTGGCAGATTTGGGAACACCATTCAGTCCACATTAAACCATGCTATGAGTTAACAATCATTAACTAAATGACAAAAGTTTTACTATTCTTGGTGTCGTGCCCGTCTTTGCATTTCAGACGAATTACTTGGGTTCTTAAATTGGCTGTCAAATTCGCTGACTTGGTAACTGGCTTGCTTTCAAAATATATATTAAAAGTCCTGGCTTTCCCAGCTATTTCTTCAATAAAACTTTTTTTTTTAAAGGAGAATAAATTTTGCGATCTTACTTATAAAGTTAAAGTCAACAGCAAAAAATTAAAATTCTTATCAGTCACCTTGTACATTCTATTAAAGAAAATACATGCAAAGGGAGCAGGACCCAGCAGAAAGGGCACTGAACTAAGAAACTGATGGCAAAATTTCCCATTTGCTTAAATAAGATCAAGCTTTTGGCTTTTCAGCTCATTTTACCTCCAGCTTTTCCCAAACTCTGTAATCTCAATTTCTCTCTCAATTGGTTTCAAAATGTGTGGATAATTACTATTTTATTTCCTTCTCTTCCATAGGGAATTTAAACACCAATAAGTTAAATTAATTACAGCTAGATCCCAAGGTCCTACATCCATATGGAAGACTACACAGATTTGAAGCTCTAATTATACTTTAAATATTGCACACTGAATCACATGCCTTGATCCACCTCATGGAAAAGAATTAACTTCCAGACAGACTCTGGGTTAGAGCAGGAATGACAAGCTAAATGGCCTTAAATACACCCCTGACTGGAGTTGTAGCTCGTATTAGAAAGGCTGGATCATTTTTATAACCAGCTGCTTATACAGTTTATTTTTATCTAGGTCTTTATGCTTTTATTTCATTACATTATAGGGTTTTCACCTGCATAGCTGGTAGGGTGCACTCTTTCATTTCAGATCATACAAGGTGTGTGATCATGGCAACAGTAACTATGCTGTGAATTTTCTTTTGTCATGTTTAATTGACTGGTCATTTAGGAACCAGCTTGGCCAGAGGAACAGAGAAACTCGACTAACAGCTATCTTTTATTCAAACATCAGATTCACAAAAGCATTTTTTAAATTCCTAATTATGCATTAAAAATCTGGAAGAAGACTTCCAAGTGAAATATCTTTACATATCACAGACTTTTGTTTTGCTATTAAGCTGTACTCGTTGCTAAGGAAGAACAGAGAAGATCAAAGGACTTCTAACAACCAGAAACTCAAAGGTGAGGGAGTTTTGATTTCTTTAAAGATTTTTCACTAATCTACAGTGGTTGTTAGTTCATAGTTCTATGAAAATACTGGAATTATGTGAGCCTGCTTTGCTATTTCCTATTTATTGCCGTCAAACAATACCTCAATTCACTTTTTGATTAGCAACATGATCATGAATTCAAGCAGCCTGTTTACAAATCCATATGCAATTGAAGTCCTAAGGACTAAAAAAGAAGAACTTGTACAAGGCATAAATGACCCAGACCAGCTCCTGCACTGGCTGATAGAAAATGGTATTTTTACCCCAGAAAAAAAGCTGGTCCTGAGTTTCTACAGGACACGAACAGCAAAGAACTCTCGGGTTTTAGACATACTCATTTCTCAAGGTGAACGAGCCTGCAGGCTCTTTTTTTATCCATGTTTAAAGCAAGTGGAGCCAAAACTTTACAGCAAGATAAGAAAATACGTCAGTGAAGTAAATGAAAGCATTGGAGATGCCAGAAGACAGCTGGTTGGGTATTTACTTGAAAAAGATAAAGTTTGGTTTGAAAATAGCAGCGAACAGCACCAGGGGAAAAAAGACAGACCTGGGGAAAAAAAGCACCAAGGGGTTATTAAGAAGAAAGGAAAAGTAACTCCACTTTCAAGGGCAACAAAGCCTAGAAAAGATCCTGCTGCTGTCGACATCTTTGCTGCAGTAGCTAAAGGCTCCCTTCCTGAGTTAGAGAAAACACTGAAGGATAATGATCTCAATGTGCTAAACCCTTCCAGTGGAACACTTCTGCATGTTGCAGCTGCTCATGGCCATCTATCCATCATGGCATATTTGCTCAGCAAAGGTGCAAGGACAAGTGTGAAGGACAGGAAAGGGAGAACAGCCCTGCACAGGGCTGCTGAGAAAGGCCATGGAGGTGCAGTCAAGCTGCTTCTCCGAGGTGGTGCTTCCTTGCACACTCTGGATATGGAAGGCAAGACACCGCTGCACTGGGCTGCAGAGAAAAACCACAGCCACATACTGAAGATGCTCCTGAAAGAAGAGGCAAGGAGCTGCAGGAATCAGCACAACTTTTTACACATGGCAGCTCTTAGAGATGAGAGCAGCCTGGCCAAAATGCTTTTAGAGGCTGGTGCCTCCACTGAAGGAAAGGATGAGAGAGGACAGACTGCTCTCAGTTATGCTGTTTCTCAGGGATCTGAAAACACTGCAAAAGTACTTCTAGAAGCTGGAGCCACTGTTGATTCCAACACAGTTGAAAGAGCCTTCAATAGTGACCACCCATCCATCTTCAAAATACTCCTGGAATATTCTAAAGATTTGTCTGCTGACATCATGGAGTTAGCTCTCTTTAGAGCTGTACAGAAGAATCAGCACAGTGTTGTAGCAGCTTTAATTGACAGAGGCACAGATATCAATGCCCACAACAAAAAGCATTACACTCCTTTGCTGCTGGCCTGTGAGATGGGCAAAGTGGAGTCAGCAGAAGTTCTAATGGAAAAAGGAGCAAACTTGGGAATAAGGACTCCTGCTGCAGACACAGCTTTGCACTTGGCAGTGCAGGCTGGGGCTGCTTCCATCGCAGGTCTGCTCCTGAGCAAGGGGATGGACACAAACCTGAGGAACCAAGCTGAGGAAACCCCGCTCCACATTGCTGCCCGCCAGAATCACGGAGCTCTCGTTGGCCTTGTACTCGGTGCTGGGGCCAGAATGAACGCTGTCACTGAGGACTTTGCTACTCCCCTGCACATCGCAAGTCAGAGAGGTCACGCTGATGTTGCCCGACAGCTGCTGCACCATAAAGCTCCTGTTAACGCTCAGGACAAGCAGGCAAAGTCCCCTTTACATTTGGCTGCTGAGCAGGGACACCAAACACTCGCAGAGATGCTCCTGAAGGCCAGAGCTGATCCCAATGCACAGGACAAGGAGAAGAAGACTCCCCTGCACGCTGCAGCTCTGAGAGGACACCTCAGCATCGTGGAAGTGCTGTTGGCTAAGAAAGGCAGAGCTGGAGCTAAGGACATGGATGGATGCACCCCGCTGCACTATGCCACCATGAAAGGAAACGCAGACATCCTAAAAATCCTCCTGGCCTCGGGGAAAAATAAAAATATCAACGACAGAAACGTTTGGAGGAAGACAGCCCTGCATATTGCAGCAGAGTATGGACATGGAGAGCTGATAAATCTCCTCCTGAGCCACGGGGCTGCCATCAATGCCTCGGACAGCAGCAGGGACACTGCCCTGCACTGCGCCTGCAGGGCCGGGCACCTCAGCGCTGTCAGTGCCCTCCTTGGCTGGGCACGAGGGGAAAAAGCAAATTTACTGGCTGTCAACGGCCTCAGGAAAACTCCACTGCAAGTAGCGGAGTTTAATAAGACAAAAAACCAGGCTCAAATTTTAGCACTGTTGAGAAAGAAAATGTTTATAACAAAATGAAGATGTAAAGAAAAAAACTTTACATTTAAGCGCAGAATTCTCTTTAAGGTAATTTGGATAGTCCTAAAGTGGAATATGATTGAGAATTATGCTTGAGCTGGCAGAATTAAGTTAGCAAAGGTGATCTTTGGAAAAAAGTATCTTAAAGACACTGTTAAACTTTTAAGTATTGATTAGTCTTCTGCTTATCTCATGAATCACATATTTGGAATCTACTTAATATGCTCTAACCTTAAATACATTGTGTTTGACCTCTTCTAGTATAAATCAAGACAGAGATAGAAAATATATTTTCATATATCTGTGAATATTAGCCTGTATAGATAGCTTAGTTAGGCACTGTTTGGCAAAATCACAAGTTCAAAAAACATCTATTATGAATAGGAATATGTCTGTATTTCCTCAAGGTATTCCTGAGACTACAATAATTATTAATAATTTTTTTTCTTTCTATCTTTTGTCATACCATTATCTAGATTTTGCATTTTTAAATAGAGAAAACAAAAACCACCACATTTGCCATTTATTAATTTCACTTTCATTCCAGCACAAAGATAAAATAGGTAGAATAAAAAGGTTGCAAGAGAGTTTCTTGGTTCAAAATATTTGTATTGAGACGACAACACAAATATAAACAGAAACACTTTCTGAATCAACAGAAAGCTCTCTGGGGTTATTTCCCTAATAATGATAATCAACCCTTACACTTCCCTTCAGATTACAAGCCACGTTACCACAAACACCCAAACATCCTTTGAGAAATGAAACACGGATTTAAGAATGCATGAGACTAAAACTGACTTTTTTATCGATAAAACAACACTTTAACCTGACCCTTGCAATGCCTGGTGAAGGAACAAACATGACCACGTACTTGAAGGACATAGGAGTACACAGCCCGTGTGGGCTCAGAGGATCACAGAACCATTTAGGATGGAAAAGACCTCCAAGATCGAGTCCAACCTGTGACCAATCATCACCCTGTCAATCAGAGCGCTGAGTACCACGTCCAGTATGGTCCAGTCTACCATACCACACCTCCAGGGATGGGGACCCCACCCCCAACTTGGGCAGGGTATTCTAATGTTCAATCACCTCTTCTGTGAAGAATTTTCTCATAATATCCAATCTAAACCTCCCCTGGTGCAACCTGGGGCGGTTTCCTCTTGTTCTGTCCCTTGTTCCCTGGGAGCTGGGCCCGACCCCCCCCCCACCCGGCTCACCCTCCTGACAGGGAGCTGTGGAGAGAGAAAAGTCCCCTTTGAGTCTCCTTTTCTCCATCCAGGCTGAGCCCCCGAGCCACTCCTCACACTTGTGCTGAGGCCCTTGCCCAGCTCTGGACACCTCCAGCCCCTCCACGTCCTTCTCGCAGTGAGGGGCCCAGAGCCGCACACATCTCTGAGGGCGCCCCTCACCAGTGCGTGCTCCAGCTTCCCATCGCCGCCTCCCGCACCCCCCTCACGCCCCGCCTGTCACCCCTTTCCCTTTCGCTCTCAGCCCAGCCATGTCCCCTCAGCGCCCCACCATGTCTCATCAGTCCGGCCGTGACCCCTCAGTCCGGCCATGTACCCCCAGTTCCCGGCCATGTACCCCCAGTTCCCGGCTGTGACCCCTCAGTCCGGCCGTGACCCCTCAGCTCTCAGCCATGTCCCCTCGGTCCGGCCATGTACCCCCAGTTCCCGGCCATGTCCCCTCAGCGTCCGGCCGTCACCCCTCAGTCCGGCCATGTCCCGCCAGTTCCCGGCCATGTCCCCTCAGTCCGGCCGTCACCCCTCAGTCCGGCCATGTCCCGCCAGTTCCCGGCCATGTCCCGCCAGTTCCCGGCCATATCCCCTCAGTCCGGCCGTCACCCCTCAGTCCGGCCATGTCCCGCCAGTTCCTGGCCATGTCCCCTCACTGCCGGGCCCTGTCCCTCAGCTCTCCGCCCGCCCGAGCCGCTCCGCGCTCCGCCTACCCCAGCGCCATCTCCGCCTCCGCCTTGGCCGCTCCTCGGGGCGCTGCTCCCGCCCCTTCCCGCGATAGCGCCGGGCCCGCTGTCATGGCGGCGGCGGAGGAGCCCGAGGTGGACATCGAGGGGGACCCTGCGGCCGCGCCGGGGTGAGTGAGAGCCGCCAGGGCCCCGCTGCGGCTCGGCCAGCGCGCCCCGTCCCCCCGCGGCGGGCGGGGGTCGTGAGGGGAGAGCCCCTCCTGAGGGAGCGGCCCAGGCCGGGCGCTTCCCGCCGCTCCGGGAGAGACCTTGGAGTGTCACGGAGTGCCCGTGGAGAGGGGGCAGCGCCGGTGTGGGGCATCGTCGGGAAGGGCACTGGGAACGGGGCTGTGATAGCGCTGGTGTGAGGAGAACGCGGAGCCGCCGTCATGGGAGCCCCCAGAGCCCGGAACAGCGCTGCGGGGCTGCTGGGAGAATCCTTAAAATACCCACGGATAAGATGCCGGGTTGTGTAACTGTGTTAGCGAGGGAGGCTCAGGAAGCTGAACGCTGGGAGGGAGGTGCAGAAAACGGGTTCATAGAATCATGGAATGTTAAGGATTGGAAGGGACCTTAAAGATCTTCTAATCCCAACCCCCCTGCCATGAACAGCGATGTCTCCCACTAGAGCAGGTTGCTCAAGGCGTTATTCATTCTAGCTTTGAACACTGCCAGGGCACAATCTCCCTGGGTAACCTGTGCCAGGGCATCACCACCCTCAAGAATTTCTTCCTAATATCTGATTTTTCCTTCTCTCAGTTTGTACCCATTAGTCCTTGTCCTATCACTACAGTTCTCGATAAGAGTTCCTCTCCAGCTCCCCTGCAGCCCTTTCAGATAGTAGAAGTTTGCTATCAGGTCTCCACACAACCTTTTCTTCTCCAGGCTGAGCAGCCCCAGCTCTCCCAGCCTGTCTTTGCAGGGGAGGTGCTCCAGTGCTCTTATCAACATCGTGGCTTCCTCTGGACTTGCTCCATCACTTCCATGGCCACCTTATGTTGGGGACCCCAGAGCTGGTTGCAGCACCTCACTCCAGGTGAGGTCTCACCAGAGCAAAGACCTGCTGGCTGTGCTGTTTTGACGCAGCCCAGCATTCCACTGGCTTTCTGGGCTTCAGCAAATTCACAGATAAGGGATGCTGAAGTGAGTAGGCAGTGACTGCAGTGCCTCAAATCGAGCACTTGCAGGTGCTGGGAGAGGTTTGTAGCAGAGACACCGCCCTCAAGTAGCCCCTGGCACTGCTGCAGACAGGCTGATCCCACCTTCTCCTGGGTATGCTCAAAAAGAAGCTGAAGTTGTATTGATCTTTGGACATGGAGACTCATCCTGATCCTTTATCCTATAAAGAGATGTTTGAAGTGCTGCACAAAGCAGTTCAGAGCAGAAGGTGAGTTTAATTTAGTAGCACTGCAGGGAATATAGGGCTAATTAGTCTTTAGACAAGACTGAATGTTCTGGAAGTAAAGATTTTTGAAAACAAGTAATTACACAAATTCCTAAGGAGATCTTATGCTGTATGAAAATAAAAGGAAATTGGTCAATGATGTTAATCAGTGACAGATCTCTAATGAGTAGTTATTTACAGAAAAGATTAAATATAAACTGGATGAAGTCTGTATGAGCATGAGATTAAATACTGGGAGGAAACTCTTCCCTGTAAGGGTGGTGAGCCCTAGCCAGGCTGGACCAACCTGGTCTGATGGGAGATGTCCCTGTCCATGGCAGAGGGTTGGAATGAAATGATCTTCCAGCCAACCCATTCCTGGATTTTATTCTATGGTTCTAGCAACCCTGTATGACAGGATTCTATTAAACCTTGTGCAAGTAGGAGGTCTCCTCAGCAGGAAAAGCAGTTTGCCTTTACAAGAAAATGCTTTTACCTTGTCGGGGGTAAGCTGTAGAAATGTTAAGTGGAGATAATACAACTCAATGCCATTCAATATTAAAAATACAATGTTTCTGAACACTGGAATCTCTTTCAGAGATCATGAAAACACAGCATCAAGCCTGCTGCAGGATCACTATCTTGATTCATCTTGGAGAACTGGCAACAGTCTTGTAAGTATTTTTTTAATCAAAGCTGCTTGTAGCAAGGTTATCAGAGCTTCTCTGTTCTCTCTTCCCTCCACATACACGCTCTTTTAGGTTTTTAACCAGTGCTTCTTCCTTACTTTTACAAACTGTTTCTTCTCAGTACTCAAGTACATTGTGACAGAATTCAGATATTAAAATGTGCTTTTGTTGTTTGCAGCCCTGGACGTTGGACAGCAGCATTAGTGAAGAAAACAGGGCTGTCATTGAGAAGATGTTGCTGGAGGAAGAGTATCCTTTTGCTGATTTGGTTTTATGTTTTCCTTTAGAATGCTAAAAGGCCTCCTATTTCCAAAAGAACTGGACAAATCTTTCCCTGTTAAGGTGACTGAAGCGCTGCAAACTTCTAGGTAGATTGCAGAAATCCTGCTGTAGAAACTGCAGTATTTGTTTCTATGGCTGGGTAATTCTGAAGCAGTGTAATTTATCTGATTGTTAAAACTCTCACATGTACAAATATCTCTGATGCTTTGGAAATTTACTTAATTACTATTTCAGATACTATTTATCTAATAAATCACTTTCTGAAAAAATATGGCTCAACCAAAAGGAAGTGGAGAAAAAATCTATGAAAAGGTAAGATCTGTCTGGGAAAAATTCTTAGCTGAGTAGAAGTGAAAAGTCCTTCTAAAATCCTTCTTATTTGCTGGGTATGCACCAGCAGCACAATTACTAATTTTTATTTTCACTCTTGCATTTGCAGCCCACATAAGAAGGCTGGAAAAGTCATGTATGTACATTTTAACAATTGAATTGCATTTTTAAGTGTGGTGTCTAATTTTGTTAAGTTACCAGATACTATTTTTTAAAAATTAAAGTTTGTTTTGTTTGGCTGTAAAAATTTATTTAAGAGACCTTTCAACAGGAAGAAATATTATTGTGTGTAACAAGAGGCTAGAGTGAACCAGGTTTTGGGGAGTTTTTTGGTAGCACAGTGGTCTTTATGTTGCCTTTTTACCTGAACTTTTCTGTTGCCTGCTTTGATGTATTTCTGTGCCATTGGTCACTGATGAATATTGAGTTGACTTGAACCTTCCATCATGATGGAGAAGCTGATGTGATTCTCAGTATTTTGTTTATGAGTCACATTCATGTTTAGAGCAATACTTCGAGTTTTGCCAAAGATGGGGAGTACTCCTCTTGTCAGAGGGTGCCTTGAGTGACTGGGATTGGAGAATATCTGGATTTGGGAAAGCACTGATTTCTGCTTCCTGCATTCCCAGGGTGCGTTCACCTACAAAATCTCCTGGCTGTTCCTTGAAGTGGACATCAGAGGAAAAAGAGCTGTTTGAACAAGGACTGGTGAGTTTGTTTATATCTATATAAAAGATTTTAAATTTAATTAATGAGTTGATCTTGAACAGTAAAGTAGTGGACATGAATAAGTATGTTGTATAATCACAATGCTGCATTAACTATGAGAAGTGTAGTGTGTTCTGAAGACAAATCAGGTAATAAAGTAAAATCCTTTACTGTTGTAAGGTCTGCAAAGATTAATGGTTGTGCCAATTGTAAAAGGGTTTGCTTTGCCAGGCACAAGGATTCCTTGGGATAGAAGGCAGCTGGGTGCCTGAAATGGGTAAAGAAGATCCTTCAGTTAAGAATAACAATAATTCTTACTACTGGAAGCAGTTCCCTTCTTGGTAGAGCATAAATAGTGAGGTTCTTCACCCTGGGTTTGCTTTAGTGTTTGTGCATTTAATGAATAATGAGGTTTTGAATCATTTGACACATGCAGTGCCATGTCTGGGATATCAGAGTTGGGGTCACTTCCATGTCCTTTGTTGTTTCAGGTGAAATTTGGCCGCAGGTGGACGAAAATTGCCAAACTGATCAGCACTCGAACGGTTCTGCAAGTCAAGAGCTATGCTCGGCACTACTTCAGGAACAAGGTAAGTGGGGCATCCCTGGAGCTGGCAAAGAGGTGTTGGCCCTTGGGTAGCTTGGTTTTAATCTGTCTTTTCAGGGCACTGCTGTCAAAGCAGGTACTTTAATCATTCCCATATTCAGAGAAGCGGAATATCATTATTTCCAGATTTAAATGTGAAGTCAGACCTGATTTCAAATTCCTAGAGTGACCACTGTTTTTATTGCTGGTAACTACACAATAAATGCAGTATAGTTGTGGTCCCTTACACTGTGAGTTGTTAGTCTGAAAATACTGGTTTTCTACTACACAGCTCTTTTTGCTGTGTGTTGTAGTTTTTGCTTCAGCCTCATTTGAGATTTCATGGGCTTTAAGAGGAAATAACTACTTTCTAGGGCTTTTTGACTGGAAATACATGTCAATTTGTACTTGGCCTAAAGTATAATTATAATGCTGTGTAAAAGTCAGTTGCAATGGATTGAAGTAAATTAAAATGATAAATTGAAGAAGAAACACTTCAGAATATCTGCTGTTCAAATAAAACAGTCCTGATTATTTGGGAGGCACATGGTTTTGGTTTGCTTTTTCCCTCCTAAATGTGTTTTATATTCTCCTAAGGCAAAAAATGGTGATTCAGAAAAAGAAGAGCAAAGTCAGTGTGGGAGCAGCCTTCCCACTGAAGATGGGACAAAGGTGGAAGCTGGAAACTTGAGAGGCCGTGCAGACCCCAACCTGAACGCAGTGAAAATTGAAAAGCTGTCAGATGATGAGGAAGTGGACATAACTGATGACATGGATGAACTACTCACTCCTGCCTTCCAGCAAGAAACAGGAAAATCTGAATTATCTGTTATCCCAAAAAGTCCAGTTGAAGAAACAAAAGCAGTGGAACAAGGTTTTTCATCTGCTGGCCACAGTTCTGCGACTGCTTTGCCTAAAGAAGATCCTCAGCACACCAGGTCAGAGACAGTGGATGCGTTGGTATTTCCTGCTGTGGCAGCAACATGTTCCCAGCACCTGAATGGGGATAAATCTGTGACTTTGGATTACCAGCAGTACAACAATTTTGTTGAGAAAGCTGAACAAGGTAGACCAGTCACATGTCATGGGACTGCACAAGGAACCGATCAGGAGCTCGGTGAGGTGCAAAGAGACCTGGCTGATAGTGGATTGCTTTTTCCTTCTCCCTGCCAAGTGGATGAAGATCATCAAGAGGAAGCAGAGGAGCTGAAGCCACCTGATCAAGAAGTGGAGGTTGACAGAAGCATCATTCTGGAAGAAGAGAAGCAGGCTATTCCCGAATTCTTTGAGGGGCGCCAGGCCAAAACACCAGAGCGTTATTTGAAAATCAGGAATTATATTTTGGATCAGTGGTGAGATGCATTAATTTCTTTTACTGAAATAAGTGATTAAGATGTCCTGGTCTGATGTAGCTAAAACACTACTTAGCACTAATAGCTTACTTCTGAATAGAGTGAAATTAATTGTATGGTAGCTTGCCAGTGAAGAGCATTATTAATGCTTCTTTTGCATCTTCCTGATTTTTTTCTCTGGCATTCTGGAAGCTGAGCAATGAAAATACTTTAGCATTAAGAAAATAAATGTTCTGGACTAGAACAGGCTGCATTTACTTTGGCTGTGCTATTTACTTGCCATTTTTGCCATCCTATGCATAAGAATGGTTTTAACAAATGGTTCCTTAAAATTACCAGTGGCATTAATTTTGTAGCTCTGCCTTTACAGATGGGTAGCAAGAAGTGCTAGAGCAAATAATGTTGACCAAAGGACTGGCTCAAATTAAGAATCAATTTGGAGTGGTGCTTGTACACTTAAATATTTTATATTCCATCTGCAAAGGATTGGTGTAAGGAAACAGGTGTGGTAGGAGGCTCAAGATAATTTGGTTGCCAGTTTTGGTTTGTGCTTGCTTTGAAGTATAAAGAATTACTGAGTTTAACTCTGTCCTCATTCAGTTATCTTGTGCTCTGACAGCTTCTAATTGCAAAGAGAGACTAAAATTCCATTTGACACCAGAGAAGTGTTGAACTGAGAAGATTCAGTATCAGTTTAAAGGAAGGGATAAATGCACAGAGAGCGAAAACAGAACCTCAGTTAAAGTCCCCCAATTCCTTTGTCCCCCTGTGGTTTGTTCTGCTCTTTGACCAGTGCTGTGCTTTGTTTTAGGGAGAGATGTAAGCCCAAATACCTGAACAAGACCTCGGTGCGGCCAGGCCTGAAGAACTGCGGGGACGTCAACTGCATCGGGCGGATCCACACGTACCTGGAGCTGATAGGAGCAATCAACTTTGGCTGTGGTAAAGATATTTCTGTTAGAATGGTCAGTAAAGAGCCTCTTCTGGTGCAGTGCTGAAGGACTGCCCAGCATTAGAGTGTGCTGCTCACACAGGATGCACATTCATCCTTGCTAGGAAGGACCTTCCAAGAAGATTCTCTCATAACCTTGGAAATCTAGAGGAACTTGTAACCTATTAACAGGATTAGGAATTTTGGGCTTACACAAAACCTTTTATTTTTACTTTTTATTTTTCCTTTTCCTCATGTTTAATCACACACCAGTTGGTGGGATGTCTGTTTTGTTTCATGCTTTTCTGTGTGTCCTGATACCAGCTGTGTCTGAAATTCTGCCTTCCTTCTTATTAGGCAGAATTCAAGTAATTGTTTCTTTTCCCACACTAAATTATAACTGTTTTCTAAATAAACACTGATGCCTTCTTCCTCAGGGCTAGTTTTTAAATAATTTAAGTGTTAAAATTAGGTGACCTGTTAAAAGTGAATGTGCACCTGTAACTTGATGTTGATTTAGAGGCTCAGAATGAATTTTGGTCCAAAGCTGAATGACAGTCACCTAGGAGAGGAGCAATGTCCCGCAATTACATTTTGTCCAAAGTAAAGTTATTAAGAATTAATTAACAAGAAGGAGGTTTTGTTGTTTTAAAAGCGTAATGGGAGAGGGCTACATCACCACTCAGAATTATGTCTATCAAGAGATGTCTTTGCTGTGAGGGTTTTGTTTGCTTTCTCCCCGTGCCATTTGCTGTTGTCACCCATGTCATTCCCGTGTGTGTGGCAGTGCTGAGCAGCGCTGAGCTCTGCTGACACGGGAATTGTCCCCTGTGTGTCCTGCAGAACAGGCCGTGTACAACCGGCCCCAGCCCGCCGACAGGAGCCGCTGCAGGGAGGGCAAGGACACGGTGGAAGCCTATCAGCTGGCCCAGCGCCTGCAGTCCATGGTACAGCCTGGGGGCAGCAGAACAGGGGGACAATCCTCCCAGCTTGCATTTATTTGCAAGCCAGGGCACCTCAGGGAATGTCTCCTCTCACTCAGGTTGCAGTTTCCCTAGGGTGCCCTGTGATTCGGGTGGCAATCTTGGTACAGGTGTCTCACACCCACTCACATGTTCAGGTACTTCACTCCAGCTGTCTTGCAGGCTTTCCCCTGCAGGCTGAACCCCACCTTCCCATAATTTATTAGCCACAAAACAGTGAAGTGCATTGCAGTGTGTGATTGAGTTGCTTGCATTTCAACTGTTAAATACAGTAGGTATATGTTATGGCTTCCTGAGAGCCCTATGCACACAATTAAATGCAGCAGTAACTCATTTATAACTGCATGAATTACCAAGGCTTGCCAGAGTTAATTTTTATATTCACACTTAATGTAGCATTTTTTAGTACTTCACAGCAAACCAGTTGATGAGAACAAAACGAAATCAATCCCACTTTAAAAATAATAAATTGAAACGTAAAGAACTGTAGCATACACTAAATGCAAACACACTGAGTTTATGGCTTTGTGTGTTGTCTGAGCATTAATTCAGAGCTGGATATCAGTGCCCTGATGTTGTCAGGGGTGCTGATATTCCATGGAACACTAACAGGCGTTACAGCCTTAAACACCAAAAACTTTACAGATGATAATTCAGGATAGATTGTGAACTACTTAATTCTACAGAAATCTGGGGTGTTCTTTATTTTCTGGGAACATGTTGGAGTGTCAGTACCTTTCCTGGGGCAGTGACCTTTTTGGCTGCCTGGATGAAGGAAATGCAGTTTTTTCAGGGTAACAGCTTTGACTCATGGTGGTTTCTCACCTCAGCGCACGAGAAGACGGCGAGTGCGGGACCCTTGGGGAAACTGGTGTGATGCAAAGGATTTGGAAGGACAGACATTTGAGGTAACTCTCCTGTGTTTTAACCTTAAATCATCAATTCTTGCTAATTGCTGGCAGGTGCTGTTGCATCAAACAGACAAGGGAACAGTTGTGTCACAGGGATTTAACCTCCCTTGTGGAAGTGTAATTTGAAAGTACTGCAGCAGCTGGTACATCATCATGCTGATAAATACAGCTGCATTTGGGGTTTGCACAGGGGTTTTATGCCCATAGAACTCCTTGCCTTGTCTTGTAGGAGATTTTCATGACCCGTTGCTTTCAGTTAACTGCCTTTAGGGTAAGGGTAGGAGATGGGAGAATAACATTTAAATGTTATTTTTTCAGTCCCGTATGGTTTCCTTGTGCTCATTATGCAGGTGATAATGAGTTCCTAATATTAATTCTGCTACTAGCAATATCCCCAGTAATACTGTGGTTTATTAAGTGCTTTAAAAATTCATGCAAGGTTAAATATTTTATGGGAGAATTGGAAAGAAAATACATGTCTGTTCCTACAATTATAAATTACATGAAAAGTGAAGAACTGTAGACATCCAATTTTCCTGTATACAAAGCCTTCTTAATTTTCAACCTTTCAGTAATTGCCTGTAGCAAGTACTTCCATAATGGTATCATGCCATCCCTATTTTTGTGTAACTTGGGGTTAATAATTCTAACACTTCCTGTAAAATACATATTTGGATGGAAATAAACATTGAAAACATTCATCCCTAAGGAGGGGGCATGATAAATTCTGGCCGTGGTTTGTAATAGCAGATTGTCACACCTGGATTTACACCCGGTTTGTGATGTGGGCTGTGATTTTACTGAATTTGAAGGATTTGGAGACTGAGAGAATTCTCTTATCAGGCACCTTGTGGACTTGATCTCAGATTGTCATTCCTTCCTTGGAATGACACTGCTTGGTTCTGCCATGACTCTTGCCTCTATCCTGAGTAGTCTTGTAACACACAAATTATATTAAGAGGGCAGGGATATCAAGAATTTATTCTGGGCTGGTTTTGCAATCAGGGCTGAAAAGCACTTCAGACATTGAAACATTCAATTTTTTAAAAAATATTTTCAGCATCTCTCAGCTGAAGAATTAGCAAGAAGGAGAGAGGAAGAAAAACTGAAACCTGCAAAATCTTCTAAAAGTTCAAGACAAATCAAAAGGTATTTGATCACATTGTGTTCAGACATAGATCTACTAGAAATGGAACAAATGTCCTGTGTAGTGTCAGGCTGGAGCCCTGCGCAGCATTAATATGTATCCTGGTCTGAAATAGCAGGGATGCTTTTCAGATGTTCCATGTTGGAAATTCAGGAGTGTGGGAAGTGACATTTCTGTATTTGGTGGAAGCCATGCTAATGTGGGATGAGAAAATCCAGTGAAGAAAACAAGGTTATTCCTCCTCTGCCATGGAGACAGTGGGAAACTTGAAAAGTTTCCTGACTGTCCTACATCTTTAGAGAAATTTTCTTTCATTTTATAGTTCCTTTGATCCCTTTCAGCTGATACCATGCTGTTTGTTCACGGAAGAAAAGCAGGTATGTACCTCTGAGTGGATTACTGAGAAGGCTCCATTGCTGGAGTTACTTTTCTTACTATTGTGTTTATCATTTCAGGAACCCTTTCAGGTGAAAGTGTCTTCCGAAGCACTTTTAATAATGGATTTGGTGAGCATGAAGTTTTATCTTTCAAAAAGCTGTGATGTGTATGCTGTGGGTTTGGTTGTTTTTTTTTAATGAGCAACATAACAAGACCAAGAAAATAAAACAGAGAAGCTGTGGCTGCCCCATCCCGGGAAGTGTTCAAGGCCAGGATGGGTGGAGCTCTGAACAACCTGTTCTAATGAAAGGTGTCCCTGCTCATGACAGGGGGGATAATGAGATAATCATTAAGGTTCCTTTCAACCCAAACCATTCTGTGATTTTTTTTTCCAGTCAGACCGAGAAGTGTGAGAATCTAGTATTAAATAAATCCCCTAAAATGAATGGGTTTTGTATTGTGCTTAATATACAACTATTGACTTTCTAGAAAAACTAATAAGAGCATTGCTACTTTACTGAGAGCTCTACTACTTACTACTCTCTGTCATACTTTAAATCTAATTTGCTTAAAGGTACTTTCTGAAACAGACTGCCCTTCTGAAATTTATGGCTTCATTTTCTCCCAGTCTGGGAATTGATTTTGTGTTTGCAAAGCAATGTGTAGGTTTTTTCAAGAATAACAGGCTGTACCAAAATGAGTGCAGTTGTTCAGCACTGCCCAGGCTGCAGTTTTTGAAGCCAACGTTGCC
The DNA here is from genome assembly GCF_026979565.1 of Vidua chalybeata. Classification (NCBI taxonomy): domain Eukaryota; kingdom Metazoa; phylum Chordata; class Aves; order Passeriformes; family Viduidae; genus Vidua; species Vidua chalybeata. Next base: position 8,249,555 of record NC_071538.1, read on the forward strand.
TTGTGTATGGAAGTCTTGCACCCTTACACTACATCTGTGGTGTGTGTATATAATAAGCAAATTTAATCTTTTCTGTTTGCTTTAAATGGAAGTACTGGCTATTTGAGAGTCTTGAGTTGTCTTGAATTTTCCTTCTATGTATCCTTGAGAAGTCACTGCCTTGTGAGAAATCCCACAATTTGGACTTTACTACTTGTTTGATCTCATTCCAGCACTCTCACGTGTCTCTGGCAGAAGTGATTGGGCTGCTTGGTGGAAAGTACTCTGAAGCTGATAAAGTTGTGGAAGTAAGTGTTTGTCTTTTCACATTTTCTCTATAATATTAAAACTGAAATGATCATAGGTACAATTTGAATAGATGTAACTTATTTCTAAAAGGCAACTAATTTAATATATTAAATTGAAGTTAAGTTGAAGTTCATTACTGTAGTCTTGAAATATGAGGGTTGAGCTTATGTCAGCTGCATCATGAGGAAGATCTGGTAAATGCCTCTTAAAATTCTGTAAGTTTTCTGTAACTTATTCACAGAACCACCAGGTTGGAAGAGACTTTCAAGATCATCAAGTCCAAGCCGTGCCCTAACACAACTGAACCCTGGCACCCAGTGCCACATCCAGTCTTTTTTTAAACACATCCAGGGATGGTGACTCCACCACCTCCCCGGCCAGGCCATTCCAGAACTTTATGACTGTTTCTGTGAAAAACTTTTTCCTAATATCCAGCCTGTATTTCCCTTGGTGCACCTTGAGACTGTGTCCTCTGGTTCTGTCAGACTACAGCCACCTTTCAGTGAGTTGTAGAGAGTGATGAGGTCAGCTCCAGGCTAAACAACCCCAGTTCCCTCAGTGGTTCCTTACAGGGTTTGTGTTCCCAGCCCCTCTCCAGCCTCGTTGCCTCCTCTGGATGCACTTGAGTGTCTCAACGTCCTTCCCAAACTGAGGGGCCAGAACTGGACACAGCACTTGAGGTGTGCCCTCACCAGTGTCAACAACAGGGGCAGAATGACCTCCCTGCTCCTGCTGGCCACACTATTCCTGGTCCAGGCCAGGAGCCATTGGCCTTCTTGGCCACTAGGGCACACTGCTGGCTCATGTTCAGTCTGCTGTTGACCAGTACCCGCAGGTCCCTTTCTGCCTGGGCACTGTCCAGCCACACTGACCCCAGCCTATAACACTGCAGGAGGTTATTGTGGCCAAGATGCAGGACTCGGGCACAACAACCCCCTGCAACCTGAGGGAGGTTCTTGCACTGGTGCAGCTGGAGGTTCTTTCCCCAGGTGCGTGCAGCAGAGCCGTGCAACAGCCTGAGCACAGGCCTGCAGTGCGAGATGGACCCGGTGTCCCAGACTCAGGCCTCGGAGTCGCTGGCGGCCAGGGGCTTCCAGGTCATCGGCTGGTACCACTCCCACCCCGCCTTCGAGCCCAGCCCCTCCATCCGCGACATCGACACGCAGGCCAAGTACCAGGTACAGCAAAGGCACTCCAAAACATCCAGCAGCCCCAAAGCCTCCCTGGGCCTTCACCCTGCTGCACCAATGTATCTTACATCAGCTCAGCGTGAATTGACATAAAAGCTGTTCTTTAGGTTTTGGCTTTGCTGTTCTGAATAAGACTGGATTTTTGTACGTGGTGTTTTTGGTGTTTTTTAGAGCTATTTCTCCAGGGGTGGTGCCATGTTCATCGGGATGATCATAAGCCCTTACAACAGGAATAATCCTCTTCCCTATTCCCAGATCACCTGTCTGGTCATTAGTGATGAGATCAGTTCTGATGGTTCCTATCGTAAGTACCCCTGTTTAATCCAGTGTCTTAATTCTCCTTTTCCTTTTGAGTGTTAAGGGGAAGATGTCTGGTTTTGAACCTGAGAAATCAGTATTTATATATTTATATTGGTAATATGAAGGCATTATATAAATGGTGTCATTTATAATGGTAACATGGGCTGGATAAACCCAGTCATTTCACTGAGACACTGTGGGTTGTCTGTGCTGTCAGGATAGGAATACACAAGTATAAATATGCACGAGATCGATCTTCTGTGTTAGTAGTTCCCACAATTCCTGAAAGAAGTGAAAGGGTTGGGACACAGGTCCCTGTTACTTACATACAGAATCCATGTGAACAGCTTAGAAACTGTTTCCCATGTCTTACTTGGCCTGTGTTACAATATTCTGAACAGATTCTCTACTTGAGGAGACAGAAGTAAATAGTAAAGAATTGGCTGCTACAGTGCCCAAAAATCCTTAATTTTTGAATGATGTGGCATTCAGCAGGTCAGAGGATCAAAGAAATGTGCCAGCTGTCCAGAGGAATACAAGACACGAAAGCTGTAATGGTGCTGGCATGAGCCCCCACCTAAGGGAACAAATTCCTGATTAAAAATCCCATTGGCATTTTATGAAAGCATGATCTTTTCTTTTCTTGAACAGTTAAGGACATAGCACATAAAATTTGCTGTATTGCAAGTGATGATCAAGATCTTCTGCTCTTTTCCTGACATGGATTTGAGGAAACTCCCCTGATAACAGTAGATGGTTCTGGTAGCTGCCCTTTCTCTCTTCTCCTCCCTCTATTTATGAAGTCCTGGTATTTGCATGCACATTCCAAGGTTTCCAGTTCTCTTGGCACAGCTGTAGCTGAGGCCTTGTGAGCCCACAGTTGCCTCTGTTTTTTCCAGTGGAAGCAGACACGGGAGCCCATCTGCCTGGAGCCTCACTGCATGGTCCTGGGCCAGAGGCAGCAGTGGCCACATCTGTGCCCCAGTTCCTGTTTATCACCCTGAGACTCCTGCACTTTTATCCTCCTCTCCCACACATCCCACCCTTGTGGGGGGCAGTTAAAATACTGACAAACTCTATTGCCCTGAGAAGTAGACATTTTTGTAGTCATGTGCATTTTCTGTCAGATGATTTCAGATTTCTGTTTAGCTCCTGAAATCAAGGTTTTACAAAATGCCATCTCCTCTGGCTCTTTGGAAATGATTTACTGAAATGTACAGTCTCTTTCTTTCTCCCTGATTTTTGGTAAACTAATCGTGTCCTGCAAATAACTTTCTGATGGTTCTTTTAAAATATTTTCTAGAATTCTCTTCCCCCACCTGCAGTGAACTAGAAGAATTTCTTCATTTCTGAGCAAACTTCCTTTGAAATTGAAAACAATAGTCAGCACTTCACCATCAGCCCATTCATACTGAAAAACCAAACCTTTTATATTAATTTAATAACCTTATCACTCTTAGACTACAAAAGTGCAACTAAGTTAGAAACACTCAGTTCATTTTTTCATTTCTGGGTTTGTTGTAGATTTCTGTCCTTCCTTATGGAATGGGAATTGGCAAGAGCAGGGAGCAGAACAGATTTGTTCCTACTCCCACCAGAATTAAATTTGGAATCCAAAACACGTCATCCTTTAACCTCCTTAATGTTGTCAAGTAACAGAATTACAGGCTTCTGCAGTCAGTAATAAATGAGGAACAGTATGGGGAAGGAAGGGATTGCACCTAAACTAAACAGGAAAAAAAACAGTGGAGTGTAGCAGAAACACTGAATAATGATCTTCAATTGATTGCAGGCCTGCCCTACAAATTTGAAATGGAACAGATGTTGGAGGAGCCTCAGTGGGAATTAATATTTGAAAAAACAAGGTGGATAATTGAGAAATACAGATTTTGCCACAGGTTTGTGTCCACTTCTGTTACGAACAGCCAGGCTGGAATTTTTATACATTTATTGTTACTTTTCAGTCAAGACCCATGGCTGCTTTCTCCAGCACTCCTGTTTGTTTTTCTTCCAACAGCAGTGTCCCCATGGATAAAATTTTTCATAGAGATTCTGACCTGACTTGCTTGCAGAAAGTAAGTTTTCTTATCTTAATTTTTTTATGTTAGATTATTTTTTTAAACGCAAATCTGTTTCATGTCAGAAGTCACCTGGTGTTACACTTTTACAAATAAGAGATGTAAATTAACGATAATAAATTATTTTTGTGGCACAGCTTATTTACTTACAACACAGTGAGAATAAAGATCTTCCTCTCAGAGAAGTTGGGGGTGTGCAGACACCAAGTTTGACTCTCAGTTTGGAGAGGAATTAATGGCAATTAATTACTCAGGTCTCTCCACAGCATTTTGTATGCTTTCAGTGTCAAGACCTGCACACGTCTCAAGAGCAGATTTGGCTTCATTCCTAGTCCTTTGTTCCATCAGTAAAATAATGCTGTGCCATGTTTCTCATGGATAAGTAGGAACTTTAATTTTCCAGTCAGTGTAGTCACTGCTCTGGAGCTCTGACTAATGGCAGCTGTACCATTATTGCACAAACAAGACAGAAACTCTGCCCAAAGCAAAAGACATAAACAGAAAACTTGCACACAGTAATTGCACACATTGATTTTTTTTTTTTTGTTCCCTCTCAATACATCTTTGCTTATAAAGTGTAAATCTAAACTTGAGTTGGTAGAATGCTCTGAAATTTAGTTGTTGGGTAATTGGTTTTAAAGAGTTGGGTTTACATCACCCTGTTCCTTTTAAATTTATAATGTACAAACACTTTTTGTAGTGTTCATCCTAAATAAATAAATTAAAATCTCTTTGCAGTACTTGTCACATAAAAGAAGGAGGAAATGACAATTTAAAACAGATTTCCTTTTCTTTTGCCTAGCTTTTGGAGTGCATGAGGAAGACTTTGGGCAAGGTAACAAACTGCCTCATTGCTGAAGAGTTCTTGACTCAGATAGAAAACTTATTCCTTTCCACATACAAGAGTGAAAAAAATGCTGAAGGAAGTGAGAATGAACATTCACTCAAGTTGCCAGTGTGATGGCTTTGGAATTTTGATTTCATTTTTTTATTTCTTCCCCTCCTCTCCTTTATGTCAACTTTTTCAGAATTGTTATCCCTTTTAATAGTGACTGTTAAGAATCCAGTGTCATCTCATTGTTGTGGTTTGAAAACACTTTGAAATCTCCTGATGTGTGTGACCTGTGTGCCCAAGGAATGCTTAATGCTAATGAGTGCCATGGAGTTAATGATTGAGCAGCCTGATGTTTGGGAAGGAGGACACCCTGTCAAGAATGCTGTGCATCAGTCTGCAAGGAGAGCTTGTCCTCTCTCAAGTCTTTCAGTTTGGGGATTTCTCTAATGTTTTTATCTACAAGTGCAGCTCTAACTCAGGATGGATTTGTTCCTTTGCCTTAGGGAGTGTAACTTTGAATGAGTTCACAAAAGGGAAACTTAACTGAAATGAGAGTTTTGTAGCTCAAACTTTCCTGGTGTCCAGTAAGAAGTTTCATCCAGTTGTAGCAAAATACATCACCCAATTTCATTTTTTACTATTATTTCTCATATTACTTTTCCCCATTGATTCTGATGGTCAAGTAGCTTTTTGGCACATTCTTTGCCATCTTGCTTCTAATATTGGGGAGAAAAAAATGACAAGTTTCATGATTTCTCAGTAGTGGCTGTGCTTGTTTCCAGTGGAAATGATAACTCCTGTCCTACCACAGGTTACCTCTTTCTGACCTTCCATTCTACAGGGAGGTTTTATGTTGTTCTCCAGATCATTGTGGTTTGTCCACTTGTAATTGCCACTGTTTCCTGTGGAAACCAGAGTTCCTGATTGATGGCAAACGGAGTGCAACGAGCAGAAAAGGATTTGTGAAGAAAAAAAAAATCCCCACTTTTATATTCAGAGTCTTCTCTATAATGTACAGTTCAATAGAAAAACACTTGTTTATATCAGTTCCTCAATTATGATTTCATACAGTTATATATTTAGATAAATCAGTCACAGATTGATCTTGATTGAGAAGTTTCCTGATTGCAACTTGGAAATGTTTCATGAGCTGTATCACTGTGAATATTTTTAGAAAAAAATGTGCTTTAAATGTTGCTTTCTAAATACTAAGGGAACTTGACTTGTCTACAAGTATTACTATTTACACATGTTTATCTTGGGCAGAGTTTCTCAGAGAGGTCTAAAATATATTTGAAAGTTTCAAGCAAGACTTGGAGTTTATATCTAGAGGGGAGACAATGGACCCAATTTTTATTTTAAGAAAATGTGTGTATATATATAGTTCTACATAACATAAATGGAATTTTGAGATTTTGTATGTTTTAACTTTTTGTTTGTATAAAGAGTTTGAAAAGCTTTAAAATCATAGAGTTGCATCCCAAGGAGGGAACTCCTTCGCGGAAGTTGATGTTCTATTTTTATCAGGCCTCATGAGTCTCTCTGTCACTAAGGGGAAGGAGCAGAACCCAATCAGGTGAAAATGTGAGGCCTTTAAACTCAGTGATTTTCCCACATTTAAGAGCTGTGGACTCAAAAGTTCTGGTGGGTGTTGTGTGCTCTCTCTATGTTCAGATGTGCTGGTGCACAGCTGTAGGTCCCATTGCTGTGTGTAATTTACCACTTGGTGTATCCATCTCCCTCTGGTCTCTTGGCTCAGTCTGCATTTACTCTAAACTCTCATCTCTGGGGTTTCCTGACCACCACTCTTGCATGGATTCCTGGCTGAACTACACTGCAGGTGGGAGGGCATTCCTGCTTATCAGTGATGGGGTGTTGGGTTGCAGTTTTGCAGTTTTCTGGAAAATCCCCCAGTGCCAATGTGCTGACAGTTCTAGTTAGAGCTGCTAGGAGGAAGATTTTGAATCTCTATTGTCACAGCACCATGAAGTAGATACTGCTCCTTATCCACACCCTATTCCCAGCCCTTTAGGGATGAGTCAGGATTACCCAGGTAGTGGTAACAATGTCCTGGCTGCTTCCCTCTTTAATGACCACTGAGGTAAAGCCACACAGTTGTATTGTTGTATTTAACAGTGGTGTTATGTAAGGAAATTTTTGAGTAACCCAGACACTTGAAGCGATTTTTCTGAGGACATGGGGCAGGATTGAGCCTTTGACATGCACATAAAGGCTCCGGAGTTCCAAGTGTTTGTTGCAGGGTGGTGTGGAGAAAATACAATGCTTGTACCATCAGGATCCAGTATAGCACACAGAATCCTACAGGAATTGGAAAGAGCACAGCTGTGATGCTGAGCAATGATTTTGTTGACAGGAGGCAGGGGAAGAAAAGAACATAACCTACTTTTCATCATTTAGTTTCACTGAGTTGTTAATGATACAAGTTTGGAAGTTGCATGCTTCCCAGGAAATAAAAATCTGTTTAATAGACCAGTTCTACCAAACACATTTTCGGCATGCCATTTTTTTTAATGAAAAAGCTTTTTTTTCCCCCCATCCAGGCTTTGTTTCTGTGGACCTGTGCAGACTAACCTGCTGTTCCTTTCCATAGGACCAGTGTTACACCTTACCAAGTTGTTGCTCAGGACATGAGAAATTGTTGAGGAGTGAGTAATATGATGCAATTAAAACTGGAATTCAGCATGTTAGAAGAGAAAAGATAAATTAATAAAAAACCACAAAATAAACCCAAACAACCCCTCCCAAGGTATCACTTCTGGTAAATATCCCTATGGGCATTTGTTGGCTGAATCATGTTTTGCTCTTCCAGGTACCAGCAGTGCTGCCTCACAGGGATGCAGATCTTGTGTTCAAGGAGAGGGAACATCCCTAATTTTACTTTTTTTGAACTAACCAAGTTACCAAAAACAATTCAGTTGAAATAAATAAAACCAAGTAAAAAGTCAACGCTGTTGATACTCATTCAGTACTTTTTTCTTTGCTTGCTTCTCTGCTATTTTTGCCTGGTGATAGACAAGAGTCTACTAATAAAGGCTGTACATGCAATACCCAGAAAGATGTGTCTGTATTTGTAACAGCTTGTCTCCGAGCCGAGTCTGAATGTCTTTGTTCCGTGTCGGTGGCACGGACCGAGTGACAGAGTGAAGCTCGGTTCCAGCAGAGGGAGCTTTGTCACAGCGCTGCGGGAGAGGTTCGGGACTCGGAGCAAAACTGTTCTTACGAGTGTGTGTAAACCTGCGGCCAGGGGCGCGTCCAGGGCAGGAGTGCCTCGCCAGGGAGGTGTTTCCCTCATTATTTTACACGCGCTCTGCTTTAGTCTCCCTCAGACGATGATCCGGTGGTGCTGGGGGCAGGGATGCTGGGATGGTACCCCGTGTTTGGCACACCCGTCACAGTCCTGAATCTGCAGTGTGAGGGGTTTGCAGAGGCTCATCCTGGAGGTGCCCAGCAGATCCCTCTCCATCAGCCACATTCCCTTCCCCCGAGCCGATCCGATCCAAGTGTGCTGGTTCCAGCCCTGCTACCAGAGCCCTTCCTGCTGTGCTGGAGAGGATTCACTCTGCTGGGCAGGGCTGAGCCGTGAGGGCTGCAGGGGGAAGAGAGGCTGTGGAGAGGACAGTGCCCCCCAAAAGGAGGGTGTGGCCCAGCAGTGCCCCCCAAAAGGACGGTGTGGCACAGCTGAGCACCCCAAGTGTCTGCACGGGGAGGGAGAGGCGCTGTGCTGGTGCTGGTGCTGTGCACCCCCGAGGAAGTGAGGGATAAAGACTTCATCCATCCCCACGGGAAGCAGCCAGTGGTTTAACATCCCAGTGAACACTGTAATCACATGTGATGCTGGACAAAGTATTTAATGGCCTAGATAAAAGTATTCGGGTTGTTTAATTGCTGCTTTACATAGACCTACTGCCCTACTTTTACAAGGTTTAGAATTGTGCTGAGAAATTGTTTCCATGGAAGCAGAGATCACTAAAGAAATAATGCACTCCACATTTCCTACAGGATTATTCCTTTTACAGCCTGCTGTTCTAAATAATTAACTCTTGTAGTACTGTTGCAGCTTAGCATGGATTAAAAGAAATAATACGTTTTTTGGTGTCATAGAGGCATTACATTTTTTAATATATATAAATAGTTGGATCTATATATAGTTGGAAAAACTTGTCTTTAAAGTAAGTCCATTCCTTCCTTATTTAGAAAGGGGAAAATCCACCAGTAAAAGAAAAAGTCAGTGAAGAAGTGCACTTTTATTTTGAACTATATTTCACATTTGGCATTTAAATAATGTGAAATAAAATATAGACAAGATATGAGGAGCTAGGTGATAGCTAAATGGATTTTGACTTTGAAGGAGGGATGTGAAAATTAAAAGAAAAAAGGACATTATTGTAGTGTGGGTAAATGAATGACTTAGAAATGGGAAAAGAGTTGCTAAACTATTATAGAATCATCAACATGACAAATTGACTTACCTGGCAGTTTTAATAATCGTTTTAGCTGTAGTTCTCAATTATTTTCCAAGAAAGCTAACTGGAGTTATTATTACCTGAAGGAATATCCAGATTGTGTCCTGCTTTGGCAGAGGGTATTTACATCCCATTTCCATGTGGAGCTCTGATTTTACACCTATTCCCTGGCAGGCAGGGTCCTTCCCAGTGTGCACAGAGCCACAAGTGCAGGAGCTGGCAGGCACTGGAAGTGGGGCAGTGCTCAGGTGAGCAGCACACAGGTAGGAGCTGACTGCAAGGCACATGGCTGGGAGTGCAGTGCACACACTGCTCTGTGGTCATTACTGGTCTCAAAATAATGATTTATAAAGAGTCTGACAGGGTTTGACAAATCAGATGAATGGGACTGACTTAATGCAAACTGGAAAATCTTTGTCAGCTGCTGCCAAAGCACATGGAAATGGTAATACAGGTTTGTAGATCACTGGGAGGCTTGGGAGCCACTGGAGTGTTCTGTGAAAGGCATTATTACAGTTCAGATTGAAAAATTTCTTAAGAAATAACAAACAACTTTTTCAGGGTAACATAAGCATGAAAATCAGTATTATTAGTGCTGCCTTAGGATGAGCATGTGCCAAAGGGAAGGTTGAAGAGAAGCTTTCGATGCTGGAAAATGAGGCTGCTCTCTGCAGGACTGCAGCCATCAACCTGGTCAGCTGTGGTTCCTCTGAAACAGCAGCTGCTCCAGGCAGCAACCATCAAACTCCCAAAGGCTTTATTTAATAAAGCTATGAAAGTAGAAAGTCCATAACTGATAAGAATCTAGATAGTGGAATGATAGAGATGCTGTGCAGTGAAAGACACAGGAACAACCATGATGGAAGTGGAGGAGTAGGATTTCCTGCAGAAGTGGAAGAAACTCCTTAAACAGCCATTTGCATACAGTCCATGCAAAGTCTAAAGAAGGAAAAGGGCCAGCTGCTTGTCTTTAATCCATAACGGAAGCCCATGGCAGGAGCTTGGCTGCTGTCTCTTTCTTCCTTGTTGTTTCCTCACCAAGCAGGAGCGAGGGAGGCAGCTGGAGGCAGGTGCCACTCCCTGAGAAGTAACAGGGAGCTGGGAAGCTGTTGACTGGGATTTGGGAAGGAGATGCCAGTTGTTTTGGAAGAAGAACCTGTTTGGTGGGTCTGATTTGAATCAATAAAGGGAGCAGCACGCCAGTGTGTAGGAATGAGCAGCCTCCATCAGTAGATTAAAGCTTTGGATGCTACCTGCTGTCGCTCAGGACTTTATCTGTGCTTTTCTCCTGCACTATGGAGCCTCTGTTTGGGGTTGTGCTGGGTTTGATTCTGGCAGTCGCTTCACCAGCCCACGACACCTGTACCTGTGCGACCAACAAGTGGGCAGTGTGTGCCCAGGACGGCCCAGGGAACTGCACCTGCAGGCTGGCAGGTTCAGATCACCCTGTAGACTGCTCAACCCTGACTTCTAAGTGCTTCCTGATGAAGGCAGAAATGATCCCCCTGAAGGAGAAGCGCCTCTGGAGACCTCCCCACGGGGTGTCAGACAGCGACGGCATTTACAACCCTGACTGTGAGGACAGCGGTGACTTTAAAGCCAGGCAGTGCAATCAGTCCAGCACCTGCTGGTGCGTGAACACCGCGGGCGTGCGGAGGACAGAGAAGGGAGGCAGGAGCCTGAGCTGCAGTGAGCTGGTGCGGACAAGGTGGATCTACATTGAGCTGACACACAAGAGGAGCTCCAGGGCCTTTGGCGTTCCCGATGTGGCAAAGGCCCTGACCCAGCTGTTTGAGAGCAGGTACAAGCTGCACCCCAAGTACATCGCAGCCATCAAGTACGACCCCCCCCTTATCCAAATCCGCCTGGACCAGAACAAGAAACCCAGGTGGGATGTAGATATAGCTGACGTGGCCTATTACTTTGAAAAAGACGTGTACAATGACTCCGTGTTTCCTTCCAACAGTAAATTAACTGTGTCAGTCAATGGAGATGCTCTGGCTATTGAAAAGCTCTGGATTTACTATGTGGATGAAAAGCCCCCAGAGTTCTGCATGAGGCAGCTGGCAGCTGGCATTAGTGCTGTGGTCACCGTGGTGGTCCTCACTGCTGGCATTGGCATCGCCGCGCTGCTCCTCCTCAGGTGGCTGCGCACAAGGACATACAAAAAATTTGAGTGTAAAGAAATGAAGGAAATTAAAGCCCCAAGCTTAGAACTGCCCTGAGCTGAAAGAAGAACGGCAACTACAGGAAGAAAAGGAAAAAAACAAGGTGTAAAATACAAAGAACAGACTCTGTATATGTGATGGATTTGTAGTTTTTTCCTTCCTACAGGAATTTGTACAGTGAATGTTCTAAATTATTCTTGTTTAGTAAGAATAAATTTTTGGCATATAAATGAATTTGGGAGTCAGTTACCTAAATATTTTAAATGACTCCTGCTTTGGAGGGTAAGAAAACTGTTACAGCTGTCTATTTAACATAACACAGAAGGCTTTCACTCCTGCTACAGGCCTGGCTCAGATTGCTTAAATACTTAAATACTCTGTGGGGTTCTTGGTGTATCTATTTACTGAAATTAAAACACTTGCCTCAGCATATTTGGGCTATATTGCTGCTTTTCTCATGGTAGACTGTTTTAAAATGCAGTGTGTTTTTAGTTCATGGGGGCTTTGAAAAATAAAAGTTTCTGGAACTTTTTTTATCAGCAAATAATTTCATGAATATTACTAAATAACCATATAATATAATGATAAGATGTTTTGCAACATCAGAGGCTTTTATAGAGTGATTTGTTAGGAAACATCCCAGGTGTTGGGTCTCTTCCAGGTGCAGAGATCCCCAGTTCCCAGGTTTGTATCCAGGCAGCACAGTGAGCTATTCCCACTTGTGCTCTTTAGTAAGGGTCTGACACTCCTTGTCAGCAAAGATCCCTTGATCCCCATGCAAGTGTAAGTTAACCTTGGTGCTTTGTCCACATTCCAACTCTGGTAACAGCTTCCTGTCTACCTAAATTCCCTGGGCAATTTTAATGGGATGAGATATTTTTCAGTGTTGTACAGCTTCACAGAAACACTGCACAATGCTCTGGGACAGGCAGAAAAAGAGCTTTATTCCAATTGAGCTGGGGGGGGGGGGGATTTAAGAGCAGAGTGTAATTACTGAACTTGGAATTTGGCCGACACACAACTGGACTGCTTTGCTACCTACTCATCTGCTGCATTCCAGGTTTGGAGAGTCATACTCACCGTGAAGGACATTTTAAAGAAAATAATGCTGGTTGTTGAATGTTGGGATATTGTCGGTTCCATTCTCTGTGCTGCATGTGGATGTCTAAGTCCATCACTCTCCTCTGTTTCCTGCAGCAGCACCTGCTCCACCAGGGCACTGCTACAGGGCCAGCAGCTCTTTTCTTCTCTGAATTAGTTTCAGTGTTGCTCATTTGTAATTCTAACAACAGTCAGGAATGTGCTGCTTCCACAGCAAACCACCAAAATGCAGCTAAGTTCTACTGAATGGAAAGGATATGAGGGGAAAAAGAGGCTTTGATTCTGATTCTGCCTTTGTTTATAGACGCTGTTGGGTAATAACATTTGGTTCAACATACACCATTTCCATTTCACCTCACTTGTTCACTTACCTGCTGGAAAATTCTGGGTACATACTTTGGGGCAGATGCATCATATTTTCCCAAAATAAGATTTTTATGCAATTGCAGCAGCAGCATTAATACACTCACAGTTTTGGAGCAGGGTCTATAATTCATTGTGTGCCTTACAGCGACACATCAAAGCTGGTTGTTTGTCAAGTCAGGAATACACACTTGTCTGAGAGAAGATGAAGTGAGAATTTGAGATCTAGGCTGGATCTTTCCATGTCATAGGAAAACTCAGGACTTAGCCTAACTCCACACAATTTTGCAAGCAGCCATTTATAAAACAGACTAAATTAAAAATCTAGAGCTGAGCAGCCCCCAGCTGAAGAAATCTAGGATGAGAATAAAAATTTTCCAAGTACATTGCTTAACCAATTTCTTAACTTATGCAGAGCAGATCAAAGCCATGTGTTTGAGAGGCTGGTGCTGTCCTTCGATCAGGGATCATGAGATGCACAGCCTTTTCTGGACATCTACAGTGGCTTTCACCAGTCTTTTAAAATCCCTGCATTTTTCTCTTTTCCATCATAGGAAAAAATATTATTTTCAAGGTGAATTATGAGATTTTATATTATAATATAAACATTTAGACATAACATTCAGTAGGAAAGGCAAAAGTGACTAATTGTTGAAAAAAATCTTAACAGGTAACAGTGTCAGCATCTTTCCTTGGCTCCTGCTTTTCTTTTTAGTAGCTGAGATTGAGAAGAGAGGCTGTTGTGGTGCCATTCAAATTTTTATTATTCATTACAGCAGTGCCCCATGAAAGCCCTAAGTTGTGGTTGGTTATTTCTTTGCTAGTCCTTCAGCACAGTGCACTGCACACTGGTCAGGGACTGGAAATGCACTAGGGTTGGTTAATAGGAGGGATGAGGTATCTGCAGTTAATCAAGAAAATGAGATTAATTGAAGCGCAGAGAGCCTCTCCTTGGACTAGATCATTCTACTTGAATAAAACTGTGTAGAGCAACTGTAGGATGTGGACTTGAATAAACCAAACAGACCCACTGCCCCTGCTGAGTACTCATTTCTCTCCTGCCACCTCTCACACCAAATCTTTTTTGCACATGGAAGATCTTCTATTTTACTGTAACAGTCCATCACATTCTGCCTGTTTGACCTTCTTACCACCCCTGATGTTCTCACTGAAAAAGAGACAATGAGCTCTTTTCAGCTCTAAACTTTGCAAAATGAAAATGCTTTTTATTATTCAGATTTTGAGGCTGTTAACTCTAAAATTTCTAGCTATCCCTTTCCTGATTATATCATCCTGTTTTAATGGAATGTTTGCTCATTTTATTTAAGTAAATAGGCCCTGTGCTCTCTGCAGTTCTGGGTTCTGTGGGTGATAGCAGAGAGTGCCTTTGTGCTGCTGCCTACTTGGCTTATAAAGGGAGGTGTGCTTGCTTTAACAATGCCAGAGCTGGCTGTTGCCTAAATTATGTTCTGCAGTTCCAACTGGCTGCCTTGGAAAGCTCAAATTAAACACGTGCAGAGAAAAAAAAATCCCCTCTCTGCACTGCAACTCTGAAGAGGCCAGTGCTGCCCTTTGCACACAGTGCCACTACCCCTGGGCAACTGCACAAAGTGAGCTCTGGCCTTCACTTTCAACTACAACTTTTGTACCACTCACGATCTGAAGACAGTGCCAGAAGCAATGGCAGCACTACAGCAAGGAAATGAAAGATTAGGATTAAAACCCTCTTAAACTCTGTTCTCTCTACTCCCCCTGGTAAAACCCGTGTCCGCCTGCATCTCTGAGTATGTGCCCTGGAATTCTCTGACACAAAATGCCCGTGTTGGTCTGTAGGTGTTGGTGTGTGCACACACCTGTGTGTTCCACACCTGCATTAAAAACACACACATCACTGTCTGTCAGAGCAGGGAAGCCCTCGGGCAAAGTCGGGGCAGCAGATCCTCCTCCGTACTCACCACTCTGCTTTTAGCCACTCACCACTTAGTTCTTAGCAGTGGCAAAACAGTCAAATCTGCTGCTGTTGTGGAACAGCAAAGAATCCTCTTTTTGTCCCATCTTCTCCCACTTAAGAATAACCTTTTAGGGATGTTTAGACTGGGATTATGCCAGATGAGGTTACTGATGAGAATCTTAACAACTGCCGTGTAAATACACCGAGGTCCCTCTTGAAACACTGCACCTCTGGGATGTTATTGACAACTGGAGACAAGATCTCTTCAATACTTCTTAAAATGTTTAAACCTTGGGGAATCACCCTGGAAAAAGCCAAACCAATATTTACTGCTCAAATATTGAAACCACTTTTTCAGTGAACATTTAAAGAAGTAACAGATTGGCCCTTCCTCCACTTCTCCTTAATTGGGCCAGTTAATGGTATTAAGCAGATCTTCCTTGTGCAGGTATAATTATCCTTTCCAAAGCATTTCCACTGATTTGCCTCAGGGTTTTAAATACTGCAATTACTTTTTTTTTTTTTTTTTTTTTGTCAATGCTAAAATTAATCTTTAGTCATTACCATTGCTATCAAAGCAGGAAAAATGAGCTTCCAGAACTTTTACTATTATTTTTCAGCAGTTCTAACCAAATCTCTTGTACCAGGCTGCACCTAGTTAAAATTTCATCCATGCCAGGCAGCCTGACAAGATCCACATCTCATTTGCAAGATGATCTCTGGTCCCTGAGGGATAACACTCCTACAGCCCCACTCCAGCTCCAATCAAGCGCCACAGAAACAATTAGGGAGACTTTGCATTATCTAAATGAAAGACTGAATTATGGAAATGTGCACTGCTAATTTTCCACTGAGGTTTCTACATGTGGGCCCAGCAGTACTGGTGGTATATGCACCCAACCTTTTTCAGGTGGTTCTTTTGAGACTAATTTTTGACAAATTTATCTTTTGAGATCAATGCCTGTCCTTGTAAGGCTTGAAGTGAGAAATCTTAGCACTTTTGCTGCTCTGGTTGCACCCAGAAAAGCTGCTTGGAACAATTAGAAGGCAGTGAAAAGAGCACTCCTTATTTCCAGCCTCTTCACATGTGTTTTGGAATTCAATTTGGCATTGAATTTTATAACAACTTTTAGAGGAACAGTTTTACAGTAAATTTCTGCTTGGTTCAGTAACTTCATTTTCTGGATTTTAAATCTACTTTTTAAAAAATATCAACGACAGAGATAATATGCAACAATAGTCAACAACTATTAAATTCTTAAAGAGTATGCTCTAACTTGTATCCCAGTGGGGAAGGGGAGGGAAAAGGACAGTTAGTACATAACACAACACACTCAGTGGATCAAGGCAGGATACTCTAGTGCACAACATTTGGAAAAAAACTCAACATTAATAAAAAGCATTGTCTGATCTTTTAAATCAATGTGAACTCCTGATATTTCAACTGGCCAAACAGACTAAATGGAATTTATTCCAATTTCTGACTTGCTGAAGGTGATGGAGTGCATTTTTTCAGCCAGGATTTTAGCCCAGCATTCATGAACAGAAGTGAATTACACTGAAAGTTGAATTACAATACTATCAATTAATAATTAGTTTTTCCTTGGATTAATATAAAACCCAAATATTTTACTATTTTATAGTGAGTTTTTTCATTTGAAGCTGAAGACTGTATATTGTAACTGACAACTTTTTAATTGTGATGATCAAAATTGGTAGCAGAGAGACTTTACCAAATACAGTACCAAATACTGAAGTATCTGTATACCAAACACAGAAAAATATTTTTTATATTCAGAGTTAAACTACTTTTCATTACTTTTATTGGATTTGGCATTTGCTTGTGTGAGTAATTTCATACATATACAAAACCTCATTTAGTTCAGAACAACTACTTATATAAAGAGAAACACAAATACTAATGGACACACCCACATAGGAAAATTGTACCTGTTAAGGTGTTAATTGTTTAATTGGACTTAGGAAATCACTTATGACCTCTAAATAGGTCTTCTACAGTCTTAAAATTTTTAAATTTGCTTTCTGGTCTTCTTCTGCAATGAGAAGTATAGGTTTTTTTGGTAGAAAAGATGAGGCTTGTCAGCAAAAACTCAGCTACAAAACTGTCTTAACATACCTCTCTTTACCATAGAATATTTTATTTCCACAAAGAAAAAAAAAGTTGCATGCACACATCTTCATTAAAATTCAAGGGAAGCAATAATATAAATTACAAGTTACAATGTTTTTTCCACTACTCATCTATTTAGAGGAAAAAAACCTCACTCTACGACTTTCCAATTGCTCAACTGTTTACCAGATTTTCATCTAGAGATATATTTAGT
Source organism: Vidua chalybeata (assembly GCF_026979565.1). NCBI lineage: Eukaryota > Metazoa > Chordata > Aves > Passeriformes > Viduidae > Vidua > Vidua chalybeata. The sequence continues at coordinate 8,266,658 of NC_071538.1, forward strand.
GCTGGTATTTGATAGATCCTATAATTACCTGTGCTGTATTTGCTGCTTGTCTGCTTTGGAGTTTTAATTGCAAGCAGTGATGCTTAGGGAAACTTTAGAAGTGCAGAATGTAGAGCACAACTTTTAGCCCCATTCTTGCACACTCAAAGCACCCATTGATTTTAAGAAGAATTTAGCAAAGTAGGAATGCAGGAAAAGCTCCTATATCCTGTATGCAGACAGAGTTAAACAATGCATTGGAGAAACAAATAATTGCAAAAAGAAACACACAAAGAAAAAACCCCAAACCAGTGTGTTTTCAGCAGACTCAATAAAAAGTGGAGACACTAAGGTGGAAAAATTGTAGAAAAAATGGTAGAAGGCCTGAATGGCTTAGGAATGGAGAATTCTAGATGGAGAAAACAAGAAAAGTAAGCAAATATCAAGTCTAGTTAGGACATTAATGAGAGCTTTCATCTCAGTTCTTCATTTCCTGACAGCTGGGACACACACAAGCCTTGGGTTAGACAAAGTGCTTTTCTGCTGCTACAGCTCAGCTGGTTTTGTGACTGGAGCAGACAGTCACAAAAATTAATGCTGTGTGACTGACTGACTGTGTCAGAGGAAATTTTAGGATTAGCACTAAATAAAGTTTTTTCTTGGCCTGGGCTGCAACAAGTGGTCACTATGAATTTCCCTTGGCAATGACCATCGATGCTTAAGAACTGTCACGAGGGCTCTGGTAATAAAAAAAAGGTGGAATAAGGAGTACCTCAACAAACACTGAACAATACTCAGCTGTGCTCATACACAGAGGATGTGGCTCTGGAAGGCAAAGATTTGTGTTTCTTTACCTCCCACAACAACAGGGATTCTGTTTACATTCAAGGCACCAGGGCTTATGTGCAGCCTGGGCTGCCCTGTCATTACCACACATCCCAGCCTCACCCTCCCTCAGAAAATTACTTGTTTTTTGCATCACATCGATCAAGATGTATTTGTCAGCCAGAGGAGCAGGACAAGAGCTACACATTAAGTTAGCAGCTTGCTATTTTCTTGGGAAAAACATCACCTCTGCTCCTACCACGGCAGCAGATCTGACTGCTCCCTGCCGGGGAGCGCCACCAGCCCTTTGGCAGCAGGAGCCACTTCTCATTTCAGGCCCCAAAACAGAATTGCAGAATCAATCAGGTTGGAAAAAGATCTCAGAAATCGAGTTCAACCTGTGACAGATGCCACCTTGTCAACCAGCCCAGAGCACTGAGTGCCACATCCAGTCCTTCCTTGAACCCCTCCTTGGGCAGCCCACTCCGATGTTTAGTCACCTTTTCTGTGAAGAAATTAATCTTCATGTCCAACCTGAACTTCCTCTGTCACAACCTGAGGCCATTCTGTCTTGTCCTGACACTTGTGACTTGGGAGAAAGACTGACCTCCACCTGGCTGCCAAGTGAGAAGGTCCCGACTCAGGGCTGCTCTCAGCCATCAGGTTGTTGCCCGCAAAATGGGATTGTAACCTGGTGTGCAACAAGGCAATAACTGCACACCTGAGGTACTTTTTATTTCAGAGCTGCACTCCGGTTCTGGGAGTCCACAAATCAAGCAGGACCACCAGACTTTTCCCACCATTACTTATAGGCAGGAATTCAGAGTTAGTAATTTTCCAAGCACAGCCCTTCTATTATGATTGATTACTAATTTACATACACATTACTCTGACGAGTTAGCAATGTATACACAGATATACATCAACACCTCGATTTGCTACATCCTTAAACCTTCTCAGTTCCTGGATGTCCTTGACTGGGGGAAGCTGACTTAGGCTTGAAAGCATACAAAGATCTTACATCAAAGAACACCCTGATTTAAAATAACCCTGACGTATTCCACATTTTGCAGCCAGGTGACACGGAAACAGCGCGGGCAAAGCCAGAGTTACGGCACTCAGGAGAATGGGCTCTGCGCCTGAAGAGGGACGCCCCTGCTCCCCGCGCCGCCACAAAATGGCGGGCGGCGCCTGAGGGGAGCGGCGGGAGCGGCGGCGGCCCCGCCAGAGGGAAGGGACGCGGGACCCCGGCGGCCGCTGCGCCCGTCCCTCCTCCCGCTCTCCACCCGGCTCCGTATCGACACCGGCTCCGCGGTCCGGCCCCTCCGCCGCCGCCTCCTGCGGTGGTGAGTAGGGGAGCCCGGTGGAGGAGGTCGTTCCCGGCCCCTGGGACGCGCAGCTGGGAGGCGGCCGGAGCTGTCCCCCGCCTCCCCGCCCGCCATTACCAGGGCGGGCGCCTCAGAGTGACTCGTCTGCCTCATTCCCGGCTCCTCGCAGCAGCCCATGTCAGGATAATCGCGGTTACACCCGAGGGTGGCGGGGCTGGGGGAGAAGCAGAGGCCGCGATTGGAGCCAGAGAGGGGCCCCTCAGGCAGTAGGGCCTGGGTCTGTTCCGTGCCAAGGCATTTCCACGTCCGTGAGCTAGAGGCTCCCGGCTGGGGGAGACTTGTTTTGGCAGTGTTTTGTTTCTAGGCCAGTAAAGTACGAGCAGTGTGCTCACAGATCCTGGTTTTCCTCATGTATAGGAATGACACTGGGGGCAGGAGCCCCGCACGGAAAGGTGATGACCCACAAGGGACATCTGCGGTCACTCTGATCTGGTGGTAATAAAAGTGAAAGGAGAAAAAGAAATCACGCCTTGTTTTATTTTCAGTGATGCAAGGTACGGATATCTTTCACAGTGGGAAGCAGATGGATGTCTTACAACTGTAACCGGATGTAGTTGTGACTGTGACCTTTTTTTGTGCAATGCACATGTTGTCAAACTAATACATAGTATCCGTTCAGGGGAAAATGAAATAACGAAGCAGAGTTTCTTTTTTGGGTGGGCTTCTTAATACCAGTCTGCTATTTTTTTTTTTTTCCTTTTTTTTTCAGGGTAACCAACCAAAGAAGTTATGAATATCATCTGTGGTCTAAAGCTGTCGGGTAGAAACTGTATTTTGTCTCATTTGGCTTCTTTGTGCAAGCAGGGGAAGTGCAGTAATCTCTCTCGGTCTTACACAGGATGGTGCCAAAGTCAGGGTGACAGAAGTAGATGCCAAAGGTTGAATTTGAGTGGAAATACTATAAACTGTTTTTTGACTGGAAATCCTGACTCCTATAGAAACTTGGTTGGTAAAGGACTGAGATGTCTTTTGGATGCCCCACATACAAGTGGGCAGGAAGTGTACAGGAATGCAAACCATAGTTTGGGAAGGTTTTTCTCCCAGTCTTCGCAGTCACTGGGGGAGAAGATCCCATCCCTCCTGATCAGTTCTGTAGGGCAACCCCCACGTCACTTTCCTGCTTGGAACATTCAGATCAACAGGTCTTTTCACGCATCACCAGCACTTCAGGCTGCACCAGTTCCTCTTTTCTGGATTATTGTGAAGCCAGCTCAGAAATTATTTGCCATCATTCTTGGCAGGTAAAATACTGTGTTACTTTCTTCCCAGCACAAGACCCATCGTGCAAAGTGTGAGTGTGGGGAGGGATGGCAGGTATGTTTGTAGTGTTGTTTGACTGACAGTTTGCTCAGCAAGAGGTGTTTTTTTTCCATTATCAGAGGTGTTCGATGTATTTTTTTGCTCTTTTCCTTCTAATTTACATGTTGTAGAGGGAGATGAGCCAAGACACTCAGGGACATTCCTTCTTCTGTGGGAGGGAAGAAAGGCAGTGGAGTGGAAGCCAGTTAAAGTATAACCCCCCCCATAAGCTCCTACATGACATGAGGCTGTAATAGAGAATACAGTAACAAATTCCTTTTCAAATATGCCCTAAGTTAACACTGTTTGTATCTTACAGGAGCATAAGAAAGTGGTGGAAGGCACTTCCTCCTAATAAACGCGAACTCTTCAAAGAAAGTGCAAGAAAAAACAAATGGAAGATCCTGCTGGGTCTCAGCAGCTTGGGAGTTGTATTTGTCATGTTTTATTTTACCCACTTGGAGGAGACACCCATCACTGGGCGTGCTCGACTGTTGGTGTTTGGCAAAGAGCATTTTAGGGAGCTGTCACAGATGGAGTATGATATGGTAAGATTCTAGACAAGAAATTGAAAGTACTCAAAAATTGTTGCTGTTTTAGTGATGAGATAGTCCTGTTAATGAAATGGGCAAACAAACCGAGTAGTGTCCTTGATGAGTTTTGAACTTCATGCTCAGAACCCTGCAGGGTCCCCTGTTACCTCCTGATCTTGTCCCCATCGTTTTTTAGAATTCCCTTTCCAGGAGAAGCACATAATGGCTACAAAGCATATAACATGCATGTAGCAAACATTCTTAACTATTTCTTGTCCATTGAACTAGTCCCTGTAATTTTGAGTTCTGTGATTTCCTGTTGTAAAGTGAAACTTGATAAGCCATATCCAAATGTATCCATATTCCCGTCTGTCAGAGACACGAGATAAGAACAGAACAAGTACAGGATATTTTCAAATTACATGTTTTGTATACATTTTGTCCACCTTAAAAATTAGGACCAATGAATTTTTTTTCAGTGGATGGAGCAGTTCAAAAATCAGATGTTACCTGAGACAGATGCACGCTACCAGGTTGTGGAGAGAGTTGTTGGGCATTTGTCTGAAAGCAACAAGGACGTCCCCCAAGTCTCAGCTCTCAAGTGGGTTATCCACGTGGTGGATGAACCAGGTGTAAATGCTTTTGTGCTTCCAGTAAGTCGTACACCACACACACACAAAAGATATCGAAATAGCGCTTGATATGTCTCCCACTTAATTTTTGTTCTCTTTGTTTACAGAATGGTCAAGTGTTTGTTTTTACTGGGTTACTGGATGCAGTTTCTGATATTCATCAGCTGTCATTTATTTTAGGACATGAAATAGCTCATGCTGTGCTGGAACATGCAGTAAGTCTTTAAAGAAAGCTGTCTAATGTTCTTAAATTATTAATTCTAATTACTCTAGTTATGATTTTTCCTATCATTACCAAGCAAGTTTTCAGTGTGACTCTATCTAATTAATGCAAAATTGAGTTTGAAATGAGTAGCCTGCTACAGTAGATCCTCATTATTTGTGTGGCACTTAATAACTGTCAGAAGACCTGTTAACACAAAGGTTGCCAGGGCTTTATTCACAGTTGTACAGGTAAATTATGACTCACTTTCAAGAGTCATTTAGAGCTTGGTCTGCAGATCCCTCTCTTATAGCACAGACATAAAGAACTGGAGGTACTCAGCAGCTCTGTTACTCCTATAACTGTTAATACCTGCAGAAGTGCATCTCAAAATACTTGATGCTGTTATTATTGGAGCACACAGTTTTAAAATGTCAAATTCTAGAATACCCAGAGCTTGGTTCTTGTATGATTTTGGGTGAGCAACAGTTCACATCATGGTTTCTTGGGCTCGGTTCAGCCAAACAACCCTTTAAACTCCTAAAAAAATATTTCTGACAATAAAGAACTTATCTTGTTTGTATGGAATCAGTGTCTCCCAGCTGGCACAGAGAGAAGTATTGCATGATCCTGTTTGTAAATGCTCTGATCAATGTCAAATAGAGCTCTGGAAAACAGAATAATCTCTTGGATTCTAAATTTAAAGGAAAGCAGCAGAAAATAAAAGATAAATACATTCTGTGTACTGTCCCCTTATGCCATTAGTGATCCTGTTTCAGTGATGTGTTATCTCTTTTCAAATTAATGTAAAGAACAGTCTTTGAGTTATTTTTATAGACTTTTTATTCACACTGAGGTGTTTCCTGGCCTTTTTACTGAAGAACTTTTTCTGCTTGTTGCCTCCATCCTACCTCAACCTTTGAATCTCTCAGAGTCTGAGAGACAGAATGTATTTGTTCCAGCTGTATGCAGCTTACGTGAATTCTGGCCTGAAAGTACCTTGTATCCAACTGGATTTTTTGTTTGTTTGTTTTGATACAAGCAGGGAATGTTGTGCTTGCCCCTCTTCCTGTGGCTCCACAGGAAAAAAAAAAATCAGTGACTTTTAAAGTGTTTCCAAATTCTGTTTTATGTTCTAAAGAAATGTCAGACAGTAAGGAATGAAAATTTCTGTTTGCAGGCAGAGAAAGCCAGCCTGGTTCATTTCTTGGATTTTCTCTCACTCATCTTTCTCACTATGATTTGGGCCATCTGTCCTCGTGATAGTTTGGCAGTTGTTGGCCAGTGGATTCAGAGCAAGTTGCAGGAGGTAAGACTGATGTTTTCTACTGTCCTTCCTGATTTCCTTGAAAAGATAATGTTAATTTTTTGCTACACTAAATAATAAGTTTGGGGAGAAAGGCAAGAGGAGAAATGTAACAAAAATTAATATTTGAGTGTTATGTAATATGTTTTTATAAATTGGATTCTGCTTTAGTTGATGCTGATTTTCATTTGTCATGTTGAAGAACTTTAGGTTTCCCTAAATGACTGGATTTAGTTGCACAGGCTGCAGGAACCTGCTTGCCAGTTAAGACAGATGATTGTCTTTTAGAAAGGTAACTTGCCCTTTAAAGTTGTATGTAGTAAAATGGCATGTTTTTATTTTAAGTAGTTGTTAAATTCATCCTAAATCAAGTAAAATATATGGAATTCTTTAAATATATTGTTGGTGGTAAGAATGGTTTCCAAGATTAAAAAATTGAGAATCTAAACACCCTTTATATAAACCATGCTATAGTACAAGTTACTAAAATAATCTTTTCAGCCAGCAAATATTTCAGCAAAGTAAAATTCAGAGGCTTTCTGGTGCCAGTTTTCTTCAGCAGTTTAATTTACTCCTTGGACAATTACTGATCCATTTATTTTTTTTAAAAAGTATATTTTTAAATAGAAATTTGCTTAGATCATAAAACTGGAATCTGAATTGAAGTGAAAGATCTCTTTGGTTTCTTTGACTTGATGCTTTTCCTCAGTTCCTCAAAAACATGAAGTTAAACATAACCAATCTGTTTTGGTAGTTCTTATGCTAATGGGTAGATGTGTGGATTCTGAACATAAATTATCTCTTAAGAGCTTGGATATTTGCACAAGTAGCTAAGAAACCAATACATTGATGAATTCTAGCCAGCATTTTGAAGAGCTGAATTTGGCAAAAACAAAGTGTGAATGAATCTTGAGACTACTCATAATTTAGACAGCAAAATTCAACTCCCTGTCAGCATCTCTTCTCCTCTCCACAGAGAATGGGTACTTTGGCATCATGGGTTGGAGTTGTACTTTAGGTTGGAAAGGAAATCTGGGTTTAAGCTCCAAGTCCTGTGCAAAGGAAACATCATCTATGGGATACTGTCCTGGTTTAAAAGGCTGATCAAGCTCCAATAATGTTGAAGTGATAAATACTTGCAAAGCTTTCATCCCATAGACAAAAGAAGCTGAATAGGAAACTTAGTTTTTATAGTCACCCAGGAGTGCAGTGTGTGTTTCTCTCATTCAGTATTTGCCTGCTGTGCTTACATGAAAGTGAATTTTTCTGCACATTTTCTCAGGATGTTTCTCTTCCTCTTCTTCCATAATGGTATTTTGCTTTTCAAAGCTTTAGCATCCCATTCTGTGAAAGGGTTATTTAAGCCATGCTGTGGTACTTGCTTCTGTTTCAATATTTGTTTTTCTCTTAAGTCCTTAGAGGCTTGACTTTTTGACCTGGTGACTACTGTGTATTTTTTATTATTGACTCTAAGTGTTTTCCAGTGATTCTTTGTAGGGCTTCGGGCATGTGAGCTCCAGTTCTGCCTTTCCCCCAAAGATAATGGATTTTCTTTCCTTAATAAATTGTTAACTTTTCTTATTACATTTATTTGGGGTTTTTCCTTAAGCATGTATTTCTGGACTGGAGCATATTGGCTTTGTTATAGAGCAGCAGTTATTTCTTATGGGAACTAAAGCCTAGGAATTATTCTTGGAATTAACACCAAGCATGGCTCTGAGTTTTACTCGTGCCCCACACACCAGTAGGTACAGATACAGTACTTCATATTTCTTTCTTGTCCACCTCATGCCATAGGATTTGTATTTCATGTGAAAACTGGTGATTTTGGGCATTCAGCATCCTTGGAACTCCCTTTTCTTCAACATACACAGGTAGCTCTGATAATCAAACTGAAAAATCAAATTAATCTTTTTTTGTGTCCAATTTCTGACAAGGATTTTAGATCAGAGTTTGAAGTTCTAATTTTTCACTGTAGCACATTCACAAAAGATTTTTTAAACAATTCCATTTTTCTGTAGCTGATGAATACCACTGTATGCTAGATACCTCAGGACTCTTTTGTAGGTTACAAATTTTATCTCTGTCTAAAAAATGTGTAATAATTAATCAAATAGTTTATATGGCTAACTAGGAAATGGTGCTTCAGGAATATCTGACAGACTAGCCAGGGGTTTCTTTGCTGTTTAGTGAATATATGTGCACCAACAGACCTGGAGGACTTTTCAGGGCAATAAAAACATGAATTCCACTTCAAGGAATTACTTTATCATCAGAGGATTTAAAAAATATTTTTATAATTGCAATGTTTATGGTCTGTGTGGAAACGAAGAATTTAGAAAGTGCCCTCATCTCTGCTGACTTCTAAACCAGCATGTTTGTCTTTTAAAGCTGGCTTTGGTTGGCTTCTATTTTTGACTTGGGAAAGTAGCAAAAAGTTACAGTTACCTTTATGTATTCAAGGGACTGGAGCACTTCCTTGGTGCTCTTCATTTCAAACTGCTTTGTGGTTTGTTGGTTGGTTTTTGGTGTTTTTTCCCCTGAAACTTCTAAGGAGGACAAATTTCTATAGCCAGATAAAGAGCTGATAGAACCTTTTTGAGCTGATAGACCTTTCCCTCTTCTCTAACCTTGCACATTTGCCATTGCTCAGTCCACATTTCCTAATGGATGACTAAACCAGGATGTTGTGACAGGTTCCTTATCTCTGCAGGAGCAGGCTGTTTAAACAAGTCCTGATTTGCATTTACTATAACATGAGAGACTGCCCAAATCTACACGAATTACATTTGAGAAAACCACCACTGCCTCTTAGGGTGTGGTAATGCTCTAGAAAAATGGGAGAGAAGTTTGGTCAGCTTTATGTCTTCTAGTTTGATTTCTCAAGGGCAATTTGCAGATTGTGTTAGGGATAGTCATGGCAAAGGAGTGATTTCTGCATGCAAATATTTATAGCTACATTCCTTATTGTGGGCAGTTTGCCATATGAAATAGATGATACCATGCTTAAAAGCATCATAAAAGTTTAGGGAACCACTGGGATTTTTTATATACAGCTGCTGCAAGAAAATCTTGATGTCAATGGAAGAGTGAAATGAAAATATTCTGGTGAAAAGTTGGTATTTAGCTTTCAGTTTCTGCAAAATGAGATTGGCTGCTGATAGTGCCCATGAAAATATAACTAATTTGAATTAATTTCAACTGAATACAGGATCAATGAGTTACACATAATGGAATTAGAGATTACATTAAGAAAATTAATACTGATCACATGCAATGTGAGCATGATAGATAAACCCCACTTCTTATGAGAAGGTTAAAAGACAGCTATGAGGCTCCATCTTTGTACACATTCCAGACCCAGGAACAGAGGTTTGATGTGTTTCATTGCAGTTCATGTTTGATAGACCCTACAGCAGAACCCTGGAGGCTGAAGCTGATAAAGTGGGACTTCAGTTTGCTGCAAAGGTAACTACAACTGATTGGTTTTATTAGCAATAAAAAAGAAATTAGCAAAAAAAAAAAGTACCAGACATCTTTCAGTTTCTGTTATAATCAGAGGGAGTTTCCTTCTTCACATGGAGGTAAACTGTAAGTTTTTGAAGATACGTAGTTTTATGAAGTGGTGGGAAATAAAATACTTTTTAGGGAAAGACAAAGTCATTGTGGCTAATTGTGTGTAATACACTGAAGTGTGTAAAGCTGTGCATTACCTGCACAGTCTCCTTTCTGTGTAGTTTGTTGCTATTGGAAGAAAACTCCATGTATTTGTAAAGAGGAGAACTCTAAATAGGGATCTTCCATAAGTAGGATTTAATTATATGTGAAGATTTAAAGATTTAAGTAAAATACAGCCATAACAACAAAACAGCTTTGCTAAAGTAATGCAAAAATTTGGTCAGAAGCTACGCAGCATTTTTTCATAGTTTATTTTTCAATTACTTTTTTTTTTCCTGCTGGGGAATTTAAGTCTATATTAAAGGAACTGAACCAACTCTTTGATTTCTGGCCAAGTGCCATAGACTTATGTGTGAGATACTAGTGAGAGCAGCACCATCTAGTGTTAATATTTCATTAGCCAAATTTCCTTTTAATACTTACTAATGTTTCTTTAAGGAAGGGTTTTTAAAATTAACTTTGATTGTGAGATTAAAACTGCATTTGTAATTTGTAGTTGTCAAGAATAATACAATCCATTAAAGAATGTAATTGCTGTGTTTGTGCTCACTGCTTTCTAATACTGAAAAAGTATGGCCATATCAAAAAAGAAATAAGTGAAGTGACATATGAGCATTTCTCTGCTTGTGCAGATAACCTTTTTATAATAATAATTTAAATAAATAAATTCAAAGGATAAAGCACCACATCTATTCCTGGGTGAGGGAATGGAAAGAAGTAATTTTCTTATCTTCTGACTACTTGTCCCTCTTTTTTTCTTAGCAAATAAAGGTCAGTGTAAGAAATCTTCTTTATTTTTCTTCTATACTTAAATGTAAAAACAGAGAAGTCTGTGGTGATACACAAAAGCAATTCTAAAAGTTACTGTTCTATGACTTTCTATAGTTAAACATATGCTTCTTGAAGAGAGTCAGGAATTCTACAGAATTACTGTTTTATTGTGTCATGGACTCCACAGATCACCCATGAAAGGCCGTGTAATCAATTACAGAAAGCATTTCCAGTTACTGTTTAGGTATATTTATGTATGAACTATTATCACCTTGTATTTTTGACTCTCAGCTTCTTCCTGTAACTTTGCCTAAAACTGTGGAGATGATTAATTTATCCTAGTAAATATAACTTGAATTTGCAGCTGAGCTTTTTTTTAAAGAACAAGTATATGCCAGAAATTGTAAACCTTTCCTTCCTCGATTTTCTTAATTCAGGTGTAATTTTTTTAAGGCATAGGTGTTAAAAGGAATGCATGAGTTTTTTCTCACTTTTAGATATTTTGGAACAGCTTTTTACTGTCAGATATAAGGACCATCTAAACAGTCTTTAGAAACTTAAAATTTAAGACGTCTTTTGTAATTCAGTATCAGACTGTGCATTTATTACTTTAAGCATCCAGTGGTGTTTCCATTTCCCTTCTGTTCTCAGGCTTGTGTGGATGTCAGAGCCAGCAGCGTCTTTTGGCAGCAGATGGAATTGGCAGAAACCATCCAGGGGCAGCCCAAGCTGCCGGAGTGGCTCTCCACACACCCTTCCCATGAAAACAGAGCTGAGCACTTGGACCGCCTCATCCCAGAGGTGAGCAGGGCTCAGGGAAATGGCTTTTCCTCTTAGGAAACTTGCCAGAAGTAGTTTGGTATTAATTGATTAATTAGCTGCTTTGGTATTGATTCACAATTTACTCTCATAGCACCATGCTTACCTTTCTCTTTATCCTTACAGAAATTCTCCATTGCAAAGCTTTCAACCTTAAAGGTTTTATTAAATGAGGAAAAAGTAAGATAGCAGAGATAAACTGTAATCATATTCCAAGTGGTTTGGGTTTTTTTTTCTGATCAAAGTGTAATTTTTTTTCTTTGAATGGCCTTTTGATATAGATGTGACAGTGCCACAGGTCTCATCCACTCTTTCTATTTTTTTGCCATTTTGGAAAGGCAGTTTTTAAGTTGGAGCCCTAAATTTTCTTGACTTCTCTTGCTTTTGTAGCAAATGAAAAAATAAAATAGAGTGTTAAAGCACTCCACTGCGACACTCTTTTTCAGCAAGCTGAACTGTGTTTGGAAATGTTCTTTTTTATCACCAACTATTCTTTTTTTTTTTTTTTTTAACTCTCTGTCACTTTAAGTCTTTTGTCAGTTCCAAACTGTAAAGACACTTGAAGATTTATTGGCAGAGGGAGCACTAAAATATTGAGGTGTTTGCTGACTTCAAAGGAGAAAAAAAAGAGTTTCATGAATCCTTTGATGAGAATGAATACAGTAAATATTCCAAATGGTGGCATAAATCAAAGTCAGCATTAGGGATAGGAGGCTGGAGAGTGGCTAGACTGGATATTTCAAATTAATATACACAAAGTTTGTACTTTGCAAAAGCAGGCTGGGAAAATGTTTTTGATGGATTTTCGAACACATTTGAGCAGCTGAATAGAAAATGATTTTTGTTGTGGAGCCTCAGTTTTAGCTAGATTGAACATAAAGGGTTCAGAATCGTTTATTTTCATAGAGTTGTTGACTGGCTTATAAAGAGGTAATGAAATAAATTACTTCTTATGTTCTACCCCAGGCCTGAGCAAATAAATAACTGAGCAACTGTGTAGAACTGTTATTTCTGTCTCATCTCTCATAGTTTAGCAGGTGGAGCAGCCCTCATCTTTTTACAGCTCCTCTCAACTTCCAAGAGCAGTGAAGGCTGGGAAGATCTTCCAGAAGATAATTGAGGGGAGATGTTTTTGTTTGCCTTTTACATTAAATGTTCTTTGGAGTAGGATGAGAAAACAGGGGGTGAAGGCTTCCTGTTTTTAGCAAGTTCACAAGATAAGTGAGGTTGGCACTACAAAACTGGAATAAAGATGAAAGAAAATGGGTAGAGGAGGCTTCTTGTCTGAAACATTGACTCCCCTTCTTGTGGGAGCTGCTGCCTTCAGGCTGGATTTCAGGCATGGAAAGGGAATCTCATGATATTGTTGCTCAATATCAGCTCCTTTTTGTTTCATTGTTCACATTCTTTGAGCTTTTTAGAACAGAATGTTGACCATATTTTTATTAATACCATTAAGTTTTTATTAATACCATTATTTTATTAATACCATTTTTTATTAATACCATTATTTTTTATTAATTGCCATTAGATACTCAGAGCCCAGGAGAGAAGCCAGGTTATCAGAAAAGACCTTTTTATCTTTAGTACCTCTCTGTGAAGAAACTGGTACTTCTTAAGACTCAGTGGCAGATCCATCATGACTATTATTGGGTGTCATGTGCTGCTGGTTTTGGAGCTGAAATGGTTTTCAGGACAATACATCTCTTATTAGACCAGCTGCTATAGCTGGAACAAATAGGGACAAGATTTTGGACTTCTCTAATCTTTCTCTACCGACTTCTAAGCAGGTTCACAATAAGATGCAATCATATAAAGTGAGAATTTTTCTTCAGGTAATGAAATGTCACATCTCAATGAGGTGACTGAACAGTCTCAGGAAGTGTAAATTAAAGGGGAACTATCACAGGGATCCCTTTCAAGTCATTAAAAGACTGAGAGCAAATCAAATGAGGGTTAAAGATGTTACATCTGGTTTTCTGAGCAAGTTGGAAGCTACAGCCGTGCTGAGGAATCAGTAAACAAGAGAGCTATAAGCATTTAAAAAGTAGTGCTGTCCTGGAAATGAAATAAAACAAATAAAAAAGTTTTGCTGTGTTTTAAAAGTAATTCCCCTCAGAAAGGGAGGTGTTAGGATAGTAAACGAAGAAAATAGAGTATACTCCTAAATAGGAAACAGAAATCTCTTGGAATTCCTGCTTGGAGGCTGGAGAGATTGTTTTATTTTCAGAAAATGAAATCTTGAAATGATTCTGTATAAGGGTGAGGATGATCATTGTTCTGGAGACAGAGAGACTGTGGGAGTGTAGTGCTAGAGAGAAGCTACAGGATGTTCTAGTTCATCTCAGTAGTTTATTTTTGTGTTCTCTGACTTGGGGCAGTGTCTGTTTCCAAGTGTGCTGTTGAAATGCATCACTGTACATCAGTGGCAGCCTCAGCTAAACTGAATAAAGCAGAAGGTTATCTCCTGAGCCTTGCCTGTGGTACAAAAGTTCATCTTGATGTGACATTTGCTTTTTTAGCATCATGTTGTTGGCTCAGATTCCGTTTTTGATTCACTGTAAGTCCAGTTTCCACTTTCTTGTGGAAATGCCACGGTGAGATCATTTGGAGATAAATTATAAGTTGGGATATATCAATTGCACTGCTTGTCTTGTTTGCTAGATAGTCAACTTGTCAAAAAAAGTTAATTCATTTACTTTTGGAAGCACATGTTTTTGTCAAATCCACATTGGCTACTTATTATTTTTTATTAATTTTTGTGCAGTTAATACTTTTTCCTCTGCTGCCTTTTGATACAGGAGATACATTTATTTTCCTTCCTTTTCAAAAGTGGGTTGGTATATTTGCCCTTTGCTTACGATGTGAACATTACTTCAGATAATTCTAGTACTAGAATATGTTAATTAATCCCTATCAAGGTGGAAACAAGAATAAAAACCACATTTCTATCTGCATTTCTATCCTCCTTATAAAGTTATTAAATATTTTGTCACAATTTTTCTTTCCTATGCCAACATCAGTGGAAGGTTGGAAGTATTAACATTATATATAAGCTGCTTTTCTTTTCTATCCAGTAAAGTCTATCAATTCCTTTAATCATCTTTTTACTGCTACTTCATTAAGACTGTAAGGGCTTGAGACCAGCAGGTAGTCTGGTGTCTGTGACAGTGTGAAGGATTAATATTGGGAACTAAAAATTACATATTTCTCTATTTCTCTCTGCTGGTAGTTTTACATGAAGGTGATAGGATGAGGGAGACCTTTCTTCTGCCTTCCCTGCTCCCAAACATTGCAGGAGGTGACTGTGATTGTATTCATAAGAAAAACAGCTTCACCTTTGTGACTTACAAGCAAGAGTTTGGATGGTTTATTTGGGATCTCATGAACCAGTAAGCAGGCAGGTGGCTGCCCTCGCTGGAATGTGTAGTTCCAGCTGTCCTGAGCAGAGAGGTGACAAGTTAACTTGGCTTTCCTTTCCATATCTGGAGTTTTTCAGTGGCATGTGAGGTGATGATGTTGAATCGCTGCCTTCTACCCCCTTGCACAGCTTTATGTCTAGCAAGAACTCAGATATCCACAGGGTAAAAATGTTCACCTGAAGTACTGGTTTTTATCTTTGCTGTTGGGACTTCAATGAAACCATGGAAATAGGTCAGGCACTGTATAGCCAGGAAAACGCAGAGATACAAATTTGCTAATTTAGTTTAAAAGAGGATTATGTTGCCTTTTCCAGGATACAACCTAAATCTCTGTATTCCCATTTGCCTTGAATAACACTGCTTGACATTAATGCAGTCTTGTAGCAGCTTATGTTCTAGAAGACAACAACAGAAAACACTTGGTTTATCATAAATGCCAGCTTAGAAATGTATTGGTCACTGAAGCAGAAGAGTGTTCAGCAGTACAGTTACATTTGGTGACTACATGGACGATCATGCTGTAGAAAAACAAGCTCTGAAAGCTTTAGTTATATTTTTAAGAACTTAGACAGGAACAATATTTGCATGCCTAATCCAGACTTGTGTCTCCAGTAATTTCAATTTTACATTTCAGCAAGAAACAACTGGAGTAACTCTTGCTACATTTTTCAAATGTGTCTTTTTCCAAAACCATTTGTTAATTTTGAATTCTGTTTGTTTCTAGCCATTTACAGCAAACTCTTATCAGTTCACTGTAGTAAAGTTAGAGGAGAAATATGTTTTGGAACCTCCTTACACAAAAAAATGAGTTAAGCTCTGCTCTTCTATTTCAAAATCTGCTGCAGGAAGATGTTTCCAGTGCCTCCTGTGGAAGAATATCAAAGTGTTTCAAAATGATGGGTAAAGGCTTATGCAGAGCTGTACTGGAATATTTGATTTGATATTTCAGACAAAGCTAGTGGATATAAAGCAGATTTAAAATTTCTGTTCTTTCTACAATGCAATACTAGGACTGCTGTGAAAACTGTGTTATTTTCTTCCTCCTCATGAATCCATCTATAACAAATTAATCAGCATGTGTTTTCTGCTGACAGCCCCAAATACTGGCCTGTACTACAAATACTGCACCTGGCTACAACTCAGGACAGCTCTGGCCATTGCTTTTCAGGAATCCATGATTGTGAAGTGGAATAAAATGCACTTTTGAACTGGTTTTTCTATGAAAGGATAAAAACCAGAACTGGATGTAAATCTGGCCATGGTTTATGCTGTTAATTGAGGCCAGGACAATATTGAACAAATGTGACAATCCCACAGTGACCGTTGATTAATGGTAACCATCAGACTTGTTTTGGTCTTGGTGTTTCATTTGGCAGATCTCGAAAAGTAGTTCTCAGTGGTGATGTAGAACCCTCTAGAGTTCTACATGTAATATTTTGCTATATGATACATAGGGTCTACTTTTCTTAATTGGTTGAAATGAGTTATAGGAGGTTCCATGGATCCCAGTAGTTCTGTGTACAGCTGCTTAAAAAGCACTGCATGAGTTGTGTGCCAAACACAGGAGCTGCCAGTTTGTGTGGTCTGATTAAGGTAAGTTCAGCTTTGTGGCAGTGAACACAACTTAAGCATCCTTTAAAACACTTAACTTTGAACAGGTTAGTATCAGTATCTCCACAGAGCCTTTGAGGTGTGAGATTCACCCACTGCCATTCCTTTCTCAGATTGCCAGGCAGACAGGATGGTCTGGGGGAATGTGCTTGTGCTAATGAATTTTGGTTCTCTGGGAGATTCTCTGGCTCCTTTGTGCCCCTACTTTCTTACTTGTAAAATGCAAGCAATGACACTTACTCAGTGAGCAGGACTAACTTAAAGTTTGGTCTCTTACTGCTGATCTTTTTACCCATAGAAATTGTTACATTCTAGAGAAAATTATTTTCTTGTGACATTATTTTCTCATAATACTTGGAAACTTGGAATACTCCAAATGCTTCTTGGAGATGAGATCACTTGTGTAACAGGAGTTTAACTATACTGATGAATCTGGATCTCTGTGCCAAACAGTTAAAAGTCCATTATGTTATTGGAGATTTTCTCTCCTTTCTTGAGTCAGATGTCTGTGTATTGTTACTTCAATAATAGAACATGTCTGAGGAAGTAAATTATTCAGAGCCCTTTCTTTTTTCTTGATGCAGTAATTTTCATTTACATTTGAATGTAAATATAAATATATGAGTGCAGTGTGGGCTGTGGGCTGGATACACCCCCACTTAATTAAGTGGATTCCCTGCTGGGATTTTTCTTCTTTCTGAGGCATTTTATAATATGGATTGATTCAACATTTTTCTTCAAAGTACCCTGAAAGGGCTACAAAAAGTTTAGTTTATATGTGAATGTAAATTAAAGGTACTGATCTGCACAAGTATCACAGAAAACACTGGAGAACTGCCTATCTAATTATGTTGTACCTTTTAGAGTATCCATCCTTGGAGACCGTGGTGTGAGAATATAATTTCACTCTTCATTTTTCTCATTGTTTTACCATATTGCTCCATTTTGTCACAGGAATTCTTGGTTTCTGTTGAGAAGTTGTTCAGTAAGAATTTAGGCTCATTACTCTAACCAATGTGCAAATGCAAACCTGACTGGAAGGCCAAAGTCACTGACTGAAACCTTTCTTGTTTTTCCTATTTGGTTTGTTTTCCTATGTGTTCACAGGCTCTTAAAATAAGAGAGAGCTGCAATTGCCCATCTCTTTCTGGACCAGATCCTCGCCTTATTTTCAAACTTAACATGCAACATCTCCTGGAATCATCTAAAGGTCGCGGACCCCCAAATTCTACCAAGCAAGATCCCTCAAAACCAAAGCTAGACTTTCCTCACACTCAAAAAGTGGAAGATATGCCAGTGACTTTTGCAGTTAAACCCACGAACTGATGACTTTAATTTTCACTTTTTATGGAACTGGTGGTCCCTGAAGGTCTATCTTACAACACAAAATTGTCTTTGAACCATGAAGAAGATGTAGCCACTCAGATTCTCCATTTCTTTTATGTGATCTCTCACTCAAAGCAATAAGGAACCATGCCCACACAAGAAGAGCAGCGTGCTGGAGCAGAAAGTTCCTTATTCATTAAGAGTTACTAAAATAAATCACTTCTCAGGGGAAAGATAATCTCATACAATCCAGTCACACAGTGTAATTTTCAGCTTTATCAGGCTCACCTTGATCAGAGGACAGATGAGCCAGAAGCGTCCCTAAAGCAGAGGGAAAAGTACAATTTTCATCACTTAAGTTGTCTGGTTTATCTTGCCATAATTTGGGTTAGATCTACTCAGCTTCATTTGAGAAATAATGAGAAGAGCTTACTGCCTGCTCCACATACAGGGTGTTTAAAAATATTAAGCTGGGAAGGGATAATAGCTATGGGCTAGATACACCCTCACTTAATTAGGTGGATTTACTGCTGGGATTTTGCTTCTTTCTGAGGCATTTTAGAATGTGGATTGATTCAACATTTTTCTTCAAAGTAACCTGAAAGGGTTGCACCAAGTTCAGTTTAAAATATAGAGAGAAATAACTTTCAGGGGAGTCTTCCTTCTGGAAGAAGCACTGAAAGAATCGTGGTAACACCAAATGCTTTACAAAGATGCCTCTTGTCTTTTTTAAATGACCAGGGTGCCTCATCAGGGGGCAGGTTTGCTGCCCCAACATTTGATTTGGATATATCCATTTGGATAGAAATGATTGCTGATGTGTAGTGTATTACATAGGAGACAAATACAAGGTTTTTTGACTGCACAGCTTTTGCAGATGACTTTATCATGAAAGTGACTTCTCGTCAGGAAACTGGCATCTAAAGCTGAGCATCCCTCCCTCCCTCCCCTTGAAGCCACACTTTTTATACCCTGGAGACAAATATGGGCAATGTAGGTAAAGCTCTGCCTTTCAGGATGGGTGACCCACTGTACCCAGCATGTTAATCTCTGTTTGCACATGTTTGAATTGTCCTTGCTTCGCAGTTGATGGAAATACTGAAATGTTGATCTTGCAGGAAGATGTAGAAAGAGCTGGCAGTGAATGAAAATAAAAAAGGGAAATCCTGTTCCTTCATCTGTTAAGATGTATTTGCTGTTATGCTTTTTGTTACTCATTTGATCAAAACAAACATCTCTTTCATAAATGGTAATGTCTTACTTGAAGAAAACATCCAAAATATTTACAGGTTATCCTATTTTGAAACATTCTTTTTCTATATGAAGAAGGGTAGGCTTAATCATATTTCTTCAGTTACATCAGAATGCAAACTTTTAAGAAGGAAAAAATAACCTATTCAGTGCTGTCAGTGACTTTAGTTGGAAAAACAGATTGTGAAACAAGTAATGCTTTCAATGACTTCAGTCAATGAAGCTGGGTCCTTTGAGAAACACTAGCAAGTCCCTTGTCTCTGTTCAGAGGTAAGTTGATGTGTGTGTAATGCTGATGATTCTAGGTCTGATTATATAGGTCTAGATTGGCTGCATATTGCTTACAAGCTGTTTTTAAATATCTGCTCAATCCTGCTGGCAGGAGGCAGAAGGTCCAGCCTGACCATTATTCATCCATCCATTTTTATTCTTGGTGACAGGAGTTTTTGTAACAGATGCTCAGTGATGTGTTGCAGCATTTGGACATTGTCACCTGAAGGGAAACAGAAAAATACACCATTTAGATTTCCCTGTGGACCTCAAGAGTTTATCCTGCAGCACCAAAACCCCAATGCTGCTGCCTCTCTCTCCTCCAGTGTCACAGCTTGTTTTGTTATCCAGGGCTGCTGCTTGACATGCAACTTGATGCTTGTGTCTGGTAGGACTAAGGAGAACAAACAAGAGTTTTTATAGCATTCAGGATGAAGTATGAAACCACACAAATTTCATATTTCTGCTGTCTGTTTTAAGTGACTGAAGTACTGCAGTTGAAGGCAGGAGATAAAATTTTCAAGTTCACCAAGGGAGCTTTTTTAAAATTTGTAAGTAAATAGTCTTGTAACCGTGATCATGGTGATGTGAGAGAAAAGGTTTCAAGGGAGGGGTAATAGCTTATATTAGACTGACAAGGGGATTATGTATTTTTTCCAACTATACTCATCTAATAAAACACACCCCTCTTTTTCCAAACATATACACACAAATATAAAGTGCACACACAAGACACACAAGAGTTAGGCCTCAACACTAGAACACTGTGTATTTAAATACTGTTTCAATTGTTTCAAATGTATAGTTTTACATACAAGATGGGATGCTGAAAAATTCAGGTTTTAATTTACATTTTAATTCATCCCTAATACTTTTCTCAAGTGCTTTGGAAAGGGTTTCTCCTTTCTACTTTGCTTGTGTCCAACACAGAAAATGCCTTATGTTCATCTGCCTCTTGGAGGGCACTTTTTTCTTAAATTCTTGCTGAATACTCTATTGTGGATCTGCCTATATTGCTAAAGCATTTTCTTTTTTCTTTCTTGAACAGAAAAAATTGTTGCCTTCCATAGTAAACATTTCACTTTTAAATTCAAAGAACATACAATGATTTTGTGTGGGCATATATAATAATATACATAATATATCAATAGATAAATTGTAATATATTATTATGTTATTAATCATTAAAATAGAATTTCAAGCTATATCCCTTAAAAAAATGCTGTGATTGCAAGCTTCTGATTATCTGTAGAAACTTCCCATTGCAATTGTAACTCACTATGGCACAGGAAGAGCAGATCTAGAAGTTCTGTTGAAGGAATTCAGTGCTTGGAAAACACAGTATGTAAGAGGGAGAATAGTGGCTAAAGTGAAAAAAGCTAAGATAGCCCAGTAAAAATTCATCTGGATTTCCACCTCCTGTACTTTGTGCTGCGCTTCACAGCCTCCTGCTGGAAGAGTAAATACATGGTACAAATTTCACTCTTAATGCATCTACTGTAGTGAAAATATTGAGAGATTTTGTGAGCAGGGGAGGTGCATTGAAGGCAGTCCTGCAATAAAAATGGCTCTTTTTACCTTTGGTTTATCAAGTTTACTCTTTTGTTTTGGTTAGGTATGTTTTTTTTCAGTTTTTTTTTCTTTAAACTTGAAATACAGAAGTGCCAGGAAAGCAAAGCAAACAGCTGTTAGAATGCTCTTTGTTCTTCAGTTCTGTTTGTAGTCTCTAAAAGAGACCAATCCTGCAAGCTTGATGCTTTTTCCTCATATTATGTAGGCTGCCAGAGCTTTTTTTTTCCTGGTGTGATGTTTGTATCTCAATACCCTTGGTTGAAAAACTGCTTTCTCTGTAATAGTCATGTAAGCTATTTTACATCCATCCAGTTACTCTCTGGTGAAGATCTTTGTTTCTCCAGATCTTGGGAGCATTTGAAAGGGAAGCAAGATGATCCCAAAGTGTGGTGATGGTAGAGGTGACAGGATAACTTTTCTGTCAGCAGTACAGGGTTTTTTCATGAGGTTTCCTGTCCATATTGCAGAGTGTGGGCTAAACACTCACAGGAAGAACTGATGTTAAGAACTGGCATTTCTAAATCACCTGAAGTATCTCCTAAATACAGTTTTTCCATAATATCTGCATAGATGATCCTTCTAGCAGTTCTGTTGGAGATATTGGAGTCAGTAAGATGAAGATTTTAGCCAAGCTCCACAGAAACTCCAGAAAAAAATCTGGAGCAGGACCTTAGCTTAAAATGTTTGTGTCCTCATAGCAAATTGAAGTGATGGGCTTTGGATGATCTCTGCATTTTTAAGTTTGTCTCCTTTCAATGTTTGTCTGCAGAGTTTCGAGGTGCCTCTTTGTTCATACTCTGCTAGGTTACAGTTATTTGTTCTTAATGTGGTTATTTCTGAGCTACTTTCTCTTATGCATAAACTGGTTGTTGTTTGCTCACTGCCCATCATCACTAAGGAGCTGATGCCTACATATCTTGACATGCTGGTTATTTAATCTCAAATAAGTTTGGTCTCAAATTTGTGTTTCCACAACAAAACCAGGGATTGTTTTGTATATTTATTGTAAATAAAAATAAGATAAAGCCTTGTAGAAGTTTATGCCCCATGCCCCATCTCCACCTTTTCCTAGAGCTGCAGGTGTCTCTGCTGGAAAGAGCAAGGGCTGCTGAGAGAGAAATCAGGATAAGCAGAAGAGGCTCCTCACTGAGTCAAAGAAGAGATGGGGCTGGATGTTGTTCCTGTGATAACTTTATTGCTGGGGCTGACAATTGTTGGCAGGTCTGTAAAGAGAACTGACTGAGTGTCTCTGGTGTCGCTCGCTGCTGCCTACACACATTGCAGCCATGCAGGAAATGTGCTCTTTGATCTCCTGAAGCCCCAGGCTGTGTGCCAAACCCAGGCCTAGCAGAATATTCCTGGCTCCCTTGTTCTGCCTGTGCTGGTTCAAGCCTGCTGCTCTTGGTATGAGCTAGGGGCTCTAACCCTGATTTATGGACATATGCAGAGAATTGTTATCTCCAGCACATAAATTCATTATAACTATTAAACTAAGCTGAAATTGAACCTGTTGACCTGGAAGTGAATGGCTCCATAACATTTCATTAATCCTCTGAGATGTTTAATTCCTGCTAATTTGATATTTCAGATACTATCTTCTCTACAGATATAATGGCTTAATTAGTATACATTACATGATGTCTCTTCACAGTACAGCGTGTACAGTATTTATCCACTAGAAAAGTAATTCAGTAGAGCTCAATTATAATACATTGACTAGAGCATAAAAGTTGAAAAGAATATGTGCAGTAGTCATTATATTTTAAGCATAAACATTTTTCAAGCAGTCTTCTGTTTGTTAATATATATTGCCTTCTAAAAATGATGGTCCTAAACATTTTGTTACAGCTTATTAAAATATTGACTGAAAGCACTTTTTGGTCATACCACCATAGTCCATGTTATAGAAATCTATTTTCCTGCTTTTCCTGCTTTCAGCTTGCAAATCTTTTTACTGAAGTCTTGTTTCAGAGCAAGTCTGTGTGACAGTTCAGGACAGTGGTGCCAGCTGGGACAGCAGGGGACAAGCAAAGAGAAAGGTAATGGATCTTTGGAATGTGGTCATTTTGCTGCTTCCTTCCTGTGGAAAGTCAGTAGAGGCACAGATGTGAGGAAGCTCTTGAGTAGTACCTGAATTTAGATTCAACCCAGCCACTCCTCCTCCGACCACTCTCTGCAATCTAAGGCTTGAGTTTATTAAATTTATCCTTTTTTTTTTCCCTTCTAAAATGGATCTATATTGTATATTTGAGCTCTAGAGAATCGGAGCTCCGTACTCCTTGGGATAAATTGTCAGATTTATTCCATGCATATCTGGAATAAGTAACGGAGGAGTAAGTGCTGAGGGAATAACGCAGTGTGAGTTTTCAGTCACCAGGTGGCGGCTGGGCTGCCCGAGCCGGGCTCCGGCCGATGGATGCAACACCTGCGGCTTCAGCCCGGATTCAGTAAATTATCCTGCCGGTCTTCCCTCAGTGTTAACGGCAGTGACTCCTCCCTGGAGAGAACTCGAAACATCAGGAGGAGAAAACGAACGTATTAGGCTGGGTTGTTCTTGTTTTCTTCTCTAGATTTCTCTTCTTAGAGGATGAAGGATAATGGAGAGAATAAGAGGTCAGCCAGACTTACATGTTCAGGAGGGATGAAATGGGAGGACTCTGATTTTGTTCTCTGATTTCAAAGCTCGGTGTTCTCGCTTTCCACCCTCCCCCCTCCCCATTGCATGTGAGGTATTTCTTGAACTAAGAATCTGAAGGGCAGTAACTGATCTTGGTGTTTCAAGGAGTTGAACATGTATCTCTTAGATTTCAGAGACTGCCAGATATATGAAGAGCATCTTGAAATTCTGAGCCTGGAGAAGGTTTCTATGTTTTTTTTAAGCGCTTGAACAAAATGGCAGACGATCCTCAAAGTGCTCAAGACCTCAGACCCT
This sequence comes from Vidua chalybeata, assembly GCF_026979565.1. Lineage (NCBI taxonomy): Eukaryota > Metazoa > Chordata > Aves > Passeriformes > Viduidae > Vidua > Vidua chalybeata. Next base: position 8,290,474 of record NC_071538.1, read on the forward strand.
GTCTGGTGGGGTTTTACCCTCTCCATTGCTGTATCCTTTAGCTTTATCACCTTCCCTTTGCTTTGATCATGCTGATGAGGCTACACTGCTCTGTTTCATCATCTTTTCATCCAAAAAGCTAGAAGGAAACAAAACCCTTGAGAAGCAACAGGGTCTAATTTCCACTGTCTAAATGAGGCCTCTATTCTGTTCAAATTGAGATCGCTGGCAAAAGTCCCAGTAGTTAGATCTGGATTTCTCCCTCCTTAAAACAATATTCTTCCTTTTGTGCTTTATCCTCTGCTTGTCAGAATCAGCTGATTATGAGCTCCTGCACAGATGACATTTTATCTGCAGTCAGCAGGAAGGAGGCATGAATTAGGGCTTAGAAGAAAATCTTCAATAATTAGCCACTGAGGAAGGAAAACATCCAAAAAAAAGTACACAGATGGAATTGACTTATTTCAATTTGACTGGGCTGGAAAGTTCAGCTATAATGATAGTGGTTAAATTAATTATGTTGATTTGGTGACAAGGAAACTAGCACGTCCCCAAATGATGTGTATTATTTTTGAACCCAGATGAGGTAGCTGCACACTGTTGGTGATGTGTGTCAGAGTCACGGATATCAGGCATTCCTCATGTGTGCTCCTTCAGGATGTGATTCATGATGGCACAATTTGGTCACACATAACCCTTAAGGCAGAGTTTGGATAAGTGCAAGGCTTTAAGTGCTTTCTCTGAAATCTTTATTATTGTGAGTAACTGTGATGGACACAGTTTTGGATGCTGTAGTGAGTTGTGATCTCTGTCATGAAAAGACACATTGTGCTGTAGCTGAAGTGTGTCTTGGAGCTATGCTGAGTGCTGCCCATCTTCAGCAGTGAATGGCAGGAATGGTTCTGCATCATCACTCCCACACCTGTTACAGCTCTGTTCTGCCTCAGCTGCAGCTTCAGGGACCAGAGGTGTTTGTAGGCATAGCAAACATCACGCACATCACATATGTCCCTGTATTCAATTAGAGAACTTCTCATGGTTGTCTTGGGGTGTAGAACTTAAATGTGCTTCAACTCCTCGTGGCTGTTTGGTCTCTCTTGCTGTTCTGGCAAACTGATTTGTTAGTAACTTCTGACATGCTGACCTCTCTTTCTTTGTTGTCAGTATTATGCGAGTGAGGATCCCCTGAAATAACTTTTCCATGTGGCTGTGGAAGCCACTGACACCTGCAGAGCTCTGGATTTTCTCTGTGAGTAGGTCCCAGTCTGTCAGGCTATCCCTGAAGAAATCTCCATCTTAACTTTATACTTGCAGTTTTGTCACTTTAATGTTTCATGGTGCCTGTGGGACATGTATGTCAAGAGGCATCACATCTTGGAGGATGTTTCTGAATGGCCTTCATGACCTGATCCATCTAGGACTTTAGAAGGAGGACCTTGAATTTGATAGGGATAAAAAAAGACAGCCTGTAAAATGAGCACAGCATTAGCAGAGAGAAATATTCAGAAGGTTTTCATGCATTGATAACTGATAACACTTATCATTTTCCTGAACAATAACAGATTTGTGTGTCTTTAAACTTTCCCTTTTATTCCCACTGAGGTGGAGTCAGGCTGTAACTGGTTGCCAGCATCAGTCAGGCATGGGTGTGGAGGGATTTGGGTGCTGATAAGCAGAAGGGTCAGACCAAGATGCCATAATAAAAGCATAGTTATTTTTAGAGGAAAAACACCCCAACACAATATTTATACCAGTTTTGCTTATTTTATTCCACTAATAATACATTTTGCCATATATAACTTTGCGTAGAAACACTCTGCTCTAATAGTATACAAATTTTCATATGTCAAAAAAATGTTCCTTATAGTAATTTGGACTTGGTGTCATTTTTATAGAGTGTGTACACAATTCTGTCTCCTGGAATAAAACACAAATATTTACTCATCTACTGCAGGAGCTGCAGGCACAGCTCTTCCTCTCTACCACTAGGCAGAGCTGCTTTGTGATCTCTGCCTTCCTCTGAAGCTTCTTCCTCCTAACCTTTTTTCTTATACCCTGCTTTTGTACTTAAAACTTGGCTGCTTGTGAAAACTGTAAAGATAAATCCAGATTATTAGTCTGTCTGATACTCTGTTCTGCCTCTGTTTCCAAATAACAAGAAAAGCTTTGAGAGCTGAGAGCCCAGGTGAGCTGAGGTGACTTAACCTATGGCATGTGGCAGTGGCTGCAAGTAATGTGTGGCATCTTGAACTGTGCCTGCAGAGACTTTCACCCCAGGTGCTGAGGCATCAGTGACTCTGAATGTGCAATCTATTAGCATCTTTCACTGTAACTGTCTAATGAGTTGCAGGAATCCAGCCTGGAGGTCAGGGATGAAAGGCTTGTGTTGGAGCTGCTTAGTGAACCTGATTCCCCCATCTTTAGGAGGTCAGAAAATTCCTCCACCAAGAGGATGACCTTTGCTAGGTCACACGGACTGATGAGCAACTTGGCCTGTGCAAATCCCAATTCTGAAGCCAGTCTTGGAAGCAGAGAGGAGTGATTTCATGTTTTCAATGATATTCTGTATCTTTGTTAGTTTCCTAACCTAGGAAGTCCTGCATCTCTTTAAATTGTATTGAATAATATGGAGCAGAGCGTTCTCAGGTTAGTGCTGATAGGTTTGGATTGCAGTACTTCCTGGAATTCATGTTTTTAATCTCCTCCAGTCCATCAGGGTGACCTAGTGAAAAGGGAATAGGAAAAATGCAACAAAGAAACTGTCAATACTAAGACAATTTAATTACAGTATTTTGCTTCTACAAGAATTGCCTACATTGAGAATACAAAAATAAAAATCAACTCCCAAATCCTTGGCAAAATACAGCTTCCACAAGCTTCCCGATGCTTTAGACATTTTGGTGCAAAGGTCCATCATGAAGCTGTTGTGATTTATAGAAAGGAAAGAATAAAATATAAAAAAGGAAAAAAAGAGTCTATATCTGTAACTGTCATCCTCACAGCTGGGCTTCAAAAACCCAAAACTAGTCACCTAGGAAACTTAAAATATTTCAGAATTCTCTCCTTTAGTATAAACATTTTTTAAAAACCTCAGTATTGTGATTATTTCAGTAAAATATGTGGATTTGTACACTGTGTGTGAAACACAAAGGTGAAGGGTCTGAGGTCTCTCCAAGCAGGAGGTTTGAGCTTTTTCCTCTTTCAAAGCCAATTAGATTTTGGCCAAATCTTTGTGGTAGAAGCCGAACCAAGTTCTCCACCCCTCCTCTTCTCATTTCATAGGTGCCATGTGGTTGGGGCTTTGTTCCCTCTACTTCCTTTGATTTACACTGTCATGTAGACAAACCAAAGCCTACCCTTTATTTATTGCAGCTAGCAAGAGTGTGCTATAGACTTAATTCAGGATATGGACTCAAATCCTTCCCCGGAGCAGAGTGGAGTACTTTGTCATTTGCAAACACTTGGAAGCACAGTGCTTCAGAGTTCCTGTAAACAAGAATAAATTCAAGGAAAATTTTGAATTACATGTGTAGTTTGAATGAATACATTGGAATCAGAATAGCACACAGCAAGACGAATCTATCCATCATGGGCATTTAGAGCAGAGCCTGTATTTGCTTTTCTTTGCTATTCACATAGATTCGATCAACATCGCACTTCTGTCATTCGCTAAATACATGGGCTCTGCTCGGCGGGACACCAGCTCATCAGTTACCCAGTGAGCAGCCTGTCACAGGGCCTGCACAGGCCATTTGTAACTGTCACATCCCCCCAGATCAGAATCTTCCCAGAGCCTGATCCATCCAGGCCTTGGAAGCAGGCTTGCTGCACCTGAGAGCAGCCTTGCTGCTTTGAGCGGGGGTGCTGGGCCTGGTGCAAGGTGTGCAGTTGGAAAGTCTGGCTCTCTCCAAGTTGGAGGGTAGGCACCAGCCTGCAGCTCTGGTTTTTGCCTTATTTTTCCATCAATATCCAAGAATTGTGGCACTCACTTCAACTAACTGATTTTGGAATTATTTCTCTAAAGTAGCAGTCTGCTGTGTTTTTTAGGAGAGTTGCAGGAAAGGCATAGAACTCATGTTACAAACTCGGGCTGATGTGTAGGCAAACCAGGCAGAAGTGCTAAGAAAGCTGCACTACCTGGAGTGAATCCCTGCCCCAGTGCCAGAGCTTTTGCCAAGCTCTCTCAGATGCCAAAAAAGCTGCATGAGTTACAAGGTGCAGTTTTTTGTGGCCCATAATTTTCTTCCATATTTCTGCCTACTAGAAAGCTAAGACTTTTACATCCTTTCCTGACACTGTTCTATGCCTTCAGCTGCATTTTTTTGTAGACCTTACTAAGTTCCTGCTACAGAGCAGGAATTGTGTAGTTGCTACATGTAGTTCTAAGCCAAAATTTCTCAGGGATTTTGTAGTAAGGCCAGTTGCTATAGACTAAGTGCTCTTTAGGACCAGCTAAAATAAGCCTGGTTATTTGGATTACAGATTCCCTGAAGATTATTGACATTATAGGCTTGGTAGAATATAATACTTCTTTGGGAGCATTTGTATTCTGTCACTGCAGTAATGAGTGTCAATAAAAGAATTAGGGTGACCTAGGACATTTCAATCATGCATCTCTCCATTCCTCCATTTTGTCACTATAGGAAACAAAGGGGAAATTTTAGTGCCCCTTCTTATTCCTGTGAGTCTGCTGATAAATCTCAGGTTCTTCTTCAAAAAATTATGATGAAACATTTGTGTGTCTTGTACACAAGTTGCTGATTAATTCATTTAAGGTTCGTGATCATCTGGGGAATTGCATTTTTGTTGCTATCACATCTAGAAAAACAGTGAGCGATGAGTGCATTGCAGTGGGAGGATGTCCATGCCTCTGCATCTACCTGCTTATGTCCCTTTTTCCAGCTGGAGATTTTGCTTGGGCAGGCCTTAACACCTCCAGATGTCTGGAGGAGAGTCCAGAGCATCTCCTGAAACATGGCTGCCAAAAAGCCAAGTTTTTCTTATATTTCTTAGCCCTTGCTTAGGGCAGCTGCAGGATGTGCTTCGCGAGTGCGTCAGCGCTGTTACTCTCAGCAGCACAGGAGCAGGCAGGCCTGTATTAGGAATCCCAGCACTCCTTGCAGACATCCAGATGAAATCTGCTGTTTCCAAGGGAGATCCTGTCACAGCCCAGCAGATCCCACTAATGCAGGACTCTTCTGGTAATCAGACTGATAGTTCTTATCCTCAATTTTGTGTCATTACCCCTCAATAGCTCCCCTAAGGACTAAAACTTGCTTTTTGCTCTTGCATACACTTCAGATACTTGATGATGACACTGCATTTTCCCTTCCCCCTGCCTGCCCTGAATTCAGGCTTGATTCACACTGAATCCCAACACACCCATATCATTTATGCTTTCACATTTTAGTTTCCAGTGAGTTTGTAAACGTCTTTCTTTGACAATGCCAGGATACTCATAATTGTGTAGATTCTGTATCATTGAGTTGTTTCAGTGACATTTCCCACTTAGGAGGGAAATGCCAGACTTCCATGGTGTCTTTGCTTTTCACAGTTTAGGTCAAACCCTGCCTGCACACTAATATACTTGGCTGCATGTTAATTTTAGTTAATAGCTATTCAGTAAAACAATGCATCCAGCTCAAGATATATGGCACAAATTAAGCTGAATGCCCAAACAAATTCAGCAACAGACCCTGGCCTCAGCGGGCTCTTTAAGTCCAGTGTAACATCCATTTACATTGTTTTATTTCTCTCTCAAACTGTAACTTGCTCCCTGTGGGGTTACATTGACTCAGTTTCATTTTCACATTGTACTGGCACCATGATAGTCTTGCATTTAAATAGTCTCATTTCATTTTGATATCATGATGTCACCTCCACAGAGGTGTTTTGAGGCTGCCTGGAGAATTCAGAGCTAATGCCCAGGCAGGGCCATCAGCTGACACATGGCTGTGCTGCACAGCAAGCTCAGCTTCCATTTCCCAACCCAGCCTTTTCTCTGGACTGATCACAAAATGGATTTTTATATCCTTTGAGCCAGTTCCCCCTGCCACTGGCAGACACTGAATGTGTATGGGAAATACAGCCTCTGGGAAAGGTGATTGCTTTGGTCATGTGCAGGTCAGCAGTAGCTGGGACAGGACACAGGCAGGGCAGGTTCTCATGCCACTCTTATGGCAATAAATCACACAGGACTCCATTTTCTTCATGCTGGGAAAAGGCCGTTCTTTATTTGTATAACTCCTTTTTATACAGTTTTACAGACCTCGTGTGGGACTCCAGTTGGTCAGTAGTTTTCTTGCCAATTACTTTATTGGTTAGTAACAAGTTGTTATTCTGTATTGCTTGGTCACTCAAACTCTAGGTTTGTATGTGCAAGAAAAGGTGTTTGTGAGAGAGAGTTTTCATTTTTCTATCTAAAGGTGTAAAGCTGGTTTTTTTTTTTCACCCAGAAATAAATTGTTATGTTAACAAACTGCTCACAACAGGATTGCTTTCACATGGGAGCTTGCAACGTGCTTGCTTGACTTAGAAGAAATGGTAGGCCAGCCAGAGCAGGCCTGATTTTATAAGGCTTTTCTTTATAATTTTTCTACCTTACTGCAACAGCTCTTGCTCCATGGCTAGAGCCAGTGGAGAATTTGCTGTTGTGTCTTGTCATGGTCAAAGCTACCTGCAAAAATCCCATTTTGCAGGGAGGTGTGAATCCATCCCCTAGATGCCATGGAATGTGGGTGTCTCTGTCCTCTCACCTGGCTGTTCTGGAGCCAAGAACAAGCAGACATGAGTGAGCAGATGCCCTGAGCCCTGTGAGAAACACACACAGAGTTCCTGCAGTGCCCTGTGTGCCCTGAATAGCTCAGTAACACAAAGCACTGCCAGCTGGAAATGTCAGCATCCCAGTGGCAATCCCTGTACGTCTGTGTGCACTCAGCATTTCACAAACAACTCCCAAATGCTGTCCTGCCACGTGGAAAACTGTGCTAGAGCACCCTCTCCCAGCTCAGCCTGAGCCACTGGGGAAGGAGGGATCCAAGTTCCCACTGTCCACAGCCTGTCTCCAAGGCCAGGACACAGCTCTGGGACTTTATCCCACACCCTCAGCTCCAGCAAGCCTCTTCATGGCAGCAGCACAGCCTGTACTTTAGGTCAAAGGGTTTTTTATTTATAGAGCTGCCATTAAATCAGTCTAACACAGTCATGCAGTATTTATGGTTAGATTAGACACATGACTGCATCGAAAGCAAAGAGAGATTTTCACTTCTTGATGGAACATTCACTCTGAAAGGAAGCCCTGGCTTTAATGTGTTTATTTCCCTACTGCTATAAGATTTCCAGGGAAAAAGTCAATCAAGCTCTTTGACTCTAAAGGTGAAGTCTTTGTGGTTAGTGTTTTTCTTTTAATTATTTTGTTTAAAAATGAATGAGCTCTGCAGCTTTTGAGCTTGAGGGTTGGTGGCTTGATTTTAATTCTCTCCAACAGCAGTGAGACTACTTGGTGTGAACCTACAAAAGCAATTCTGAGAAGCTGCTGGGTTTAGGCATTTCTAGAATGATGCAAGAATAAGACCATTTGTTAGAGCTACCTCTGGGATCCAGTGCCTATGTGCATTTGTCAAAGGACACAATATTGAATGCTTCATTTTCCAAACACTGGGCTAAGATAAATTATATCTGGGTGTTGAGCCTTCCTGATATAAATCAGTGGCATATCAATAATAGGATTCAGCTTTTAAAGTAAATGTGCTAAGATCCTCGTGGGAAATAGGCTGCATTTCATGGACTTGTGCAAGGAGTATGTTCAGTGGAGGCTGCTTTTTATTCTGGCCCATGGACTAATGGGAAAGTAAGTGTAGAGAGACACAAACTAAAAGGGCTTGGGATGATGCTTTGGAACAAGCCTGGCTGACTGATGAAGTGCTGAGGGCATTCAGAAGCCCATGCAAGTGCTTTAAGATTAGAGATGAAGAAATGATGCTTTTGAAAGGTCACATGAGACTTGGAAGTTAAAGTGAATGGGGAAGGAATACAAACAATATAAGGGACAGATTGCTGCACTAGTCTTTGACTTGAGAGGCCCAGGGTCAAATCTTCTTCTAAGTTTTAAATTACAGTTAGTTTGGTGGTTTGATTCCAGACTTCACTTTTCACATCAGGCCCAAGTGCAGTTCTGAAAACTGAATTTTGTTATGACTGATATTTTATATTGATTTTAAAGTACTTTTGCTCACTTACAAGGTCCTTACTTTCATGGGCTGTCTTTCAAGGCTATCTTTTCCCTCATGCTTTCCAAAGAGTATCTGCTAATTCTCTGTGACATTCGTATTCATCACAATGTGGAAATAGTAAAGGCTTGAGCTTCATGCCCTGTGGCTTTAAAAACATCATTTTCCTCAATGAGAAAATACTGAATCTGCTTTTTCCTCATTGAATTAGAAAGTAAATTCTCCCAGGACTCTAAAACACAATATACAAGTTATTTAGCTATGGGAGCCAGGAATTGCTCAATTCCTAATTCATCCCTGACTCAGATATCCAGGACACAGAGAAGAGTGGGATTATTTTACCTTCCATGTACACCACACATCAGCAGCAGGTGCACAGTTCCTCCACTGGCTTGATGTGATAAACATGCTAAAAGGGAGAACAGTGAATAAAGGGAAGAAAAAAGGCTGCACCCCAGATGGCAAAGGGAGTAAGGATAAAAAAAAAGAGAAACGAGCAAGTAGAAACTAAAGAAAGGTGAATTTCAGCCAAGACTGAAAACGTGTGACAGATGAATACGTGTTCTGCAGTGGGCAAACCCTCCAGTAACACAAATGACCAAAACCCTAAACCTCATGAGCTCATGTGCTGGGTTCCCTTTTGCTTCCTTAGAGACTATCAAAGAAATAGATTTGCTTTCCCACCCTTTCACCCCAGAGAGTGGAAACAGCCCCAGGATTATACCCAGGAGTTCTGGATTAATTTCATTGCTTTGTCACAGGTTTCCTACTGACAAATCCAGGCAATTGAGTTCCTGTAGTTGTGCTCCAGTCCAGCACAGCAAGTCATGTCACTGTTTCCTTACCTCTAAAGGACAGGAAAACACATGTTGTAGAGCTGATTGCTGTGGACAAGGACCACAAGGTGCTTGGTGCTATCATGGTATTAGTCCCTATTGGCTTGCAACTTTATGTTCTTGTCAATCAAAACAAGAGAAGGTTAAAAATATTTTGGGAGGAATATGCTGGGACATTTCATCTTGAAATACTGCCATTGTCACAAGGACCTCCTCTCTTAACTCATACTTGAAAAGGCTTTTTTCCCCCATCTGCTCCATTACTCCATGCAGATATTCAGACTGGACTAGGAATCATTGATTCCTAAACCCTGTGTTTCATTGTAAATTAATATTTTACCATGCCATGTAATGTGAATTAATGCTGGCCCTCTGTGACTCTACTTTTATTTATGCTTTCCAGTGCTTAGTGGCTTATGGGATTATAGAGTTAAACTCAACTAAATGAAAAAAAGGAGAGTGAGAAATCCTACTTTTACTACTACTGAGAAGTGTTTATACAGCTGCATGTTTCTACTTCTTTCACAGTAAACATTGTTTTATTCATGCTTATTATAATGTATTCCTGGGTGATAATTCATACAATGCAAGGCATCTCCCTTCCTTTTTGTATTTAATTATATTTATATTATTTGTTTACTGATGGCAAATGCTTCCATAGATGAAAGTAGATAAAAGGAATAGATGAATCAATAGATGAATAGAAGAATCAATCACAGAAGGAAAAACATGTATTAGCAACAATCTGCTGGCTTTTAAAAAGCGGGGCAAGCAAGAATGTGATGCTTTTTGGTTACTTCTGTCACTGTACAAGAATTCAGGACAGCAAAGAGACTTTATCTTTGCCTCCAAAACTTTCTGTACAGAACAGACCTGTTAGGTTTGCTGCCACAAGGTCAGACTGAGAGACCAAAGGCTGCTTAGCCCTCTGCAAAGAGCAAAAATGCAACCTGGAATGCTTGGGTGGCCAGATATCCTTGGCTTAAGTCTTCTCTAGAGCCAACAGACTTCCCAACAAATATTGTGAATACAGTGTTCACACCATCAGAAAGTTGAACTTTTTATGGATTCTTAAAATCTTTGCCACTGCAGCTTCTCTTTAATACTTTGACCCATTAAATCTAATGGTGGGGGGAAGAAGTTCCTTTGATTACTGTTATTGATTGGTCCTTACTGGTGAATAATAACTTTCTTAAATAGAAACATTTAAAACATTCAGGGCAAATTCTTCTTTCACTGGCACCAATATAAATCCAGAGACATATGAATGGATTACAGATTTATGCTGGTGTAACCAAAAATGGAATTTTGCCCTCAGTCTTTAACAACCCATTAGGAATAAATAGCTTTTTAGCTAATGAAAATGTAGCATTTTTGTTAACAGCTTCATGATGATATGCACAAGTGCTACATTACCTCGATAATTGGAAAATTTACTTGCCTTTATTCCTTTGGTAAAACATGGACCTATTGTAGTGTTTCCATAGGAAAATAACAGCCATAAAATCCAGACACCCAAAACATGCTCCTAGCATTTAAGAATAAGCAAAATGCAACTATAAGCAACTAAGCTCTATTTGAATCTAGCTGAAAGCAGAACCATGAAAAATATGATAGTGTTGAGTTCCCAGGGCCAAACGGGGACATTGGAGTGAGGAAGAAAATCTTCAGAGTGATCTAACTGCAGCCTTCCAATAGCTGAAGGAGCCTACAGGACAGCCTGGCAGATCCACTGCCAGGTGCTGGTAAATTCCCTCAGGAAATGGTAAAGCTCTCCCTCGTGGTAAACTGTGCTTCAATAAATCTGTAAAGGTTTGAAACTATCAAATGTGATTCAACTTTGATTCCCGAAGTTGTCAGAAAGAGCACACAGAACTGGTGTGTGGGTCTGTTCCTGGCTGGAGCACACCACGTTGCCTTTCTGTTGCTTTGATTTCCCCACTGTAACTGTCTTTTTTTGCTTTGAAGTTCTTTGCTTTGGGGATTAATTCCTGCTCTCTATTTGGAACGCTCAGTCAAAACTGTGCCTGAAAATGCTGGTGCTTCTGTTCTATGAATCACAATTGGATAGTGTTTTTGGAGAAAACACAACTAATATGTTTCTGCAGGGGAAAAAGAGTTTCTGTTTGCTTTCATTTGTTAGCAATTCCAATTAACTTCTTTATGTTTGTGTTGGTTTGAGAAACTGAGCTCCAGTATCCACAGCAAACTCCATGTTTGGCCTTCAGACCAAGTGCAATCATAGACCAGGACCGTGTGGAACACTTCCTACAAGTACTTAAGGAATGTGGTGTTTAAAGGAAATGCATACACTTGTCTGAATATCCATAGACTAGGTGAGAGTGTTGTATTAACTACATTAAAAGCATTTTTTAACCAACTATTAATGCTCACCTCTGGCAGCAGACCTGATGTTCAAACACTGAAGATGCCTTGCACATGTTTCCATGGGGCTTCGGTCTTTGTGACCTTTGCTTTCCCTTTGCTGCTGCTTTATTAGGAATGGAGACAGGTAACTCAAAAAGCAATGTTGTCCATTTCTCAAAATCTGCTTATTAGGTTTAAGTCAAACACTTCTGCTTTCTATCGTATTTACAAAAGCAATATTAATAAATATTGACAGAGCTAAATAGTCTCTGGGAAGAAGAAGCCTTAAATTGCTCTGCAAACATGCTTTAAAAATTACCTACAGACAATACTGCTGTATTAAAATAATAATCTGAGTGAGAGTACTTGTTTGAATACTAGTTGTTTTGCTTCCCTTTACATCCAGGAATAATGACGGATCTTGTGCTGGTTTTGAATGAAAATATCAATTGGGGAGTGGATTTACATAATAAAATTAATAGAGCATAGAAAGCGTTCAGCATCGCTTTCTGATTTTCCTCTGTGTGTCACAGAAGTTATATTTAAAAAGACAGATGATTGCAAGTTTGTTTAGGAGAACAAATCCTCTGGGCTGCATGTATGAGATCATACGACAGCTGGCCCAGCTCACAGAACGCTCAGGTTCCTTTTCTGTTCCTATAAAGAAAATCTGTAATTGTGCAGAGTGCCACATGTGGGGCAAAATGTCATCACTTACACATTTTTTCATATTTACTCGCCTGCTGCTCTCCATGTAGAGATGCCCTTCTTAGTTATTCTCTCTGAAGTGCACTCACCACAGAGGAGATGGAATCAGACATCTGTTATGCAGTCCAATCCCAGATTTTATTCCTTTGCACTTACAAAGGGAAGGTTTTGCAGGAAAATGCTTTCCCATCTTTACACCCTGAATAACCAGTGGTTAAACATTTTATGGTTGTCTGTGCCTGATCTTTCTGTGACAGGAGAGAAACAGGAGAGAAACACCAGGGGGAAAGAGTGGTTTCAACATCTGAGCTGCTGGTTCATCACACCCAGACCCCTTCATTTATTCACCCCTGAATCTCAGTCCTCCTTCTGGAGAAAGCTCTGAAAGTGCTGTCTGGTCCTGTAGCCAAAATCTGTCTTACACCCACGCCTGTGATGCTGCCAGTTTTGGATTGGTGCTGAGCTGCTGCCCTTGACCTGCTCCAGGCTCTCCAGATGGGGATAGGAGGGGACCTTGCTGCACCTCTTGGAGACTGAGCCTCTCCCACTGGCTGCTTTATGAACCTGTTTTAAGGCTTCTAAAAATACAGTTGGAGCTAAGACCAAAGAGGAATTTACTAATTTTGAGGTAGGGACAAGTTTGCAATTAGCTACTAATGGAAACTTCATGGTGCCCTAAGGGTGATATATAAATGAAGATTCAAGATAAAAAAATAAATGTTTCAGGGTCTGTATAAGAGTGCAAAGTGGTTTCCCTGATCTCACTCTCCTTTTTGATAAATCACAGGCTATTTTTGGTTGGCTTCATTGTTTTCAGTCGTGTCAACAAGGACCTACCTAATACTTGAATCTGTTTTGTTATTTTTACATATAAATTCCACTTCATAACAGCAATAATACTTTCCAGGCAGCTCATTTGAGGATGATTGCTCTACTTCAGAGGTAGTAAAACTCACTGTGTCTCATTATACAACTCAAGGTGTGTGAAGCAGACAATTGCCTATAAACATGCTGCCTGATGGGTGTTAATGCTGCATTATATTTACTGTTTTCTTTTCATGACTTCAGGTAACATGATAAACCTTCTCCCCAGGAATAAAATTTGGAAAATCTTCCCCTTTTTCTTGCCAGAGTGTTCTTCCTAGCCTGGCAGTAAATGTGCCTCAGATATTCTCTAAAAATTGAAAAGAATATTCTCATCTTCACACTTTGGCAAGAGGTTTTACAGCATTAAAAAAAAAAGCCTGATTTGTTGTTTATTGAGCAAGAGTGCCTTTGCAGAAATGTACAATTTATGCCAAAGTGTTTCAACTTGTGTGTTTAAAATTAGGCACCAAACTCTGGTTAATTTCCCAAATAATGTCCCAATTTACATCAGCACTTAAGCATGTGCTGAAGTGTTTCCCTCAAAAGACAAGTGATTAAGCAGTTATTCAGCAATAGGATGATCATTGGGATTCTTTTGATCAGCCCCAGAGGAACCAGAGATGCTCAGCTAAAAAAGGAGTCCCCTGCTCCTATGGCTGGATTTGGAATTAGATGTCTGCATGAAGTCATTAATGGCTGAACATTTTGGCCATCATGTGCTTACCAGTGACAGTCTTAATTATTATAATTAGTACTACAGAACCCCCAAATACTTCCCTACTTCTTCCCACCCTGCAGCTGTCATCAAGAGGTTTAGCATGTCTATGCCTATTTGGGAATAGAAAGGTTCTTTAGTAGATGAAAATCCGAAACCTCGTGCATTTTATTCCTGTTCAGAGGGACAATCTGATTCTGTCTGGCTTACATGTAATTAGTAAGAAGAATACAAATATTGCTGGCCAGGTGTTTTGATCTTTTACAACACAGGACATTTATTATTATTATTTTACTATTATTATTATTATTAATTAATATTATTTGCTATTAGAAGGATTTAAGGAAACTGAGGCAGATTGTTACATGTAATGACAGATTTTCAGTGGTTCTGACATTTTGTGCTTGGGGTTTTCCAGCCAGAATGCAGGTGCTGTCACACAGAACATTGTCTAACCCTGAGATATTCCCTGTTCATTTTTATCAGCAGGAATCTCAGGCCTTTACATCACTTGCACTTTTACATCTCACACTTTCCTAACAGTAATATGATGATTAGTTTTAATGGAATGCTTAGGAAAATGGGGTTAGAAAAGATTTCCTGAGTTCCTGAGCCCTACCTGTTGCTGCCTTTGGCAAGCATGAGCTGCAATCCATTCACAAATAGTTAGGTTGTCTTGCCTCCACTGGAGTTATTCCAGAATCTTGCTCTTCTCATGAAGAACAGAACCAAACGTCCTCATTTTGCTGGTGGCTGATTTATACCAATAATTTTGGGGCTAATAATGCCCTTTCATTGCATTCTTGCTGCTAGTGCCCTTTTGCTTCGCGCTTCTTCTTTGAGGTATTTTGTCTTGCTGAGGTAATTAGGAAAACCATTTCTATCCCTTTGACTATTTCATAAAGCACTTTTGGATCCATCCCCTTAGTGAATCTCCAACTTGTCTCCCTCTTCTCCTCAGCCATGATCTATAGGTACCTCAGCTACCTCTTGCCCATTTTTTTTATCTGCTCCTTTCCAGCAGAACTGTTCTGAGAGACAAATCATAGAATCTAAACCTCATCTGGTCACTTTCTTCTGAAACTCAAATAATTGAAATGTCAATAACATACTATTTAAAATCTATTCTACTTAATCTCCCAGAGTGGTGTGTTGGCAGATTGTGAATGTCACACTACTGATGAGCAAAGGACTTGGATAACTATGAGCTTCTAATCAAGAAATTAATCTAAAATTGTATATCTGCGTAAGAAATGCTGGCACAGGAGGCTGAAGTGCTCACTAAAAGCAGTTGGGTCTAAAGTGATTACTAAAGCAATTCAGGGTTTCAGGGACTCTACAGGCTGGAGATCTCTGCAGTGATTCAGCCCTTGTGCATCTGTTTGATCCTTCCCTGCTGCCGTGCTCCCTAACAGAGGCAGGGTTGCAGCATCCTCCTCTGCTTTGGGCTCACTGAGCCTCAGGGAGACCCAGGAATTGTCCCTTTGGACTGGGCTGGCAGCCCTGATGTCACTGTGCTCTGTGTGTGTGCCAGTCCTCCTGATGAACCTGCCAAGGAACAAGTCTTGAAGCTGTGGATGCTCACATCTCTCAGAACTGGTGTCTCAGGGTATCTGCAGATTCAGATGGACACCACCATAGCAGCTGCATTTAGAACAGATTATCAGGACTTCAAGTTGTAAAACACATTAGATTCCAGCCAGCCACTCAGTAATGCTATTCCAGGGTTTTACAGTTTATCCTAGTGATTTGAATAATAAGCAGAGTAACAGTTTATTCTAACCATTTGAACTGCACATCAGCGAGGTAACTGGGAATTTTTTAATAAATCTAAGAGCTTACACTTTGCATTTCAAAGAGACTCACAGACAGGAGGTAATTAATAACCTGGTGCCCCTGATCTGTCTATAAACTTCAGTTCCTGCCACACACCTTAGTTCCTGTGAAGTGCAGTTATGATGGCTGAGATTAAAACACAACTTTGCAGATTTCAGATGTTTCTGTGTGTAAATAGAGGATTTTGATCTTACAAGAGGTGAAGCAGAGCACTCAAGCTGCAAGAGATTATCCTCTCTCTGGCCAGCAAGCAAAGTAGTTTAGTGATTGAGTGATGCCTGCCAAAAGCAGTTTATTTCTCACTGACTGGAGAGGGACAGGCTCCTACCACAGGGGCCTACAAAACCCACCATGGGATGCTGAAGTTCCTAATTGGCACTGAGTCTTCAAAGGCCCAAACACAAATGATGAATCTTCCTTCTATGCAAGTTCTTTTCAGCACCTTCCACCATCCCAGGTTGCTCCAATCCCCATCCAACTTGGCTTTGGGCACTTCCAGGGATCCAGGGGCAGCCACAGCTTCTCTGGGCACCCTGTGCCAGGGCCTCACCACCTGCACAGCCAGGAATTGCTTCCTAATGTCCATCCTAAACCTGCCCTGTGTCAGTTTAAATATTTGCAGTTTAAATATTTAAATATTTGCATTTAAATATTGAATAAATATTTGTCAGTTTAAATATTGTCTCTCCTGACACTGGCATCAATAGTCTGTAGTCAAAGGGTCAAAGATTCAGGCCTACCATTTTAATAGTTTATTATTTTCCCAATTGTGTCAGGATTTCCATATCAGAGGTTAAATCCTATCAGTAGAACTCACAGGCTTCCTGATGACCATCTGAACATGGGTTGTCCTTTCTGTGATTAAAGGTTCTGAATACTCTGCACAGTTACTTGGTGGAAATACTCATGTCTAAAGATGAGGGGAGTAATCTACCAAAGATCACACAGGACAACTGTGGAACAAGTGAGAAATGGGAATATGAGTCTTTGCTTGGCTCAAGATTCAGCTTTACCAGTTCCATAAAATAAGTAAACCAAGGTTAAAGAAAAAGCATTCTAAACCACAGGTTAAATATGTAGTTTGAGGGTACCTTTGACTATCATAGATGGGATTAAAACCATCTTTTAAAAATGTTAGGAAATAGCTTTGCACACATGATTTCTTAAGTGCAGAAGGAAATGTCATTCTTACAGCCTCTGCTTTTTTCATCTGATTATTGCTAATGCAAATTACCAGTAGGAAATGCATAAATCTGCACTGCAGTGCTTGAAGTTTGTGCAAACAGCAATTTTTTTTTTTTGCAAATACATCTATCAATTTCAGCTCTGTAATGCAGAATGCTACTTTCTTACTGAAAGACTTCCCGAATCTTGTTGTTACAGATGGAATATCAACATTTTATTTCTTAAAAACTGTGCAACCATTTTGGGTTTTGTTAGGTTCTTTCTGAGTGTGTAGAACAACAGAATTTAATCTCAGTGGGTGGTTTGAGAACATAGAAGTTGTACTTGGAGGGAAAGCTTCACTCCTGATCAGAAAGGGTAAAGATAAAACACTCAGCAAAACATTTAATAATGGATCACTTTCCTCCTCTCTTGTAACAGGAGACAATTAGAAAAGAACATAATGTGGAAAGAGGAAAAAGGAAACAAAGCTACAGAATTACTGAGCAAATCCTCTCTTGCATTTCAGAGGCAGGATTGGAGAGATTGTTGACATTTTAATATTTTGTAAATTGCTCTGCAACATGTTTTCTGATGAATCTAATCTGGCGCCTCTTCCAAACTGATATTTCATCCAAGAATGTTTGGGCAAATATATTATTAAGCCAGTAATTTAGTTTTAGCGAGTTTCATGTTTCAGTACATTTCAAAATAAGGCAGCCTAATTTCCAGAGTTAAAGGAATTGGGCTCACTATTCCCCATCAACAGAGGTAAATTGTTTAACTAGCAAAACCCTGGATTGATGTTCATCCTGTATCTCAGTACTGAATGTTGTTTACACTGAAGGATGCAAGAGGGAGGGTGGGTGCTCACGAGGCAGGAGAAAGATGAAAATAAGGTTCTGATTGTTGGACTAACATTTCTGCACTCCTGATATCTCCAGTAGTGACTCTTGGTTGTTTTCTGGGCCATTTTGAGAAAATTCCTGATTGAATAAAAGGGAATTGCCTAAATCCTTCTCATCTCTACACTTCAGATGACTTTAGTGAAGGGCAGAACTGTCTCCTCAAGAGTAACCAGCAGGTGACCTTCAACCCCACCCATCTGTTTGCCTCTTGGCCAGCAGAATTTACAACAATTCTGAGAATGGCAGCACTCAGTTTACAATCCTGAGGAGCCTGTTCAAGCCTGTAAGCTGTACAGCTCCTGGGAAGGGTAAGAAAGTGGGGGAATCCTGTTCATCCTGGTCATTTCAAAGTGTTGATGAACATCAATTCAAGCCATAATGAGTGCTGGAGTCTGCTGCTTTTGATTGAAATCTAAAATTAGCTGTGTCTGTCAGAATATCTACTGCCATACTTTTGTATAAATCAAAGTTTAATATTCATTTATAAACACCCATCTACATGTGCTGAGAAAATTTACTTATAAACCACAGAGAAAATTCATCATCATTACTACCTCACCAGCTTTATCTGAAATTAAGTTCTGAATCTCAGCTTAAACTCAAGCAGACAATTTCTCTGCAGAAACAATCTCTGCTACCTAGAGTTAGCAACACTGCCTTTCAAGTGTTGATGTTGATGCAGGAAATAGAAATATTCCCTTTCTTGTTCTTTGGTTATCAAGTTACTTGGCACTTGACAAACTGCTGTGAGTTGGCTCTTGGGGACAGCTGCTGAAATGGTTGGGTGAGGAGGGAAGTGGGAATTGTACTTTGAATATGCAGGGATTTTTGGTAGGTGTGTTTACCTCATATGATCTGATTTAGGGTTATCAGCATGCTGCCTGTGTAGAGACTTTTAGGGCTCATCAAGGGGAATTTGAAACCCATCATCTAACAATGGGGAAAACGTATTAAAAATTGCTGAAAGACTTAAAATCAGTCTCTTTTGCACTGACTTAACTTGTGGCTAGAAAAGCTGTCCTCCTTTAATTACTGAGCAAGCTCAATTACTCTAAGGCCTGGCCATGCAGTGTTTACTTGATTTCACCATTTTGATGGCAAAAAGTTAGGAATTAGGCACTGGAGAATTTTCTCCAGCATTGGACTGAGCTCAGTACATGACATCAGGTTTTGTGTACCCAGACAAACACATTCACTATTACAAAGCAATCAGTCATTTAATTACTGATGAAAGCAAGCAGAAAGCTCTTGGACATATCCAGGGCACATTAGTCTTTTCTTCTGTCTGTTACCTCTTTTGTCTTTGAGCCAGACACCCTGGACTGTCTTCTCTGCCTGGCACACGCCCTTTATTTATATTGTAGTCCTAACACTGTTAATGTGCTCAATAATTTATAAGACAGCTGACCTCAACATTAGGTGAGCTATTGAACAAACATCAGGGAGTGTTACATTCAGTTTAGGCACTGGGGGTTGAAAACCCCTCTGAGTCCACACACTCCAGAAAGTCCACAAAATGCACAGAGGGAAGAGGCATCCCTGGGCTTCTGCACAGCCTTGGATTCTGTCCTTAAACATTGGAATCACACACTCAGGTGGGCGGACCAATTTCTGTCCTATTGTCTCCTCTTTCACTTCTGTGGCTAAAGGTATAATCTTTGCACACAAACCCTGTTTAAGTACTCTGTTACTAAGGAAACAAACTTGTCAAGTATGGACCATGTGGGAATAATGATGATTTATTTAGAAAAGGAAAGGTTTGTCATTTTAAGCTCACTACTACAAAATTGCTTTTTGATTACCTTCAAGCTTATTGCATTGTCTTGTCACAATAAACTATGGGAACAAGTGGAAAGGTTAATAATTGTGGGCTTTGTTCTTGTCAGTTATTCTGAAAAGCTCTTACAGGACCTGCACCTTTAGCTCAAACAGAACAAATTTCAGCAGGACTGGAGCAGGATCCTGGAGTCCCTTTTTTCTCTTGTTGTTTTTATGATCCTTTTATTTCCTGTCTGCTTCCAAAGGCTGCCCAGCTGAGATGTGCAGATTTGTGGGCTGTGACAAGGGTGGACTCTGTGACACTGCTGAGGGGAGGCTCTGCACACAGTTTTTCCAGAGGAGGGGGAGGAGGGGGATCTGAGCAGGAGAGGGGAAAGAGCAGGAGATTTGAGAGTGCTTTGTAAGGTCTCAACTTTGGTACATCTTCTGAGCCCCGTCACTGAAGGTTCCTTGTTTGTTAGGAAACGTCAGGGGTTTATTTTATTTTACTTTATTTTCAGGAAATCCATTTAGGTCCTGATAATCAGATAAAAACCAATCTAAACAGCTTCGGTGCTCTTTGAGCTATGTCTAATGTGCTTCTTGTCAGGAAAAAAAGAATATTAAATCAAGAATTTCCTCCTGGAAAAGCAGATCACTTTCCTGCCCAGGGCTGTGTTCACCACTCAATTCTGTTCCACTGTGAGCTGCCTAAAATTCTTTAGATTATTAGGGTTAAATTAATTGAGGAAGAATAGAGCAAGAGGTCCAAATTGTTGAGTTTAGGAGTTCTTAAAGGAATGATTTGCATCAACAAAACAAAATATTTCCACAACAATTGACAACAATTTAGTATTATGGAAAATTTTTGTTCATTAGAGCATAGTTTGGTTTAGGGTAAAGTTCTGAGGAGAAACACAAAACTGTTACATACTTTTGAAAATGAATAGTTTTAGGGTTTTTTTAGTGTGAAACGATGACTCCTTTTGGAGTTTTTATTGAAGCAAGAATATTTGAAATCTAAATTAAATGTTTCCCAGGGCTGAGGGACTTTATTCTCTTATATAATTCACATCTTAACTTTCTGTTGTTATCTGGATTAGCAAAAGTAAAAAAACGTTGAAATATTTCCCAAATTTTTTGGGATGTTGCCACTTCTCTCAGTAGCAGCAGTCCTACCTGCTTTCCAGAAAACCCTGAAGGCTGACTGGAAAAGTTAAAAAATCCCAGCTAATATCTGTCTGCTGTCTTTTCCCATGTGCAATTACTCGCCTCACATTTTGCTAGAAAATTAATAATACAGTAGTAAAGGATGCAGCATGAAGTATTTATGGCAAATTAAAACTCACCTCCAGGAAAATTTAGGGGACATGGGCTACACCTGTTCTCACTGCAGTGAACCTGGGAGGAGTTATTTATCAGTGGAAGTTATTTTTATTAGCTACAAGCATGAATGCAGAATAAATGAATCACACCATAACAGGAGTTTCACGTGTCAATTATGGCCAATTTGGTATTGTTTGCTGCATTAGATTGAGGCTGGGTAGTGCTTGTGCTTAATGAGTGGGTTCATGCCCCTGGCTTGTGGAATCTACAGGGAGGCATCAAGCTGAAAGTGTGGGATTGGGTGCACCAAGTTTTGGGCAGTTTTTTATGCAATAGCAGTGTCAGACACAGATATATCTTTATTTGTAATTTGGGAAGGACTGGAAATATTCAAAGATGTTCTGTAGTCAATAAGCTGTCCTGTTCTGCAGCCCTTTTTGACCTACTCTTCAGGATTTAGATTTCTAAAAAAAGAACTTAAAAATATGATCATTTGACTCCATCTTTTTACATTTTGTATGTCTCCCTTCTGACACCTGACTCCAGGCCTGGGTGTTTGAGTGTGTGGCCACTCAATTCCAAAGAAAGATGTGGTTGCCCCATATTCTATCTAGAGGTGGCTGCATCTTCCAGAGAGGAATCTGTTCAGCCTTCGTGTTCCCACAGCCTGGGAAGAACAACTCAGCTGCAGAGCTTCCTCTTAAGGAGAATTTCCAAGCAAAAGGCCCTGTAGGTTTGTTAGAGGATACCAGTGAATTGTTGAATAATTACCTATTTGTTTGTTTATTCTAAATGCTTTAGAATGTATTTTTATTTCAGTGTTTGGATGTTAAACACACTTTGGTGATCAAATGCTAAATCTTGTAACTTTGCTTTAAAATGCACTGACAGAAGTGATGATCAAGGATAAAGAAGATTTCACTGTCATGCTTGTGAGCCACACTGTAAAAGCAGCTTGCTGCCATCAGTCTGCCTGCCCTGCAGCCTGCTCAATCAATACCTGTATAACACACACTGCTGAAAGGGGCAGGTGTCCAAAGCTGAGAATCCTGGAGTTTTCTGCACTACATTTTCATTTCTGCATTGAATTCATCCTGCAGGAAAGAGCACAAGGAAAAGGCAACGTTTTCTGCTGAAATTTCCTGTTCCCAAGAGATGAACACAAGGCACTGCCCTGCTCACTGCTTGCAGGCAGTGCCAGTGAGCCATGACAGCAGGACAAGGACAGTGGCCTTCAGAAAAAGCCACCAAGGCACAGAGTCTTCAACCATTTATAGATTTTCACCAAAGAAATGGCCCTTGGCATTTCCCCATGGCCCTTCTTACAAGCACAGCAGCCACTTTCATTGAAAGCCAGAGCACATTTCAATAAAAGAGCGCACTAAAAAGGATTCATGTTACACACTTTGATGAAGAATCTCCTATTTGTAATCTTCATTTAGTGCCACAGCGATTGATTTCCTCCCTGTGCAGTGTGGGGCTGGCAGTGCTCTGGAATCTGTCTGTGTTTCCTGCAGCTCCCACTGCTCTGATCTCCTCAGGTTTCCTTGCAGCTTTATTAGGTCCTGCTGGGTGTGTGTTAGACCTCCTCAGCAGAGCTGCACCTGGACATTTGATCACAGCTGTAAGAAACACCCAACAAAGCCACATCACGCAGGGAACAGACTTGTTTGGGTTCCTGTTGCTGTAGTTACCATGTCTAAAAGAAAAAAAAAAAAAAAAAGCCATGGGAAAGCCTGGCTGGAGTTTAGCAGGATGTGCCATTGCTTAAAAGAGACTTCATTGTAAGGATGAAAGTAGATCTGTGAGCCCCCAGTGATTGCACCAGTCTGAGAGGCACTGCTGAAAGGGGCAGGTGTCCAAAGCTGGGGATCCTGGAGTTTCCTGCACTGCATTTTCATTTCTGCATTGAGTTCACTCTGCAGGAAAGAGCACAAGGAAAAGGCAACACTTTCTAGGGAAAATTTCCTGCCTTATATTGGAATCACAGCATGGTTTGGGTCGGCAGGGAATTAAAGATAACCTAAAGATAACCGAACCCCCCTGCCATGAGCAGGGACACCTTCCACTAAACCAGGTTGCTCCAACCTGGCCAAGCTTCTCTTTAGCACATCTTTAGGATGTGCTGTCGTCAGACTTGTCCTTAAGGTCCTCTTCCACCTTTTTGGATTCCCTTGGGAGTTAGTGGATGGAAACAGGCAGCTACACAGAACAATTCACCCCACTCATTTTAGAAGGGAAGAGCTTTGGGGAGGCCCCTATTCTCTCTTCACTAAAGAGCCTTGGCAGCTCATTTAGACTAAAATATGAGGTGAGACACATCCCCTGGGGTGCCCTTGCCAGCTGGCCAGCCCACAGCTCATCAGCAGGGGCCACATCCTGCCCCAGGCTGTTGGTTCATGCCTTGCTCGGAGGGGCACTGTGGCTCCAGCCAGCTGCTTTTCACTTTCTCTGACAGCAGTAATGTTGTTTGCACTCCACCCATGCAGCTTAGATAGTCAAGGATTAATTCTTCTTCTCTAATTTGAGACATCAAGTTCCTTACTCATGCAGTAAAGTTTTGTGCTTGAACCTTGTGCCTTTTCAGAAGCTGATACAACGCTACATTGTGTACAAAATCACAGGAAATATAGCTGGGAGCAATGTTTCTCCTGCACCAAGACCAACTATACCTGGAATTATAGAGATGCTATCAGCATTACGACATGATCACTGCTCAGAGTCCTGAATAACACCGCCATACAAAGGCTTTGGGACTGAATCCCCACAGCAGGCTGGGGGGAGCTCAGCTGGGATGTGTAGGATTATAGCTTATCTGCTTTAAAAATATATGTTCTTTTCAAATTTCTCTGGTTTTCAGAGTAATAAATTACTTTCTGGCCTTTGTAACATTACAGGTGTTACCTGAAGACCAGGAATGATTTACTGAAGAATAAAAAGAAGCCCATCTCCATGACATGAGCCTCTGTAAATATCTTAGATGTAATTCCATAAAGGTAGATGGCATAATTTCAATTTTTCTCTGCACAAGTGGCAGTAGCCCAGCAGAGTGAACAAAAGGCAGGAGGCAGGATGTCTTAGAAATAAATCCAATTAAATTTCTGTGTGTGGATTGATTGTATTTTATTTACCCAGACATAAACCAGATTCTAGATAATCCAAACTTTGGCTTGCTGGAGTATATTTGATTATTCCCAACAAGTTGTTTTGTGGGAGGCACAGTGTACAAGATCTGGCTTTATAACGCATTTTGCTTTCCTCCCAAGCCAAGCTGGAGTAAACAGGGAAGGTTTGGTGTTGCTGAAAGGTGTTTTGGTAAGATTATCTGTCCTGCAGCACTCTGTGCCTGCTGCTCAGGGACACCAGGGTACCACAAACAGTGAGGTTCATGTTAGAAAGCCTCTATTTGGTTTCATCAATCAAACCTTTGATAGCTTTGATATCTAATATTAAAAAAAAAAAGATTTAGCAAATGTTCTCAGGGGGAACACCAAGATGAAGTTCTGGGCTTTGCTGTTGCTTTTTCTCTCTTTCTAGTTTAATACTTTGCAGTAATAGACTTGCTTTAGGTAAGAAAGTCACATTGGAGCTGAAATCAGAACATTTTTTGTGATGGGAGGAGGGGTGGAGGGCAGGGGTGAGGAGGGTTGGCAAAGCTGGAAATGCAGTTCTGGTATTCAGTTCTAAATCATGTGTGATGGTCAGAATGGACAGATCATAAAGATCTTAATTTCCAGATGGGTTTCTAGGATGTCTTTGGTGATGACAGCTGATTAGCAGGATCACACAGATTGGCACCAATCTAACTGCTGTTTCATGAATAAATTTCCTGAGGTTTTTAACCCTATTTCTGCTGAAGGTCAGTCTTGGTTTTAATGCAACTTTGCAAGAAATCTTGGAACAGCTGTAACCTACTTCCCAAGCCTCACTTGTTTTTTCCCTTGCCTCCTCTGTCTCTCCTTGCCAAAAAATATTCACCTTTTCTAAGTGTCACCATTTTTCTTGGAAAACACACAGAGCATTCTCATTTTGGAAATCATCCCTTTTAACGTTATTTTAATGTCTTCCCTATATTTCTCCTCTTCAAGCACGGAGCAAAAGTCCTTCACTGTTTTGTGACAAAGCAGTGAGCTTTCCCTGGGTGCCGAGTGGAGTCAGCACATAAATAAACACACCAGGCTCATTAGTGGGGGCTGTCAGCTGTCAGCAATGCCTGAGAGTTGCAGCTTTGTATATAATAACCTACTTTATTAAGCAAGGGTGAGTTAGGATGCGAGGGCTATTCCCTGGGCTGCTTAAAAAGTGCCAGGACATCTTTAGCTTCCAGCTGGAAGAACCACCAGAGAGTAGCAGGAGGAATCTCAGTTTAAACACCTCATTTGAAGGTCAGAACCTCCAACAGTGTAGCAGAAGAACATTGCAGTGTCAGCATTGGTTATGAGCCCGGGGCCTAATGTAGGGCTCAAAACCATGACCTTCTACACCAGAGGCAAGAATGTTACCAACTGAGCCCATCTGACATTAATTAAACCCTCATTAAAAAGGAGGGCTCTTTTCCTGGGCTGAAATGTGATTTCCTCTGCAAGGTTTTGTCATGCATATTTTATTACGAATTTTAGCATGTGGACTAAAGACCCTGTTCTGATCTTTTGGAATCAGTGCACATGGCATATGTTTCATGCAGATGGGAAACAAAAAAGGGAGAGCAATATCCATATTCATTTGTTCTGGTGTGTAGGATAGGTGGCTGTGGAATGACATTCAGGAGCAGTGAAAGGGAGAAGTTTAGGATCTATTACCACAGGGGAAATATTCCACAGGGCATGAACACGCAAACTCTGCAAGATTTAAGTCACATGTGAGGCCTCAGGATTATCCAGAGGTTGAAAATCACCTGGCAAGAGAGGCTGGGAAAAGTCCCAAGCCCGTTTTGTTTATTCTCATGAGCTCCTCAGGGAAGCACAGTTACTCACAGGCCTGTTTTACCTGCAGTGTAACATTTCCTCCTTTAAACCAGCCAAGGCTTACAGCAAGTACAGGAAAGCAGCAAGGCAGAGTTCAGTGTTAACAGTGTCTTCATTTGTAGCATCATCTGAGTGATTTATCAGAATTACTGGGGCTCTTCCCAGTCTGGTGCTGTTTGGGTACTTTATAGGAGCTGGATGCCTGGGCCAGTCTTAGTTTTGCCATTAATTCTGTATTTAATCCAATTTCTCCATCAGTAAGAAAGGGGGAAGGTCTTGAAACAACTCCACAGCCATGTAGTGTTTTAGAGTTAGTGCCCAATATTCCCGAAGTGCAATGCAGCCCAGTGGAGCACCCTTCCCTCCTGCTTTGGCAGCGGGCAGAGGTTTTCAAGCATTGACTCGGGGGCTCCGACCCAGCTGAGCCGCGGGAATTCCTTCCAGCAGAGGCCAGCACTTCTTCCAGCTCTGCTCGGGGTTTGCTGCTTGGCTGGGAGCAGGCTGGGAAGGAAGCTCTTATGCCTGTGATATTTTGGTGTCTGAAGCGCCTGTCTGAAGTACAGCAGCCCTGAATAAATACAAAATCAAATTTCACTGTCTCAGATAATAATCCCTTTGACAGCTCTGACCTCATCAATCTATCTTTCACTCAAATTTTTTTTTACACATTGCCCCTCCTAATCACAGCTTTTCAGTTTCAGATACTTTCATATTTTCCTCCCTTTTAATGACACACTTTCAATTCTTTCTTTCTAGTAGGTAACGTACAGCCAAACCTCTGCTCCTGTCTCTTTTTCTGAGAAGACAAGATCCATCACTCAGGATTTCTTGACCCTCTGAGGAAAGAAGCTGATCTTTCTTCCTTGCTCAGTGGGAATCCCTAATGCCAAGACACACTTCACTGGGAAATCAATATAAATAAAAAGCAGTGAAATGTCTTTGTTGTGAAGCAACCCCTTTGCATTGCTCTTGAGCTCGTGCACGGGGCACATCCCAATCTCCAGCCCAACGGAGCAAGTAGCAACACCATTGATTCAGAGTCCATCTTCCTTCCCATCCTCTCCTGCACATTGATTCAGCCCAGTTCCCCCTCTCAGCTTGTCCCCTTTGGTCAATTGATTAATCATCAATATTACTCACCAAAGACAGCTACAATTAAACAAACATTAGATGACTTCCCCTCACATTTAATAATGCTGAGCTCCACCAGACACCCTCTGTCTTCCTCAAAATATTTTAACCACTAGCCACAGAATAAAACACTGTAAATTCAGCACCTGCTGCAAACCCCCGAGAAGCTGAATGGCTGGACACTTTGTTAAGCACTGACTTTCCTCATCTGGCACCTCTGTGCTATTGGCAGCTCATCCGTGAGCTGCTGTGACTGAGATGTGTCTGTACCTCAGAGCAGCCCACAGGAATTGTCTTAAAATGTAAAGGAGCTGGTTCATATGGAGACAGAAATGTGTTTTATTGATCAGAGCAAGGAGAATATCCATGGGAAAATTTAAAATCTGTGAGAGGGCTGGCTGTAAACTGGTGACATCAGCCCCTCAGCTGCTGTATCTTGAATAGGGCAGCATTAGCTGGCTAAGACTCCTCAAATCACTTTGTTTCATTTGGTGGGCTTCCCCTGCTCCTGTCTTATGGTACTTCTCAAGTCTGAGCAAGATTTACTTGCCTTTCTTTCCCCAAACCCCGTGAGTTTCCTCAGTGGGGTTCTGAGCAGTTCAGCCCCAGGGTGATGTAGTGCTCTGTGAAGGGAGATCACCTATTGCATTTCCATGGAAATAAGTACAATATCTCAAGCCTTGACTTTGCACTAATTCATATGTAGATTATAAAATGCCACATTTTACCCCCTGCCCACTGTAAAATGGAGGTATTTTACCTTTACCTGGGTGCAAACACCTATGGCAGGTGAGGGCAGTGGAGGAGGAGACAAGTTTTGTTCTTGGAGTGTATCTGGTGTTCCACAGACTCACAGGTTGCTCAGGGTAAAACTCTAAAACCAGCATTCCTCTGCAGGTGTTAAAACTGAGCCTGTTTTACTGAAGAGAGAGTGGGATTTATCTGTTAAACCATGTCATCAATTGATACTAAAATACTTGAATAAACTCAGAGAAATAGAAAGAAAAAAAATATAGATGGGAAGCAATAGAGAGACTTGTCATTATCATAGTCTGGTGAAAGTTTCCTTTCTTGCATGCATTCGTCATCCAAAGACTCACTGTTTTTATAAATTTCCTGCCTGGCAAGTTTTCCATCCCCAGATTTCTAAGAGGGTTGAAGCCCTAGAACATATATTTAGTGCCTGCCGACAGGTCCCTAATTATGGTTTGATTAATCACAGCAGTGCCTGCACCTGTCTGTGCAAAACATCTTAATTTCTGCCTTGTGACCCGTGCAGGATCTGGGGATGAGTGTGGCTGTGGCTGGGGAACACCCAGCTTGCTTTGCCTCTTTCACCTCTGCTCCTGCACCAGCCACAAGGAATTCTTTCTCTTTTGTGGGAATAGCAGCTTCTTCCTTTGCTGGTGCTTCTGGAGAGGCTGGAAGCTTTTCTCAAGAGGCAGAAAAGGCTAAAACCTGATTGTATTAACAGCTGATTTTTACACACCGTGCCTTCCACAGCAATGGATTCCCATCAGCCCTAGCGCCATCAATGGAAATGTTCTCAGGATTTCCCCTGGATATGGGGAAAATTTCTTTTGAAAACCATAAAAAACACCAGAAAACACCATAAAAAACACATCCTCGGTCTGGAATTCCTGCAGCCTTAGAGGGATGTGCAGAACTGTGACTGTGATGGATTTTCATTTCTGAGCAAAAGCAAGGGTTGTTTTCCCTCTTGCTTTATTTTGGAAAATCCTTCAGGGCCAAACCAGGCTCTTTTCTAGGATGCAGATCAGGGTAGTTTACACAGGACTCAGCTCAATGCCCTGAATAAGGAGAGGGAATTCATAGGGTGCTTGAGGAGAACAGGAAACCCCAAGCCATCTCCTACTGGGAAATACAAAGAGCACAGAGAACCCAGTGAACTGACTCTGTTGGGAAAGGACTCAAAGGAGAGGTTATAGTTTTCTGCAGAGCATCCTTTTTCATTTTTCAGAGAAAGATTGAAAAATGAGACACACTTGGAAGTGATCCAGACAGAACTGAGAAAAAAAGTCTTTTTTATGCCACTGAGATGAAAAGGCCCAACTGAAACTGCTGTTAGTGAGGGATGGGAGCAAAACACATCAGCTTTCACCTCAGGGTTGAGGATTTGCTGTTCAATTTCCTAACCAAAATCTGGAGGAAACAAATCTGGTGTAGATCAAACCAATGTAGATCTTAAGTTTTTCACCCTGAAATGAAAATCAGGAAGTCACTTAATCCAATACAAAACATTGTCTCTGACCTTGGAATGAAATGTTTTCTGATCAAGGTCCTGTAAAAGTAGCCAGGGAAATGGAAGGCTGGATTGACCAAACAGGAGGAGCTGTGCCATCTGCCTTTTTTGTCCTACATTTTTGAGACCCAGGCTCTTCCTGCTCCAAGGAATAAATGTCATTCTGCACATCTGCTCTTAGAAGGCCTGCCTAGCATGGTCCTTGTTGATGCTGGCATTTCCAGGAGTGGTTCTGGAGTCCTTCTTTTGACTCTGGTGCACCCTAAACATTTCCTTTCCCCTCTCCCATTCAAGAATGCCATGACCAAACAATACTTTTTAAACACAAATTCAAATATACATGGAATTACAGTCACCAGCTCTGCAGCTGGAAGAGTCTCAGTGCATCATCACCTTCATTTTGCAGGAATGAAGAGCAATTCTTCCAATAAAACTCAACTCCCAGTATTGCTGGGCTCTCATACTTCAGGAAAGTGTTTCTGGAGATAGCAAATAGCTCCATCCAACCCACCACTTCAGAAATAAAACAAAGCTTCTTTTGTTGTGGGTTTCCTCTTTTGGACAGACAAAGGCACATTGTTCTTTGGAATCTGTAAAGGACAGAGGATGTGCTCTGTTTAACGTGAGGCAGGGGTGCCAGGACTGCCCCAGCTGTGTTGGTTGGACTGAAATAAAGGGTCAAATATCATGGAGAAGAGAGTTCACTAAATCTTTTTAGCTTGTATGTGAGAAGGAAGTGGCAGAAGAATAAAAGATAATGCTGACAGTGCTGGCCTGGGAGAAAGGGAGGGAGCGGGGAGGGAGGAGAAATTAAGAAAATAATGGAGAAAAGCAGGAAGGGGGAGGGTGGAGGATATAAGAAATAAAATACTCAGTTTTGTCCAAGTTGCCCTTGAGCTGGCAGGGGGGTTAGGCTGGATGATGTGCAGAGAGATTTATGTGTGTGGGGTGAGCTTGGGAAGGCAGATTTGTGAGTCAGCACAGAGGGGACGTGGAACGAGGAGCCATGAGACAAAGGAGAGAGAAAGGAGCCCAGCCCGGGCCCTGGGAGGCGTCCAAGGAGGAGGAAGGACTGACATCACCAGAGAGCAGAGTGCTCACCAGGAAACCAACAGCAGGAGGAGCTTGGTGCATGGAGGGAGCTCGAGCCAGGAGGTGAATCTGGGGGAAATGTTGTAGTTATCACCGATTGGTTTTACAGGGCACGGATCTGGGGAGGAGTTGGAATTCATGGATTGGTGCCCAGGCTGGAGCATCCCTGAGGAAACCTGTGCCTCGAGCACAATGGAGGGAGTGAATACAACCCAGGGGAGGACAGATGAAGGCATCTCCACTCCTGGGGAATCTTTTAGCTCTGCTGCCTGAGGGGCAGTGCCAGGACCACCCCCTTTGGATCCTCCTGCTCCTAAGGGAGCAGCACAGGCAACCGTCCTGGAGCCTGGGAAAGGAATGGAGGAGACAGGGCTACCTAACCACAGCTTGCTCCCAGGCACAGGAGTACCCTGATTTTTTTGTCTTTTGCTGGGTTTCAGACAAGCTCTAAGAAGGTTTGAGAGCTCAGTCTGTGAGGAAGTCATCCTGCTTATGGAATGCTGTGTAAACTCAGGCATCATTCCACAGTTATAAAACGTTCAGATCTGCACCCTGAGGATCATTTGCAAATGACAATTGTGATTAGTGGATACTAGATAATGTCACTGCCCTGATTCACTCCCTGCACCTGCTACATACAAACATACAGAAACAGACTTTTTACTACACACAGCTTTGGAAGAGAAAGATTTGAAGTGCCCCACTCGCCTGACTGAGGGAAGATGGTTTTCAAGAGAACTCAGGGAGTTAAAAGGAAAGCTTTCAGGAGCATCTTATCTGTCACAGGTTCCACCAGGGAAGGTATACCTTTTTTTTCTTTTTTTTTTTTTTGGAAAGTGAAAGCTGGGGAAGGCAGCTTTTTGGGAATCTCATTGACAAGTCCTGATTTTAAGAGGTGCTGAGTGATGCAGCTGCTCCCCATGGTGTCAGAGCAGTGCATGGAAGTGGTGGAAGTGGGGACTGGATGTCTGGGAGGAGAGACAAATCCCTGGGGCAGCTCTTCATACCTTTAGGTACCTAAATACCTTTAATCATCTGGTTTGTGTTAATATGGTCGAATGAAATATTAGGCAGATGTGGTAGGTAGGCAATTTGATTTTGGTTAGTGTCAGAAATCACAGAAAATCTGATTTCAGATCATGTCTTTTTTAGCTATCATGTCTTCTTTAGCTATTTTCAGCATATCCTTTTTATTTGACTTTTATTTTGAAGCTCCTGATTTTAGGCTGTTATTTTAAACTTCTCTCAGCTGGTGACTCTGATTGCTTTTCAAACCTTCTATTTTCCAACCTTTGTACTCTTATGCATGAATCCAGGCCAAGTTCCCTCCTTCTGTTCGCTTCCCAGTGTCTTTGAGCATTAAAGTAAGCAAAATGCAGTTTGGGGCTGCTGGGAACCTTGGAAGACACCGAGATGAGGTTCTTTTGTTTCTTTTTTTAATTGGCTTTTCTACACTGGATGAGCCACCATCCGTGTGGATTGTTCCCTACACCTTTACCTTGTTTAGCTGAGCACAATTAAAATGCAATGTGCACAGGATTTTTGCCTGCAAAGCAAAGGTGGATGCTGTCACATAACAAGAAGAAATTAAGAAGGGAGCAAATGTTACAGATCTCCTGTGATTGTTGTTTTAAGGAGAATTCTCATGATATGAGGATGAAAATCTAATTGATGGCCTGATTCTCCATGGCTGTGCAGCCACCCTTCCCTTCTCTGCTTCTAATAAATGCTCTCTGCCTTCACCCCCGCACAGGCAAGAAAAATCCATGTGACCAGATAGGGAGACCTTTAAGAAAAGACCAATATTTGCATATCTATTATGGCTATACTCAGTGTTATACTTGTTTCATTAAAATTTCTATTTGGATAATATGTAAGGTCAATACTGTCACTGTTCTGGAAAATTCATTTATTTTAAAATTAAAGCTAAGCACAGCGAGTATGATTCTCCTCATGCCTCCCCTGAATAAAACCCCTGAGCTTGACAGGGTCAGTAAGTGGAAGAAGAATTGGGCCCAATGTGTTTAGAGATGGGGGTCTGTGGGAGAGAAAAACATAATAATTACATGGATCCCAATTTTCTAGGTAAATCACTTGTTAGAGGTGCTCTGTGCTCCTGCTTTGTGATATTCAAGAGCTGGTAATTATTTCAGCTGGGTGCCTACTGAGGTCCATTAGCTTTTATACACCAGTTAAGGTTGTCAATTGATGGGATTGAATCTACACAAAGAAATACCTGGGATTACTTAAAAATACGGTGCTTCCCTAAGGTTTCCAGCTTCTAAACCTCTAGCAGTCATTTTCACATGAATTTGTCTGTTGAGAAGGCTGGAGATGGGAATTCTTATCCCAGAAGAGGAAGGGGATCACTGCTCTTGAAGTCAGGTGTCAGTGGGTTTCCTGGTCTGGTTTTGGGTCATTAACATTTTTTAAGGCCTGTGCCTTGTCTGGTTTTAGTATTTCCAGAGTTTGGGCTCTTTTGTGTGGTCATTTTCTGTTTACAACTATTGTTTAACAATCCTTAAAATGGCATCTGGTTCAGTTCTCAGAAATCAGGGAAGAAGAAGAAATGATCTAGGACAGCTACTCTGGAAGTCACCTCCAAAGCCTTACAATAACATATTAAAAGCAAAACCCATTTTCAACATCCACAAGGGAAATCGTGTATTAAGGTGGATCTGTTTCAATTTTAACATTTCTGGTGTAAATTCGTAGCTTTTTAAAGGCTTTGTTTTGTATACAGGAAACTTGTCTGTATCTATTGAGTCCTACAGAAATCACAAATCTGCCTGTTAAACGATCATGTTTGTAAAATATCCATAAGCTGGTTACCTTCACTTTCACCCTTAAGGCTTGAAAGCATCAGATGGTGTCTGTTCCCCTTTTCCGAGGTGTTAGTGGTGTCTTCTATGTCAGATGAGCTCAGTGGCTTTAATCCCTGTCCCAGATGTGCACACCACAAAGAGCAGGATCTCGAGCAATAATCTCCATGTCAGTCTCCACAGACAGAGACAAGACTTCACTCACCCAGGGGAGAAAAGGGCCTTTCTTGTCAGCAAAGGTTTTTCCTCTGGCTGAAAAGGAATATTTGCATTAATGCTTACAGTGCATGGTCCTTTCCCCAGGCCTATTTCTGAAAATTAATTTAATTTGTAGATGAGAGCCTGGGTGAAGTGAAAGTCTGCAACAAAGAAATGTCTAAACTCACCTTTTTCATTCAGATCCTGTGCAGGGTGCTGGTAGTAGGATAAAATTACTGTTTTATAGGAGACTGGATCCCAAAGGTGGGATTCATCCCACTGAATTTAACCATCTAGAAATTAGCTGTAGGTACCCTTCAGAGTTATGAGAAAGAACTGGTTTCTCCAGAGGATGAATCAGTGGCAGAGAATTTTCTTTTTTTCAGAGTCTGTGGCAACTTTAACTTGTAGACACCCAGAGTTAGGCCATGGGAAACCCACATTGCCTGATAGAAACCTTGACTGGAGGGAAAACAGGAACTGAAGAATCTCAAACCCACAGCTTGATTGCTGGACTGTCTTCCCTTATTAAACCCCTGATTTATTAATGAAATGTAGATGTGCAAGTAGCTTCATGCATGATGTTATTCTGGGGATCCTGGGCATGCAGAAGGTTTGGACTGAGTAACCCATGGTGGCTTTAGCTGCTACACTCAGAAAAGCCACCAGGACAGTGCTCAGCACCCTGGGGATATTCTGCAGGGAAGACCAAAGCAGCAGAAACTTGCACCCTGCCAGTTTTTCTGAGCTGTAGAAATCAGGGACAGGTCTTCTTTATATGAGGTTGTGCTGGAGATAAGCCTTAGGTCATCATTGTGAAGGGAGGGGACTTGTGAAAATCCAGATCTCTGCTCAGATCTTGTAATCAGAACTCAATAGTTATGAAACTCAAGGCCAGAAATGACTGCTTCAATTGTGTTTCAAATGTCATAATTTTAATGCTAAATGCTGGCTGAATGTAGGCAGCAAAAGTACAGAAAATCAAACATTTGCTACTGATCCAGAATCAGGCAAAGTTTCTGGTAGGGATGTGGAATTATTCCTATCAGAAAAAGATTAAATTGGACAGCATTTCAGCAATCACCAGTGTACATAGGTATTTATCATCTCATTAGGAATGATTAAAGTGGGTTTTTTTAAGCTTAGTAAATGCCAAGATCTAAGAGAAGCCTGAATGATGGTAAAATGAAATCATCACTTTAACATCAGTGAGCAGGAGTTGTTAAAATTGTCGTTTCCTTCCAGTGCTTCACCCATGAGTTGAGAAATCTGATATCATCATTGTAGCAACCAGTGCTATCACAGGGGATAGAAAGGAACACCTGGACACAGAAAATCCTTGGCATTGCCCTGGGGAGGCCAGACTGTGATACTGGCCAGGACTGGGAGAGAAGGGGTGAACCAGGCTAAAGGCCAGATGTGAATCCTGACAGGATAAATCAAGCTCAGAGGGGGACTGAGGGAGTCCTGAGGATTCCTAACCCTGGCAGCAAAGGGATTCTGCAAGCTGCACCTTGATCAGCAATTTTAACATTTCTGGTGTAAAATTGTAACTTTTTTTGTAGCTTGATCTTTCTTCTGGGCTGGGAGATGAAGACGTTGCTGATTGGGATATAGGGACAACAGCACCACAAAAAGTTCCAGAGGATTTTAACACTAAGCCTTGCTGCAGGGAAAAAAAAAATGTGGCAACACTCATTGGAAAAGGAGAGGTGAAAGAAGTGAGGTGTCAGTCCACAAGTATTGGAAATCAGGCGACCCCCAATGGGAAGAAATGCTGATGTCTGGCTCCAGATCAGAAGGCTGAAGGATAGCTTTATTAAAACTACACTATAATACATTAATATATTATTTAAAGAGATACTATACTGTTCTACATATTTACTTCTTACTTACCTATCTAACAAACTCGTGACTCTGCTGAGAGCCCGAGCCACAGCTGGATCCCATTGCTCACTGAACCCAACCAACCTTCACCAGAATCCAACCCAGCAATCACTGCAGGTAAACAATCCCCACACCACATTCCACATGGGGAAAACAAAGGGGCAGAGATAAAGATTGTTTTCTCTTCTTCTCTCTGTGCTTCTCCTGAGAGGCAGAATTGTGTCCCTGTGTCCAGAGAATGTGACTGTCACACACAAGCAGTGTGGTGAGGAAGGTGCAGGGATGTGGGGTGTGAGAAAGAGAGCCCTGCAAACAGCAGCCCACACTGGAAAGGGGGAGCCCCTGATGGTTTGAAAGAGGAATATTGGTCAAATAAATGCAACTTTCTGCCTGGCACTAATGAAGCAGATTAATAAGGCTGCTGCAGCCCATATGGCCATAGAGATTCCCTTAGCCTAAATATTGCTAAGGAATGTTTTCAGAAAGTGGTGTTTACACTCAGACATTTTTCACCCTCAGAGTGGCCTCGTACATGAGGGAGCTGCAGTGTTTGTCCTCATGCAGAGGATGCACCATCCCTCTGTGAAATGAGTGCTGCTCCCACTTGACAAATAGGAATAGTGAACCAGAAGAGCAGAGACCAACAATTGCAAAAGCCACCTCTAAGGCCAGGCCTTGATTTTAATAATCTCAGAGATTATTAAAAATAGCCAAAATTTAAATTAGAATGAGGAGCCAAAATTTAAACTAGAATGAAGCCATGAAAAGGGGCAATAGTAGCAGAGGGGTTAGAGAGCAGGGTCCTGGTGTCAGCTCTTTGTGCCCCTCTGGGTGCTGCTGAAGAGGTTATTTGCTCCTGCTTATTAGAGCCAGCTCTGGGACTGCCCAGAAACTGGTGACAGTCCCCACTGGGGCACAGGCCTTCCCCCTAAACATCCATCTGCAAATAAATAACTCCTAACCTTGGCACAGATGGTTCAGTGGCAGGAATCCAGTGTGGAAGTCACACATCTGTTTAACTCTGTGAGCTGGATGGGTTTGACCTCCTGACACACTGGCTGTGTCCTAAAGGGAGGCCAGTCACATTATAAGTTCAAAATTGCAGCTTGGCTGCTCAGGTTCAGGCAGTCAGGTGCAACACCAGACTGGTTTCTCTGAAGGAGCTTCAGTCAGCTGCACAAACATATCCACAACCATAGCAGGATCCCAGCTCCAGGCAGCACAAGGAGCTCTTGCTCTCCTTTCTCGTCTCACAGGTTTCTCAGCTTTCTCCCTCCATTCTGATATCTGTGTCCCTACATAGCCCTGAACAGATAAGATAATTTTTAAAATTTTTCTCTAGAAAGGGCAAACATTAAGCTCTAAATGCCTCTGAAAATAACTGAGTTTTCTTTCCTTAAAATTTTCTAAAAGCTGTTCAGCTGTGCAGTTCAGATTGAGCATGTGCTGCATGTTCAGTCTCTATTTCCTATTAGCTGACTGTCCATGTGCTTTGAGGGATTTTCCATAGAGTGAGTTATTGGCTGGACCCAATTCCCTGCCAAAGCAGGAAATTTGAGTGTCTGAGGTGGTGAAGTGGCTGTAAATATGAACACCCTTCTGTTGTGTTTGTGAGTGGAAATGTGTGCTTAAAGACAGGTTACTTTTAAAAATCAGACTCAAAGTACACATGGAAATAATCCAGCACATAACTGTGTGTTCATGCTTTTATGTGCATGTGCATGTGTCCTGTGCTGGAATAACTCAGAAATACACCTAAAATCATACACCATCGAGCTGAAGGGCAAGGTGAGAGCAAAACCAGATGCATCCCCTGTCTCCCTGTGGAAGGAGACAGACCAGCACAGCAGGTAGCAAATGTCTTTTTCCAGGGCATGGAAGTGACTGGTGTGTTGGCAGGCATGAAGGAAAAGCCCTGCATTACTGTTATTGTCAGACTCCCTTGTTAGGCAGGACCAGGAGGATGGAAAATAGACCAATATTTAACTTCTTTTTGTGTGTGTGTCTGATGGCAGTAATTCTTTTTTTACCAAAATGTACTTGGTTGTGTCCAAAGTTAAATGTACAAGGCTAAAATAACCCTACACAGAGCAGTGCAAAGGGGAAGGAGAGTTATCCCTTCTTAACCCAGAGCTGAGAGATTTGTTCCTTCCATTCTCAGCTATGCTGGAGCCTTTCCAAGGGGCTGCCTTAGTTATTCATGGAGGGGAATGTCCTCCATGCTTCATTCCTTGCTGCACTCAGTGCTCTTGGTGCAGGGCAGCTGAAAGTAAAAGAAAATTAAAGGAACAGGCAAGAGAGAAGAGAACTAGAGCAGATGCTGTGTGTGGGTTTCCCATCTACTTTCACATGGATAAAGCACAAAAGAGAGATGGGAAGGGGGAAATCTCCAGCTGTAACAGCTGCTGGACAAAGACCACTTGCTCTTCCCTGATGCTCAGGATTGTCACTTCTCTTTCATGTCAAACTAATGTTCCCCTTGAGCAGGGTGACAAGGACAACAGCACCCACATCATGGGAAGATTGCCCAGGAAGCAAAAGCTCTTGGATGGGAAGTGATGCTGTGGTGGCTTTGCTGATGTGTGTGTGTGGCCCCTCAGCTGATCCAGGACTGGGAGAGTCTCCCTGAGTCCCATGGGCAGGCTGAGACATAAAACATTTTATTATTAAATTATATATAACAGAGATGGGTTGAATTACCATCCCCCAGTGGATGAGAGCTCTAGGACAGGAATGAACATCTCTCCTCAGCTGTTCATTATTGCAAAGGTTCCTCCCCATGTCTGTCACACAGCTGAGGCTGGACACTGGTAGTTCCAGTTGCTGGCAGGGTTTCCACAGCAGATTTAATTCTTCACATAGTTCCCATTTAGGGCAGTTCTTGGGCTTTTGGTACTTTTGGTTTCCTGTGGTGAATGGTGAATCCATCTTTCTAAGAAGCTTTTCTTTTCAAGATGGACAGTAAAGCAAAATAAAAAGCCTTTTACATCACTTATACACAGTGGATAAAGCATTTCTCCCAATTTATATATATCTATAAATAGAAGAGTTCTCTTTTCTCAATTTCTCCTGTATCTTAAAAAAAAAAAAATTGTATCAATTTGTCTCTTTCAGGCAGGGTTGCCTGAACAGTAGGTTTATTTACATTTAGCATTTCACTGTTGGCAAGAAGTGGTTTCACATTAGGCATTTGTCCATTTGACCAGCAGATTTTGCTGCCATCATTTAAAAAGAGGTGAACATAATTTAAAAAAAACATCCCAGGTTTAAAATGGACAGTAAATATAGGTAA
Source organism: Vidua chalybeata (assembly GCF_026979565.1). Taxonomy (NCBI): domain Eukaryota; kingdom Metazoa; phylum Chordata; class Aves; order Passeriformes; family Viduidae; genus Vidua; species Vidua chalybeata. The sequence continues at coordinate 8,328,815 of NC_071538.1, forward strand.
GAGTTTGCACAGAGGAATCAGGCTACCCAGTGCACATGTACTCAGCGGGGTGCCCTGGTCACAGGTACTGGGTTTGTAGCTGGTTCCCCAGTGTGCTGTGGAATTTGAATTTTTCCCTTCACACAGCATGGACAAACTCTCACACTCGTTTTACTTCAGGCTCTTCTGCAAAGGCAAATGGCTCTGCTGGAAACTAATCAACATAATTTTTTACTCTTCACAGAGGTCCATTAGCAATCATTGCTGTAGTCTCGGGCTATAAATGGGGACATGAATACTCCTAAATTCAAACCCAGCAATGTTTTATATTTTTCCATAAAATATTCTTGCCTGGGCTTGTCTCTGGCCAGCCTCTTTTGGGGCTTTTTGTGTTTTCTTTTTCTCCCTAGATGCCGTGGCTGGCTGTCAGATGGGGAGATGCTGCTGAGAATATTGAAAAAGCTCAAATGAGAATGAATAGGAAAACACAAACTCTAATGTCACTGCTTTTACAGAAACCCTGCACATCCTCCTCTTATAGATGTGCACAGCAAACAAATATTAGTTTTATTAAATAAGGCATGGATAGTTTTTATACTGCCTGCCAGTGGAGAAGACAATAATTGTTTTCACCATACAAAGACAGGCACAGATTTTATGATATAAAATCCTGCTGGATACAAAGGTCTGTAGATTTATCATGACTAAGCCAAGCAAAGCTGTTCCCAGTGTAGACTTTATCTATTTCTAGCTCTACAGAAATTTGGTTGTCCCAAAGGTTACAGCTAAAGGACTAGTTTGTGTTAAACAAGCAACTAATTTGTAGCGGGAGAGTGCAACCTAAGTGATTTGCCAAACCCCAGGAGGGAATTCTGTGGAATAAGGATCTGTGGTGTTACATTCCCAGGTGACTGCAGAAACCACTGCTCAAACTTCTGTTTTCTATTGAGTATTTGTGTGGAGAGCAGTTTATTTAATTAATAAATAATTAATTTAATTAATTAATAAACACAAATCTGGCTAAAATTTCTCTGTGTCTCAAAGGGAAGCCATTTGGTTTCCATCCCGTGCCCTGGCTTCTCTGAGGGTCAGGGGATGGAGGCTGTGGTGTCTCCCATGCCTGCACTCAAACTGCATCACTACCCATTTGGGTAGGATTGAAACCTAAAATGAGTGTGAAAAAATTTAAATTCTCATGTACAACAAGAGCTTGCCCGTTTATCTGAATAAAAATTATAAGGACCATTAATTTGTGCGGATGTAAATTAGGATGTGGAGAGGCTTTGCTGATCACCAGCAGTAGCATGTGATGTGCTCCATGGCAGCCACGCCAAGGATGAAATGTGTTGATTGCCTCCAGGGCTAGCCCTGCAGCTTTCATGCCGTGCAGAAGCAGCTTGTTCTGCTCACCATGTGGCTCTGGAGCACAGGCAGGAAAGGTCACACGAGCAATCAAGATCAGCAGATCCCTCCTCAGGTAGGGACCCCTGTGGCTGCAGGATTAGCTGCTGAGTCTGGGCTGAGGTGGAGCACACATTTGCTTTTCAATGTCCTGACTGTGTTAGAGGTGTTTTTTGATTCATTAATCTGTGTCTGTATTTCCATGAGCATGGACAGTGCTTGCTGTTTCTCGCTGTTTGTCTGGGTTTTGTCCTTGCTGGTTTTTTTTGAGAAATGAAAACAGAAGGAATTAAAAGGTTAGATTGTTTTGATAACGTGTCTCCCTGCAGGAGTGAGGCATAAGCTGACAGGCTGCTTTGAGAGCTTTGCTGATGGCATGACTTTTGGAAGAATTCTCTAAGAAAACTAACAGTAAGCATCTGCAATTATCTGATTCTTAAAAACATACCTGAAGTTTTCTAAAATACCCGGTGGTTTTGAGGCATGAATTTGCTTGCAGTTTAAAGGAGCTGAACATCTGACCCCCTTCCATCAGATCTGGAATTCTGTGCACGAATTTCAAGTTGAAACTTAGAGACCAGAGGTATTTTTTTCTCTCTCTCTTTTTTTTTTTTTGTCTTTACTATTCCCACAACAAAGCACATTTGCTTCAGGAGCCCTTGCAACCCCTCAGCACCTGCCCAGCCCTGCCCTGGGACAAGGGGCAGCAGTGCATCATCCCCTCAGTGCTGTTTCCTAGGCAGAGATCTGTCAGGAGCAGTCACTGACCTCCTTGTTTCCTCAGCCCTGGAGATCCCTGCCCTCTCACTGCTGAACCTCCCCAGGGAGGGGGGGGATGCTGCTGCCTGCCCTGGGGGAAGGAGAGCATTTAATCTCATCATCTGTCCCAGCTGCCATCCCTGCTAGGCTGGAGAGGAGCTCTGGGAGCTATCCCCAGACAGCAGTGCACAACGTGTCCATTCCACAGCAGCCTCTAAATGAATCCTCAACATTTTCATTAGAGACACTCCTGCTGGACACTTAGGGGTTGTGACTCTTCCACGTTTTTCCACTGGCAGCGAGCTTCTGTAAAATCTGACTGACATTTAAAAATGCCAGCAATCTCATTAATTCTTCAGTTCAAGAAGTGTTTCTTGGGGCTTTTTGTCTTCCAGTTGGAGGGCAGGAGGGTGATGCAGCCCAGTGGCAGAACCAAGCTATTTACACAAATACTGGACTCCTTTAAAATTGTGTTTATCATGGAACTTGTGACTCACTGGGGAACACACCTGTGAAGGTTAAGGCAGCTGGTGAGAGCTACAGCTGTCCCATGCCTGACCTCTTTCTGCCCCAAGAAGAGCCCCTTGGGCAGGAATTTAGAGCTGTGTGTGTCTGCCAGCACAGGGATGTGCTGCTGCCCTTCCTCAGAAGCAGAGCTCTCTAATGCAGGCTGCTGTCCACCAGAAATCCACATGGAAGTGCTGATGTGTGCCCGTGTTCCAGGATCACACTAAATTCAGCCCAGAGGACCGTGTGTGCCAGGGCTTTTCCCTACTGCAGGATTGTCACTCCTTTCTCTCCGGGAGGAGAGCTGGTTGGTGACTCCCACCTCTGCTTTCCCACACCAGTTCTGTGACTGGGGTCAGGCATGTTTGCTCTGTGCCACATCTGTGTGTATTTTAATGTCAAATTTCCTGTTCTGGATTGGAAATCCTTCTCTGTGGTTGGCACAAATATTGTTTTGTTGGATGTAAATCCACCCATGTGCTGCATGTGCTGAATCGGAGCCGAGGTTACTTCTCTTCTAAATCTCCAGTGACCATCCAGTACCTAACAGCTCTTGAAATCCTGAGTCTATTAGCAGGAAATACAACTGTAGATCTCTCCAAAAAGGAATGACTCATTGCAGTGAGGTTAGCAGGGAAGAGAGGGAAGAGGGTTCTGCAGTCAGTTGATTGGGTTTATTAATGCAACAGCTACCACTGCATTAGCAATTCTATTTAGTGTGTAGTGGCTGAAAAAATCAGACACCTCCCAGTTCCTGCCATTGGCATGGAGCTGCTTTTCGTTGAAAATGGGAGGGATATATAAAATTATCCCAGGCTAGGAGGTTATGCACCCATTAAGGTGACAGCCATGGGTGCTGGCCACTAATTGTGAAGCCACTGTAGGTTAGAGCAAGGTCTTCATTCCTGCTGTTGAGAGCTTTTATTCTTTGACCTGACTCACTGCAGGGGAATGGGTTTCAAATTGGAATAAATTTTGACCCAAATAATTGAAAGTTAATCTCACTTCATTTTACATAATGCTTTATGATAATGCAATTGTAGCATGTTTAGTGGGGGGCAGAGAGGGCAGCAGTTTACAGAAGCTGACATTTTGCATAAAGAAACAAAAAGAGGTCCTGAGTTTATCTAATCAAACTGATATCAGCAGTTGAGAAGGTCAGCCTTTCTGATAATGACTTCCCCTCTTTTATGATGTATTTTGTGGGGGTGGTCACTTACAGATATTAATTTGTAGCACCCAACAATTACATTCTGTGCAGCGTAGTAAATGTGAGCTGAACAGTTTACTGGGTCAAGCAAAAGCAGAAGAGATCAAACCAAACAGGGTGAAAAAATGAACTCTAACAGAGTAAGTGAATTGCAGGTCAAGTGCTGCTTGAATGAAGCAATGCTCAGTGAAAGTTGCTGGAAACAAAATACTTTCCTTCTTGGGGAGTTATCAGAAAATATGCACTCAGTGAACCAGAAAACTGTGAAATTATTTAATAAAATTAATCCTCTGCTGTGAATAGGAAAAATGTCAGATTTATTTTGCATCTAGATTTCCATCCCAGCAAATATAAATTTATCCCTGGATTCTTTTGTCCCAATTTTAACATTTGCTCTGTTGTATTGAATATAGTCCTATACCCAGTCCATGTTTTCACAGTAAGTGTTGAGTTAGCATAAAAAAATAAGGAAACAATGTGTTTTCAATTAGAATTAAAAACCACAGTACTCATGTTTAGCAGGTGCAAACCAAATAATTTCATTACATATCATTACACATCTGATACTTTTATTTGTCAGCACAATCTCATGTTCCTTGATTGTGAAGATAAAGACATTAATTTCCCATATCCGTACCGAGGTTTCCTGAAGGAGTATTGTCTCTATTTCATATTGGAAAGTGGAGCTTTTCACACCAGTTGATGTGTTTTGCCCAACTCTGTCAGTCTGTCTCCATCTTCTGCTTCCATTTCAGCCATGGCATTTTTTATTCCTGTTACATCCTTCCCAAGATGAAGGATTCAATGGTTTTATCTCCACATTTTGTTGTCTTGGCCCCTCCAGGCCACTACCTGTAATAAAGCAGATTCCTGCTCCTTTTGGCAGCATGTCCAAAGTGGAGCCTTGTGAAGGCTGGCCTAGAGCAGAGGCTGGACAGAGTTAAGGACTAAAGCAGGGATTTATTAGGAGGCCTCAATGGATCCACCTTGGTCAGCACAAGGACCCAGCCAGGGCTACACCCAAAATGGACCAAAATGGTCACAAAAATGCACAACTGATCATAGGGTCTCTCACTTTTATAAGTTTTGCTCCGTTTGCATACTGGAGTTCATTGTCCCATTTCAGCTTTAGCCCATGCAGTCCCATCCTGCTTGTTTTTCTCTCTCCAGCCCACGTTGTTTGTGCTCCTGGGCCTGAGGTTTGGATCATTTGTCCTTGGTCCCCAGCTGGAGAAGGAATTGTTTTGTCTCCCTGCTCTGTGCAGAGAGCTCACCATCCCATAATATGGAGCTCAGAATTACACACTAAAGCAGCCCAGAATCTGAAAAGTATAAAAGCTAAAACCTGATGCATCAAAAGGATGAGGGGGTTTACATTCAACTGCAGCTTGTTCTTCCGCAGTATTTTCCTTGCCAGCAGCCAGAGCAGTTGCAGTAAGGAGCACATGGACAGGCCTTGCCTCCCCAGTGACAGAAAGTGGCACTTGTGATGCCTTGCCCCTTGCTGGGTCAGAGTGTGCTGCTCTTGCCAAGCAGCGTCACCTCCTCAATGAACCGCGCACGGCTGGCGTGGCCTCCTGCCCCTGCTGGCTCCAGAGGGACACTCTTGCTTTGGGGACTGGCAGGGCTGAAGGGCTGGCAGCTTCCAGCCCCATTAACTCCTCTCAGAGTCCCGTTCTGAGCTGAGCTGAGCTGTGTGCCTGGCTGCAGTCTGAACTCCAGAGGAGCTGCCATGGTCAGCGTTGATCCAGCGCTGGAGCAGCCTCTTTGAATGGTCGGGTTCTCTGTCCCATGTGACAGTCACATTCTCTGGACAGAGGGACACAATTCTGCCTCTCAGGAGAAGCACAGAGAGAAGAAGAGAAAACAATCTCTATCTCTGCCCCTTTGTTTTCCCCATGTGGAATGTGGTGTGGGGATTGTTCACCTGCAGTGATTGCTGGGTTGGATTCTGGTGAAGGTTGGTTGGGTTCAGTGAGCAATGGGATCCAGCTGTGGCTCGGGCTCTCAGCAGAGTCACGAGTTTGTTAGATAGGTAAGTAAGAAGTAAATATGTAGAACAGTATAGTATCTCTTTAAATAATATATTAATGTATTATAGTATAATTTTAATAAAGCTATCCTTCAGCCTTCTGATCTGGAGCCAGACATCAGCATTTCTTCCCGTCAGGGGTCGCCTGATTTCCGATAGTCCCAGCTCAAAGAGCTCCTGTTAAAAATCCTCCTTTGAACTCCCCCCTGCTTCCTTTTCTCTGGGTTCCAGTCAATGTCAAAACACCCCTTGAATGAACAGAATTAGGACAGGATGTGGAGGGCACGATTTCTCTGCCTGCATAGGAGTAGTTTGGGACTGAAATTGTCCGTGCTCTTTGAAAGCCGAGTTATTTCCATGAGGGTGCCTTAGGAGTGCAAAATGTTATTAGAATATGCATTATTATTTTGAATTTTGCCTGTCAGTACTGACATCAGTGACAGGAAAGGGCACTACACTGGAAATTTGATCTGTTCACCTTTCCCCAACATGATGCAGCACAAAGACAGTAACAGTGATTGTTACACCCTGCTTTTACTTGAGTCCCAAAGGATATTGTAGGGCTGGGTGACATTGTGCTGCAGTGTCTGTACCTGATTTTATTTTGAGTAAGTCATACCTCTTTATACATAGATAATGAGCCCACCGTGCACCTGGCACAGGCTGAACAGTGTTATTTAAAACAGGGGAGTCTGAGCATGCCTGAAAGTGAAGTTCTCTCATAAGTATAAGCTGCAAACCCTTATTCAACATTAAATCAAATCAATGTTAATTTGTGAACTAATTAGCATTTCAGGCTCGGGGTTTTTTTTCAGCAGTGTGGTGATTTTGTATATAATGCTGTGTGATTGTACCGAAGTACATAATTATGGAGCTGAATACATTGTCTCCTGCTGACATGTTGCAAAAGGAATTTCTTTCAGCAAAGGATGCTCGCTACATCTGAATTAAAATACAGACCCACAGCCAAGTCCCATGCATGGACCCACAGTTGAGGCAATATCAGAATTTATGGGTCTTATTGAAAAAACAGGCTGAAAATATATTAACTGAGTTTACTCATTGCCATGTCTACTGTATTTTAATGAGGGAATGGCAGGATGTCCTTTGGTGTGAGACAGATGATGAGACAGGTATTCTGAGTGGGGAATATGCATCAAAGAAAACAGAGTGGTTTAGGGAGATTTTTCTTTTTTTTTTTAAACTGAAGTCTGACTGCTGGAGTACAGGAACTGTCAGTACTTGCTCAGCTCAGTGTTCATTTTCACCAGAATCCTCTCCCTGGCAGCAGCCAGCACCAGGCAGCCAGAGATGGTGTCAGGAATTTTGTAATGGCTGTCTCTTAAGGAAAAACTGATGGAAGTCTCATCTGCATTTACCTTTATTTACCCAGCAACAAGCACTTTAATTTAGATACTATTACCCACACTCTAGTTTGCTTTGAAAACAGTTTTAATGATATTTATGTCCTTTTTGATCTTTGATGGCATTTATTTTGTTTAAGTAACGTGGTTAAGATAAAAGCCTCTTTCTTAGCACAGTGCAGAAAACACAATCTGCCCTGACAGGGGGAACACTGCACCCATCTAATGTAAATACATGATCGAGTAACACAGCATCACTTATGGCTACAGTTTGTAACCCTGTTTGAAAAAAAAAACAAAAACAAACAACATATAAACTGTAGAAGTTTTTGCACAATTGAAGTCAAGCATAGTTCCCAATAGTCAATCAGCAAAATTTCACATCCCCAGAAAGAAAACTTTTGTCCAGGTGAGAACTTTTGCTCAGCTGCTCACAGGAGTCAAACTATGACTGATTCTTGTGCTGGGACTCAGTGGTCTCCTCCTCCTGACCCTGCCGTGCTGGGGGTGAGTGTGTGGGGCAGAGCCTGTTTTGGATCTTTACCCTTTTGGACAGACATGTTATTCCTGCACCAGACTGACTCAGACAGAATTGCACAGAACCACGATTCACACCCTTCTTTATCCACTGAAGAATTAAAACTCAGATGTGTTGGAATTGAAATGGTCACGTTCTGGGTTTGGCTCTGGATGAGCTGCCTGTGACCTGTCATCCTCCCAGGCTGCTGTTCTGGCTCTCTTTGGAGGCTGTTTTTTCTGGGGTCTGCTTCCTGCCTAGACCTGGGGCTGGTTGCAATTGGAAATGCTGGAGACTTAAATTTTTGGTCTGGTGTTGCAGGAAAGAAAGGCATTTTATCTCTCTCTGTATCCTTAACCTCTTGGTCACTCTCCTGAAGGTCTCAGCTAATTTCAGCCAAATCTGACAGGCCATTAAGTTCCCTCAGATCTCATACAGGTAACAGGCTAAATTGATTCTCAGCCCTGAGAAATAGTTATAGACTGAGATTCCAAAGGTCCTGACTGACTCATCTGAGAGGTGCTGGAAGTCCTGTGTCTGGATATTAGCTTTCTTCGAGTCTTGCCTGTGAAATTGAGTTGCCTAAAGAATCAGAGTAGTTGTGACAGCTCAGCTGATTCATTCTCTTCTGCTCTTCAGTCCAGAAAATCTTGTACCTTCACAGGATTCACCTGCCAAATCTAGTAATTTGCCTTATGGTAAGATAAACATTCAGAGATACTTATTTTTTAAACTTGCCCTTCCCCTAAACCACTCAATGAATTATCTCTATTAAAATTTAATGAAATTTTGTGAATCTCAGCCCTCCTTTTACAAGCAGTCATGTTACTTCTGAAAATCTGCACTATTAGATGAAAACTACATGAGAGAATTTGCAGTTTTTAACCATGACTTTCTTATATTTATATTTTTCAGATGTTTAAAGGGTTTAATATTTTTCCCAGTTGCATTTTATGATTGACTGTACACCATGGTACCTTTGTGCAAACACCCAAACATGCCCATATTTTCAATGCAAACAGCAGAAAGTTGGACTATTTAGAAAAACACAAGTGAGCCCAAGAACCACAATAATTATATCCCTGGTTATTTTGAGACAGAGAAGCATTTCAATCTACACTCTGTGTTTATATGCTAAAAATGTTTCTTCTTGTCTGAAGTAGCAAATTTACCTCAGGGAGTTTTATTTTTGGTTGCACACTTAATGCAGAATATTATTTGCATCACAGAAAGATCACATCTTCCCCTTGCCTATTTCAGCTTTTCCACACCAAACCTCAGGATTTCCTATTATTTGTAAAATTGCATTTTTTTTTTTTTTTCCAGTTAGGATCAGATGCAGAAATGGAAAGATCAGGGCATATTAGAATTTGTAGCTGGGGGAGAATTCTGCTCCAAGTGCAGAGTGTTAAACTGTGGAGGGGAGAAGGGGGAGACACAAGATAAAGAAGAGGGTTTAGAGCAGGATTTTTGGAAATCTGGTTAATATTACCCTGCAAAAGAGCAAGAGATGAGGACAGAAGGAGTGAGGAATTAAAGCAAGGAAAGGCAAGTATATTCATAATCATGCTGCTCATGATTTTATACTTCTCAAATTTTGAGATGAGGGATCTTGCCTATTTGGGAAGAATAGTGGGACTGGCTTATCAACCAATTAGGAATCCTCAGGACATATTCCAGGGAGAAGGTGCAGAGAAAATGTTCATTTTTAGACATTTGTGGAGAAATTGCAAGAATGTTTCAGCTTGTGTGGCCAACACCAATCTGCTTAGGCATTTCCCTGGCATCTCCCTGTTTGCAGTGAATTTATAAATTAATTATTAATCGGATTCTACTTTTATTAGGAGTATCTTTTTAAAAGAAATGTAGGCAAATATTAAAAGATCAGAGCAACTCTAGAGATGAGGTCTGTTCTAATTTCTAGCAGCAGCTGCAATATCAAAGGGGTTAATTTAGATCATCAAGGTTTCATCTCCTTGCCCTCTAAGGTCTGATTCATAAAGCTGAAGAGATGAAGTCAGAAATTTCCAGAGACAAATGGGGGAGAAAATCAAGATATATGAAAAAGGAGGGTGGAAAATTAAGTTTTGTCTCAGTGTATGTGGTTACCAAGCAGGGCTTGAAATTCACTTTTATTCTTGTGCAGATAAGGTGGTGAGATGTTTCCCTCATATCCTGGGCCAATTCTCAATATTGCAACAGATCAATGATCCATTTAGCCCCATCACTGGCTAATGCTGGGGAGAAATGCAGAAATCCTCGATGATGCATTTTACAGCTCAGAACTAGAGATGAGATTGTTTCCAGCCAGTCTTTGTCTTCTGCTCCTGAAATACACACACTAATCAGTCACTATTGTTCTGCTGGTTTAGCTCATGTATTTGTGCATGAAGTCAACACTAAACTTCTTGCTGCTCTTTCCTGAGTGCCCTGCCCAGCTCTCAGGATCCCACAGGCTCCAATTCAGCAGGTTAATTGAACACTGTTGAACTACCACTGTCTTTAGCTAAACACCGTCTTTCTATTAACCTTATTTTAGTTTTGCTCCAAACAAACATATGAATCTTTATGGGAAAAGAAAACCAAACAAAACCAAACCCATAGGAAAACAAAAACAAAAACAAAACAAAACAAAAAACAAAAAAAAACACAAACATGCACACACACACACACACACAAAAGAAAAAAAAAAAACATAAAAAACAAAAACCAACAAACCAACAACAACAAAAAGAGAGACCCCCTAAAAAAAACACCCCAGCCCAAGGTTGGTGTAATTCTAAACCATCCAGCTCAGAGAGTAGAAGGTGTAATAGACAGTTCTACTTAAATCCTCCTCCAAACAGTGCCTTGTTGTGGAGATCACTGGATACAACCATGCTTTCCCTAAAGCTCTGGATGGAGACCCTTGGAGTCCAGGATGAGGTTTTTGAAACACTAATTTTAAGGAAGGCCATGAGAAGTCATTGCTGCAGAGAGAAAGAAAATCTTCTGTTCCCCAAGTCCTTGGTGGGAAGTATGCAGTGCTGGGATTAAATATCCATTGTGTGGATATAAATTCTGTATAAACCAAGAAGAATATCAAGATACCAATACCTAGCAGCGATTTCTGTATTTAGGGGCAGAAGTAGAGGTGATCAGAGAAGGAAAGGATTGCACTGATGTTCTTTGATGTGTTTTTACTTGAAATATGAAGGTGAGAGGAGAAAAAGAACACGATGTTGATTTGAGTCAGTTATGAGAAAAGACCAAGCCTTTGCACAACACCCTCAATGTCTCAAAAATGTTATATAAGCTCTGAGAAAGGACAAATTTGTAGAGCAAACAGTGGATATTCTTTAAATGTAAAATAGGCTCCTAATTGAGCAACCAAAGCCTGGCTATATTGTGTCTGGATTAAATTAACTGTGGCACCAGCAGACAGATACCCCTCTTTCCTTTGCAAACAGCAGACAGCTCAAAACCCAGTGAGAGCCCTGCCTTTTTAATTTTCTTCTGCAAATGCTGATTTCAGTCCTATCTGCTTTATATAACAGTTGCAAGTTTAGACACAAACCCAGAAAATGCCAGTGCTCTTTTTTTTTTTCTTGATTATGCATGGAAAAAGTCCAGGCTGTTCCTTCCTTCTTGCCTTTTCCAACACAAAGGACAGCAACGAGCTAAATTTCTGCCTAGAGAATTCTCAGCACAGGTGTGCAGGCAGAGGAATAAATCCCCTGAGCAGTGCAGAGGGGAGCAGTCATGCCCCAGTTTGAAATGTAGGGGTTTGTTAATTCTCACATTACTGCTGTGCCTTGAGTCATCAGCTGGGTTGGGTTTATTAGCAGGGAGAAATTCTCTCTGCTATTCTGCTCTGGAAAATACATTCCCTCAAATTCTAAGCACAGCTGTGGAGATGGGTGCACATCTCCCTGAAGAGCTGGTGAACAGGAGTGACAAGCTGCAGCAGTGTGTGAGGGAAGTCTCTTCCCTTCAGCTGTACCTTCATTAGCAGCTCCAGGAGCCAGGAGTGCCTGGCTCTGTCCAGTGGCACAACTGAGCTGCAGACAGTGGTGTGGGCTTCAGCTCTTGCCTATGGAAATGATGGTCTATCATTATGTTTCTTTTCCAGCTAACATAACTTCCTAGCATAGGGATGCTCCTTATTCTCTGAGACGCCTCTGTGGGAACCCCCAGGTGCAGGGATCTAAATTACCTCCTTCCCATTCTATTTCTTAGATCTTGAAGAAATAAAATCATGAGATTGGTCTGTAATGGACTGAGGGAGGGATGCAGATACAGAAACCAGGGTTAAGTTCCGATAGCATCAAAGTCTGTTATCTCTTTGCATTTGTTTTTTCACTGTGCATCCATGAATCCATATGGTTTCGTAAATTTTCCCTTCCTGATGCATATCTCTTTGTTCCTAGAGAAAAAACCAGCTGGGGATGTCTGTATTGTTGAATTGACCTCATCAAATTCAGCCCACAGCCTTTAGGAACTTAAAGCAGAAAGTCGTGGAGCACCTGCACAGATTCTTGTTTACTTCAGAAAATCTTATAGGTTTAATAACAGATGTTGTACTGGTTTATTTCTGAGCTTCCTGAAACCATCCTTGCAGAGGGAAGACTGTTCAATGTGCTACATTTTGAATTAACAAGTTAATCTATAGCTTCTTGCTGAAAGTGAGGGGAAGCAATTGCTGGTGTGTATTAGATCACTTTAATTTCAGGTGTACATTCAGATACATCTTCATTGGCCCGAGGAAGGACTGGGGTTTGGACAGAGAGAGGCAACAGTGATTAGCCAAAGCAGCCCGTGCTCCTTTTCCTCATGAAGTTTAATCAGTCCCTCTCTTACATGACATGTTTCAAAAGCCCTTCATTACTCTTAAAAGGTGCCTGGTTCTGTGACAGTGCTCACTGTGCTGTCCATGGCTGCTGCTTTGCAGGCAGGACCATTGACATGTCGTGTCCAAGAAGGTGCCATTAACACAAGTCCCAGATTTGGTAGTTTTGATGCCAATATTAAAATTACTGATGATACAAATAATTTAAAAAGAGTTTTCCAATCATTCTCCGGCACAGGTGACCTGCCACAAACAACCACAGAGCCCTCTCACACAGAGCAGCATTGCCATTTGCTTTTTCCCCAGTTTTCTTCCTGGCAGGAATGTTTCTTGCCCGGAGTGATAAATTGGGTACTCTGGATTGCTGGGATTTGCCTCACTTAGGGGTGAAAGTTTGTCAAGGCAGAGCAAAGGCTCCCTCCTACCCCTGGCAAAGCAGAACAGGCGGCTGTAGCTGCACATCCCTCCTGCCTCTCCTCTGTGGTGTCTGCAGAATTTCTCAGTGCTGCAGGGCATTTTCAGCTTTGTGTCTAAATGCTGCTGGAGTTGCCACCTCATTTGCCAGACTGGTGACCAGACCTGCATCCCATTATTCTTCCCGGTCCCTCCCCTCACAGCATCCTCAGAGCTCTGCACTTTCTAATGACTCCTACTTCTGTCCTCCTTTTTGGTCCCACGGTAAAATGAGGACAAAGAGAAATTAATGCAGATGAAAATCATTCAGGAAAAAAAAAATCAGAAACTGCTAATGTATGTGGTGGAATAATGCAGTGTGAATTTTCAGGCATGACAAACAGGGAGGGCAATTTGTTTTATCTCATTCTACTATTTTTGCAGAGCCATGGGCTACACTGGTTGCAGGATGTTCCCTGTGGTAACCTGCTGCTCTGTTAGCACATCCCTCTCCTCAGACCTCACCATCAACTGAAATTTATCTCACTGTGCCTCCCCATTCCTCATGTTACATTCCTCATGTAACCCACATACATGAGGCTGATTTAGCCAATAATCTATAAATTTCTGGATTTTACTGAGTGAAGAGTCTGTCATAAGAAAATGTGAATTATTTAGAAATAGTATTTCGAAATGGAGCAGGTAGAAAACCCCCAGGACTGGGAGAAAACAGCAGCCTTCTCCAGCTGCAGTCATTCCTTAGTGGTTTAGATTTCTCCAGCACATGTGAATCATTGGTTGCACTGTGGCACGAGGAGGGCACCCAAGCTGAGGGGTGTGTGGAGGTGCCTTAGGAGAGGAACAGGAGTGTTGCATGTTATGGTTATACCTATTTGAGGTAAATCTTAGTGGTTCTTTGGCCATGGAGCCTCCATTTCCTGCACACCCAGTAGTTACTGGTGCAGAGAAGCAGCAAAAGCCACAAAACTGGGAAACAGTGGAGCTGCTTCATAGGCAGAGACTGGAAATCCCTGGGGGAAACCAGAGCAGGCATAGAAGAAAGAGCCTGCTTGGAAGCACTCTGCCTGCTAATGAAGGGGAAAACAGTGAGGAGGGAGTGTGAAGGGGGATTATTACTGAAGCTTTCACACCTTTTGCAGAGCTCCTGCTTCTCTATTCAGATATTTGATGATATGCTGACTCATGGAATTTGAGGAGTTACTCTTTTCCATGGCATGAAATGAGCAGGTGTGGGGGCTTCTTCCTTTTCTTTTTTTAACCAACCATTTCCAAGGTTCTGCTTTCTCTGCTTGTAGTAAACACCCTAGCTTTAAATTCAGTAGTGTAAGGCATCCATCTCCATCTTTTCCCCCTGCCTGCTCTGAACAGGGAGCTTTTGGATGCTGGAAAAGATAACTCACAGATTGCAGCTCGCAGTTGGGAATGAGGAGGAGTGATGGGCACCGTGCTATTCTCACATCCCAGTGTGCTTTCTGTAATGTGAGAGGATTATTACTGATGCTCTGCTGGCTCTATTCATTGTTGTGAATGAATTATGCTTTTAAGCTGAGCATTAGCCTAAAAATACCTCCAGTAACTTAAGTGGGGATTATTATTACTGGTTGTGTTTAGGGCTGTTCTTCAGAGCCCCACAAGAGGGGAGCCCATTGTGCCAAGCTCTGTATGTGAGATGCTCCCTGCCCCAGCCAGAGTCTGTCTAAAACCATATATTTTGGGTGGGGTTGAGGATAAAGCATCCAAATGGGAATTACACACAGCAGAGACTTTTCTGCCAAAGAATGTAAGGAAGACTGACAACTTCTGATAGTCTGGTTTGTCTGAGGAAAGGAAAGCATCTGTGCCCTGCCCTGGTCTGGGTTTGTGTTTTGTGGGGAAGAGTCCTCCCCCCAAACATTTTAATGCCTGTCTTTATCTGCTCCTACTGGCTGCAGCTTTGTTTACTCCCCAGGGACTCCCCTGAGATGTCACAGGACTGTGGGGTGAGGGATGTGGGGCAGCAAAGGCAGCGAGTGCAAGTGCTGTGCAAGTGCAGCCCTGTGTTCTCCTCTTCAGTTTTGTCACAGACCTTTAATGCTGAATTATTAAGCATGGAAATGCATTTCACCATAAAGACTATTTTCAAGAAGAAAGCAAGGAGTCAGCTTGCTCAAGGCATTGCTGTTGGATGGCTTTTTGGGGAAAGCTGTTGGGAGGAAACAACGCAGACGGGGCCGTGTGCTCTCTCATTTGCAAAGATTCAGTTGCTGTCTTGTTTCTCCCATCATAAAATTGTCTCTCTGAGTTTTCCAGGTGGATGCATCACAGGGGCTGGAATGTAGGCTGACAGGTAGAAATCAAAAGCAGCATGTCTTAGTGATGCTTTGTCAGCTGTGAATAATAAGAAACATTTGGGGGTTTGTTCTGGAAATCCAGATGCCATCCAGTGTCAGCTCTCAGCTGCTGCTGCTCTGGGCAAACCTCGTAATATGTCACAGGCAGAGTATTTGCTGTGCCCTGGATTTTGCTCCCACATTTGCCTAATCTGTCTGTGTGGCAGCTCTAAATCAGGTGTCAGCTTCTGTCTGAACAGAGATCTCTATTGCCCCTGCAGCCCCGAGTCCAGAGGACAATACTGAACATGTTCTGGGGATGATTTGTGCTCAGTTCTTAACAACTTAGGTGACTAATTGCATGAAGTCAGAAAGCAAACACAAACTCTCCAGAGCATTATGTATTTGCATAGTGATGCTGATAAATAACCCAGCAGTGGAGAGGATGAGACCTGCAGCAGCCACTCAGAGCTTGGGAGTGACCTCCCCACCCCATATATGAGGGATAACCTGTCCCTTTTCCAGTCACACACCCATTTCCAGTACAGTCTGCCAGCAGGGGTCCAAACTCATGTTACTCTATTTATGTATGTAGGTTTGTAAATAATCTGAATTTACTCAGCCAGAATATTTTAGATATAGTGATATATGTGAGAATACAGAGATCTAATAATTGGAAGAGCAGTATTTGGAGGTTTATATAAGTGTGCTGCATGCTGCAAACCACACTTGAATCACTGGGTATTAAACTGGATATTTTGTTTGACAGCATACTTCATAATGTATTATAGGAGTAATATTTTATCAAGAGCTCAAGTACCAAAAGGAGTGCATTCCCCACAGGACTCTCTTCCCTTAATGTGCTTAAGGTTGTATTCAATATTCAGGAAGCTCCTGGTATTCTAAATCCAAAAGGTACCTCTTCAGAGATGTAAGAAAACAAGTTTTTTGTTCCTCATAAATTCCATATCAACAAGTCAGTGGTAAAAAGTTAATTAGAGCACCCTCTCAAACTCCAGGCTTTAGCTGGTAAAAATGGGAGAAAAAACCAAAGAAATGCATGATAGTGCTGTACAACTTCTTCAAACAAAGATCATTAAAGTTTCTGACAGGGCTTTGATGCTGAAGCTCTGCCTTGCTCGTGGCAAACACCCAGCTAAAGCCAATCCTCGACCTGTGTGACAGGCCCTGAACGTTTCCATTAGCATGGCATCATTCTAATGCATTTAGTGTGTGTGTTTAATGCTAAATGCATTAGCACTTAATGTCAGGAGCTGCAGACCCGCTCAAGTCAAGGGGTTAACACAAATTAAGAATTGCAAGAGAGATTTGTCACTCTTTATAGCTCTGTGTTAGGAGTCCTAATTTCATTACTGAAGCTACTCTGCAAAGAAAGAGTATTATTTTTGTGTAAGGCTCTTTTTCTTTCTTTGGAAAATAGAGAGCAATTGCCCTGCTAGCACTTGGTTTCCCAGTAACACCTCCCAAGAAGCCCCACTGTAGCATCATGTAAATAAATGCAGTAACAGAGTAAAACCTACAGAATACATTACCTAAGAAAATTTAGCTACCCGGTTCATCTATCAGGTTAACTTTAAAAAAATCAAGTTGACATCTGTGGCTAAAGGTGGGCTTTTGTTTTGTTTATTCTGTGTAAACCCAGACCATTTTGGACTTCAGTAGCATGGGGGAGTGATGCCAACCTATGAATACAGCAACCCAGGCTACAGCTCCAGGGAGCTTTCCCTCAGCACCAGGTGAGGCAAGGTCCCATTTGACCTTGCCCCTGTTGGTGTTTGCACAGACAGTGCACTGATTCTCACTGGGGGATCAGCCCAGGTGAAAAACAAAATGGGAGGGGGATCTGGAACAACAGAGGAGCTGGGCTAGGGGCTGGAGTGAGCACAGAGGGATGGGCATCAGTTTTGCCACATTGCTGCTGGCTGCTTAACTGCACAGAGGTCGTTTTATTTATTCAGGGTGCAGTGAGGAAGATGCACCTGGTCTCTTTTCCAGCACTGCAAAGTGACAGGGATTTGTTGCCTTACTAGGAATTCCTGCTAGCAGTAGTGTTAAAGTCAATGGGACTGCAAACAGAGAGCAGAGAATATGCCAGCCTCAGTAGGGTCAGGATCAAGAGCTGTTATGTTGATTGACCTCAGGAAAAGATTATTTTGAAGGGGTTTTTAAATGATTTTAATTAAAGCGTGTATTTAGATGAGTGGAGTTTATGCTAATTACGCTTGTATGTCACCATCCTCCTTGAAAAAGTTTTAGAATTCTTAAAAACTTGAGCTTCTCCCAGTGCTTCAGTGAGATGGTGCTGAGCTCATCCCCAGAGAAAGGCAGTGAGGGGAACGTGTGCTCAGCCATCGCCAGCGTGTCAGGGCCCACGGGCACCAGCAGCCCCTGACTGCCCTGACTGGGGGCTCCCTGCAGGCACCTGAGCCCAGGGCTCCATTCCAGCTCACCCCTGGTCCCTGCTGAGCCGTGTCACAGGGTAACGTGGCAGGAATTAAGGTGTTGTCTCCCACTTGGCTCCTGTTCAGAGACCTTTGCTCTGTTTCCCTTGAGGACAAGTTCTTCTGTTTGGTTCTTTGCCACACTTGGAGTGTCTCGCTCCTGGTAGAGGTGCAAGAATACTTTGTGCAGGAAGTTTGGCCTGATGGCTTGTGGGCCAGGTCCAGCCTGAGCAATATTTCTGCATGATTTGTTAACTTTTCTCCAAGGAAGGTGTAAGAAGTTCTGTAAGAGCAGACTTCTCTTGCATCATCCATCTGTCTTCAACAGCTCCTGCTGAGATCCAGATCTCAGAGGGTCTGATCCTGCTCTTGTCACTCTGTGAAGGGTCGCTTCAAGATCCAAATAATTTGTTTAATCCTATCACTACCTGACTCCCCTGCCCCAGAGCCTCCTGGCTGCAGCCTTGGTTCACACAAGGACAAGTGACAATGCTGGGCCTTCAAAGGGGTCCAACCATTCCCCTCTCTAACTCAAAGCCTAACCCATGTATTTCCCTTCCCTTTCCATCCATCCTTAACCTTTCAAAGTACTCTTAACATCCCCCCCTTTCCATGAGCCTGCCTTGTTGCTAACATGGGATTATGGCCACAAGAATGAGTTGCTCCAGGGAGAGCTGGAGCAGAGCTGTACCCCAAGGGAAGAGCTGGCTGTGGAGCAGCTCATTCCCTTGTGCTGCTGCACTGCTCAGCCTGCAGCAGTCTGTTCACATAGCCACAGCCCAGCACCAGCCTCATTAACCCCGCCATGGCCCCGGAGCTTGTTGCTATCAGATGAGACAGTCCAACATTTTCTGTGTGTGCACGAGCTTGAAGTGGTTTTCTCAGTCTGAAAACCAGCACCTGATCAGCTGTTAGCTACGTGCTTGAGAGCAGTGATAAAACACCCATAAAATAAGATGTATCAATAACAGAGTCTAAATTGACTATAGGAGGTCCGTGAGCACTGAGCATCTGCTTATCCTTAATTGATTGCAAGGTATCATTTTAAAATGAGGGGAAAAATCCAGCTAAAAATGTATTCATGGGAGAGAATCAGCACCAAGTGTCTACTTGGTGTGCCTTGATTTTAATGTTTCTGGCTTTCATTCCCTGAAGTGCTAGATGAGTGGATAAGCAACAGGAGTTATATGATAAGGTTGTCTGTGCTCTGCATTCACATTTGGGTGGTAATTCCAGATGAGAAAGAGAGCCCTGTGATTTGTCACACACCTTGTGCTGGCTTTTACAGACTGCTCTGAGACTCATTTAGCTGATTTTGGATGAGGTGGAAATTAATTAACAGGTGCCAACAAACATGACTCCCCATGAAAATCTGAGTGGGGAAGGAGGATGGATCTCTGGCTCTGCCACCCAAAGGGTCAAGAGAATGGGCAGGGAGCAGGGAAAGCTGGTGATGAGAAGTGAGACAGAAACCTGGAGCTGCTGGGAGTTTGATCCCCATTCTCTAACAAGCCCTGTGGGATGTGGCAGCAATAGGGCATCTCCAGGACAGGCTCTAGCAGCAGGATGGGTGTGAATGTCTGGGCCAGGCAGGTGTGGGCAGCAGTCTGATCTTGGCTCTCCCTCCATTCCCATGGGATCCAGCCCTGGCTGTAAGGCTGCCCTGGCAATCCCCAGCCCAGCTGTCTGCTCTATAAAATGAGACCTTTCCTTCCTCATACATCCCTGCTTCAGCACACCTTGAAACTGGAGAGA
This sequence comes from Vidua chalybeata, assembly GCF_026979565.1. NCBI lineage: Eukaryota > Metazoa > Chordata > Aves > Passeriformes > Viduidae > Vidua > Vidua chalybeata. The sequence goes on from NC_071538.1 coordinate 8,348,352, forward strand.
GTGATGAATTGAGCTCAGGCTGCTCCTTGGGAAGAATTACAGCTGTCTGAACAGCCATGCATGCAGGCTGGGCATTCTCCTCTCTACTTTGCCATTTTGAAGTGACATTTGCTTTATCCAAGCAATCATATTAAAATCACTCATTTCAGTAGCTCTTGTTTATTAGCCTATGCAGTATCTGTAATTTTCAGACATTTTATTGTGGTTTTGTCAGAGTCTTCTTTATATTGTGGAAACTTTTGAAAAAAAAATTAAAAGAACAAAACAAACCCAAAATGCAAGCCATCAAAACCTGTTAAAATTCCTGATTTCATATATTCTGTACCAAGTATATAAACAGTGCTCTGTATTTCAGGGGTTTTTAATCTGTGACCTCTCCAGTATAAATCTCAATAGACAAATTTAGATCTCAACACAAAACCAAATTGCTTGCTGTTTATGAAATGCATATATTTGTGTTGTAAATGCAATCCAATAACACCACTATTGTCAGGATCGCTTTCTTTTTGCTTATTGAAATTACATGCACATTTAAAATAGATTTATAACTGCCTATTTCCATACCTGAGCAAAACCTGGCATTTCACTAGCTGTGCCTTTGATAGTCAAGACTTCTGTAGATGTTTTCATGATTTCTTTCTGGTTAGTGGAAACAGGAGCTGTTTATTTTGATAGGTTTTATTTCTTTGCATCTCCAGCTAAAATTGCATCTACTCAGTTATGTCAGTGCCATAGTTTTGATTTATAAAAAACACATGCAGTTTGAATGGAACCTTGTACATACAGATTAATGGAAACTTTTATTTATTTTTAATATGCTTATAGCAAGTAGAATCTAACTCCAGGTTTAATTTTGCTTCTAAAGCCTGAATCTATTGAATGGCCAAAACGCTGTGACTTTGCTGGCACTTGTGCTGTCACTCCTCAGTGAAAGTGGGGAGTGTGCCTGGTGTGACAGCTCTTCCAGGGGTGCCTCCCTCAGGGGCTGCTGGGTCCTGCTGCTCACCCCTGGCTCTTCGGGGTGCTGCTGTTTGTCCCAGGACTGACAGTGGGGAGCAAACTCGCTTAGACTCTGCACAAATTCAGCTCAGCTCGAGACTGCCTTGACAAACTTTTATTCATCCGTGACAGAGAGCAAACATAACCCCAGGGACTTGGGATCAAGCAGATGGAAAGGAGTTTAACCCCAAAACACTTCCAGCTAGAGTTCTTTATACAGCATAATCCTCTTATGCCTCCACCTATTTCTTATCTCACTCAGTGGTTGAATATTTTGTTTGCAAAGCTTGCGTGCAGGCTTCATTTATATTGCATTCTCTGTGTGCAGTGCATGCTGTGTGTCTTTCCATGCTGGGGTTGTGCCCTTCCCAGGCTGCATGTCCTCATCCCTGCAACATCACAGAGCCTTGGGCAGACCTTGGTTTGTCCTTGGACAGCTCCCTCTGCTTTGTCTTGCTCAGAAGGCTCAGGGAGCGTTTGGACAACACTCTCAGGCACATGGTGGTATTCTTAGGATTGTCCTGCCCATGGCCTGGAGTTGGACTTGATGATCCTGTGGGTCCCTTCCAGCTCAGGGATGATTTTATGATTAGAGTATATTCTTAAGACCTTCACAGAAATGTTCTTACCTGTGCTAGAATTCACCCAAGGAAATGATTGGGGCTTTTTTCTTCCTTGTTTCCAATACCCTGTTTGCAGCAGGTGCTTCTTGGTGTGCACAAGTCTTTTTGGGGTCGAGGGCTCACTGGTGATGCCAGGTTCATCCAGCATCAGCTGGAATGAATAACTGCTCTGTGCAATCCAAGCAAATGGAGGGGTAGGATGTTCTGGCAGAAATGAGACTGTATCTGTAAATTACCTTGCAAACCACATCTGAAAGGTGCTAAAGAAGCACCCCTACAGGGATTATTAATGCATAGAAATAAAATGAAATTTTGGATGCTAAATAACTAAACAAAACCCAAAGACAGATATTAAAGCCATTGTGGAAAGGCTATAAATCAGTTGCAGGCAATAGGCTGGAACAGAGTGTGGAAGTGCTGGAATCACATCCGTCATCAGGAAAGCTGTACAGTCTTGTTTCCTGACTGCAGAGGGAGAAGCTTTGATCACAGCTGTCACTGAAACACTAATTTCTTAAAAGCTGACTTAAAAGCCAGCATGAAGTTTAAAAAGGAATGGGAGTTTATTACTTTGAAATCTTGTTTAAATGTTGCTTTTCTTTCTTTGTTAGTAATATGAATTTTAATAAAAGTAACTTATGGCCCGTAGGATTTTAATTCTGTAAGTTGATTTCATCTTTTCTTCTTGCTTACCTGTCAACCTCATTTCATCAACTCTTTAATGTAATATTTCTTTCATTAGTGAGTAGTGACTAAGGCTGGGGAACTGGAACTGCTGGGGTTGGATTATGTAGTGCTGTAAATCAGGTCAAAACAGTACTTGGATACATAAAAGAAATTCTGCTTGTCAGGTGGGTATTTACCCTGATGCTTTAATTCAGGTCAGTGGTAAGCTTTTAAGGTAATCTCTCATGCACTGCACTGGGGTGCTTGGAGTGCACAAAGTGGATTTCTACAGCATGAAACCAAGTCAGAATAGACACTCCAAGAGTTCACCTAATCTGTCTGCTAATGGACACTTAGCCCATTTAAACCCAGCCTGGGCTAGTCTGAAACAGCTGCCCCAAAATTCAGGGCCCACAGCTGTTAGTTCAGTTACTGCTCTTGGCTTGCTGGTGAACATCAGGCTGGGAAAGAGCAACCTGGTGGGTTAACTAAGTTAGAAACACATGAAACAAAATGAAAAACCCACTTGCATTTATAAGGATTTGTTCACCCAGAGTTTGAATGTCGCTTGGCTCTGATGGTGTGCTGGGATAAGGAAATGAATGTTTGCAATAGTGACCTCCTCCTCAGTAGTAAAATGGAATGACCGGAGATGCTCTGGGGGAGAAGGGCAGTGATGTACAGTGGTGTCAAACAAAGCTGCTTGGATTGCTCCTTGGAGGTCAGGAAGGGCTCAAGGGAAAAAAAAAAACACCTGTGTGGGCTGGGTTTGTGTCCAGCACTTTTAGATTTGGCTGTGGGGTTTGTGTTTTGCTGTTTGTTTTACCTTCCTCAAATGACAAATGACGAGAGGCATTAGGATCTATTGTTTTGTACTGAGATTTCTAAATCTGCAGAAGGAATTACCTCCTGGATATTGTCTCAGACTCAGGACAGTATAACATTCTGGCTGATGTGTTAAGTGTTTCATCTCCTATCAGGATGTCACATCTCCTGCAGCAAGCACGTATCTTCTGGGTTTGAATACGTGTGAATCCCTGATAATGCTACAAGGGGAGAACCCGTGTTAAGTGACATCTCATTTCTGCCTTTCACTTAGTTAAAGCCAATAAAAGGCTGAATAAGGAACAGATGTAAGCTCAGATATGCTGTGTAAGTACTTTCAGTGCTTATTCAGTGGTGCCAGGTGTGTGAATATGGGAAAGCTCTGGGAGATCTAAATAACACCCATGCAGGTTAGCTGCTATCATAGCCTGGTACCAGATCTCCAGAGCAGCACTGGGAGCAGGACAAGGATAGAGCTTTTCTATCCTTGAAAACTTCAGAATTTCACTCTTCCAGTGCTGATGCACCATTGGCATTGAAGGATTTAGAATTTCCTTGTGTGTTAAAAGTAGAAAAAACTCATCCAAACTCCCAGAGACTTGGAGCCTCCTCCCATTCCTGTCCCAGAACTGGGATAACAGAATTTATCTAGACACAATTACTAATGTGAAAAGATTGTACTACTCAAAATAAAGATCCATGCCTCAGAACTGGAACTGCTTTCTCACATCTTCCATTAAATGTTTCAGTGCTTTAAATACAGGCCTGAAGATACAGGCTGGGGGGAGAAATGCATGACATTTTATTTGGGAAGTCTTTTTTTTTTTTTTTTTTTTACTTGAACAAAGGGGTCTAGGAAACACTGAGAAAGGGGAACCGCTTTTCCTCTGAAGATTAAAGAAATCAGCATTTTTTAAAGCAATCCATCTTGCCATGCTGTAAAACCCCAGTGCCTTTCAATGGAAAGGACTGGAACTGACAGGGTTGTATTTTAGGATGTGCTATTCCAATAGTCTGCCTGCTGTTACAGAAGTACAGACATGACCAGTGGTGAATCTTGCCCTTCTTTTTCAAAGTACAGTCGAGGAGTGAATTTTCTGGGGCATCAAATGCTCCTGGTCAGGAATTGCTTCTACAGAACCTTGGAATACAGAATCTTTGAAGGTTCCTTCCAACATGACCTATCCTAAATCCCAATTTAAACAAACCAAAATCACTTGGTGACCCTGCCTGGGAGCCCCTTCCCCCTCCCTGACAATTTTCCATCTGCAGGTGTGGACATTACAAACTACTGACTTTTTAGGAGCAAAATTTCTGTGCTGACCTGAAAAACTGGCCTTGCTTGTGATATTCAGGATTTCCTCATTTATCATAATTCTAGGTGAGATGTGCAGAACACCTGAACCTCTACTCTGTCTTAACAGCTCCCTTGGATTTCTGAAAAGATGCTGAAATTCAGAACTCATTGAGTTGACATTACCCTGTTTCCCTGAGAATAGACACAAAGGCTGTGTTTCATGTGAAGAAGGCCTTGCTCTGAGTTTGTCTTTAGGGTTTGCATTCCAGTTGGATTGCTGCTAAATAGTCCTTCCTTTTTTTGGTTCAGGCCTGGGAGAGGGAGGCTTGTTGGTAAGTTTAGCAGTAGCTGTGTAAGCTTTATTTTTACTTAGCTGTGTTATTTTGTTCTTATGACTGTTGCAATCTCCTGCCATCTGGGGGCTTCTGGACCTGCTTCAATAAATCCTATTCACTTTCCTTGTTGCTCAGGATTTTTGCAGAGGGAAGAGGGAGTGGATGGTTTATGCAGTGGACTCCAGGATGCTGAAGGAGCCTTTAGACATGTTTTACTTGTTTGTTCTTATGTAAAATTGTCGTGGTAAGCTGCCACAGATGACAGCCAAGGAAGAAACTGGTGACTTCTTAATTGACAAGCTGACACAAGGTGGAAGGGAGCTGTGGCAGGCACAGTTCTCTCTCTCTCAGGATTTTTTTCATAGAGGAGCACAGAGGAAAGAAAGAGAAAACAATTTCTATTTCTGCTCCTTGTTTTGCCCATGTGGAATGTGTTTGGAGAATTGTTTACCTGGGGTGATTGCTTGGTTGGGTTCTGGTGAGGATTGTTTGAGCCTGGTGGCCAATCCAACCCACCTGTGGCTGGACTCTCAGAGAGGGTCACCAGTGGTGAGTTAGTTAGAAAAAGGTATGTAGTTTTAGTATCTCCTTTAAATAGTATATTAATGTATTATAGCATAGTTACAATAAAGAAATCATTCAGCCTTCTGAACTGGAGTCAGAAATCAGCATTTCTTCCCACCTGGTTCACCTGCATTTACAACAGGAGCTGCTAATCCCCTTCCTGCTTTTCCACAGCAGAGCAGTGCTGCTGGCTTCTAGGAATGTGTGTGTGCTCTGGGGTGGATCAAACCACCAGGAACCATCCTTGGAAGTTCCAAGTGGTGCCTGCTGAGAATGCCACCTTCCAGAGGTGCCATCACTGGACACTGCAGTGCAGGGAAGCTTCCAGGAGAACCTCTCGTGTGCTTTGGTCATGAGCTTCTGGAAAGTTCTTGCAGCAGAGGCCTTTCTTTGAAAAGTCACCTCTTTCCACTTACACATTGCGTGTGTGGCTTTTGTAAAGTCCTTATTTATAAGTTTCTGTGTGAAGCCCCAATGTTTTACACAGCAATTTTCTCTCCCAAGAGACTGTGAAATGACTCAGCCCAGCAGCACTCTGTGATTCCAGCATCTGCATTTAGGAGCTAGAGGATGTGTGTGATGCAACATTTCATTTTACTTTTTGGGCTTATTTTCACTTGGCATGTTACTCATCTCTCCCCTTCTGTAAACACACCACTGGTGTAGATTCCCTCAGACCAGTTTTTCCTCTCTTTGCTCTTTTGCCCTGCTGATGCTCCTGCTCAGTATTCTGTGGCCTTATGGTCACCTTTGGTCTAGCTGGCACATGGTCACTGTATCAGCAATTCCCAGTTTCCAAATTGCCATGTTTAATAATAGTGGTTTTGAGATTCGGCATTGTCAACTTCGACTGTTCCCCTTGACCTCCTCATTTTCCTGGGAGGTTACTGGGAATGGCTGTATGATGGGAGAATACATTAAAAGAAATGCAAGTGGCATTTATTACTCCTCTGAAGCTTCATTTGTAAATGCTGGTTAATGGGGATGTAGCTGCTGTCCAGTGTGCTCTCAGTTAGCTGGTGCAGTGCATGCCAAACAGATCTGTGCCTTTCCTGCTGCACTGCAAAATAACTCACATTTGCTCTCAGGAGTGAGAAACAAGCTGTCCTTACCCCTTTAGAGTAATAATCCATTCAGTATGCAGGTGGATTAGTTCGAGTGGTTGGGTTAAAGAAACCTTTTTGTAAGAAGAAATAACCCTACTAGGTATATAATTAGCTTCTGCTTTTCTTTTAAAGACTTTAATCCCAGGGTTTAGTCTTTGGGGCCTTTTTTTAAAAAAAACATAGGTATTACAGGCATTCTTTAAGTGCTCTTGCAACCTCCTGATGTGGTTCTGATGCCCTCTTAGCCACAAGTGACACAGCTTCAGCTTCAGCAGGTCCACAAGAATGATAAACAGCAGCCAGGTGTACTGATTCCTAATGGGAAATATTAACTGAATGGAAGTGAGTGTTCCACAGTTGATGGCAAGGCCAGATCCCAGATCTGGAGTTCTTTGTTTGGCTTCACACTTCTCTTTGGAACAATCAATCATCTAATTGAGCTCTTGTTTCTTGTTTGAAAAAGCTACACTTTGCACAACTCTAACCAAGACAATTTCAGAAATCTTATTAGGAGCACCAGATTTGTGTCACCTTATATTCAGACCTCAAATATCACTTGACCATGTCTGCTTTTTTTTCAGGGGCAGAGAGGCAGGAGATTGCAAAATTGAGCACCCCATGAAGATCTGTCTTCCATCAGTCTGTGTAACTCTTTAAGATCATCCTCTCTTGCTTACCCAGCACCTGCACATGACAAGAAAAGGGACTCCCAATCCCTTTGTCCTTTGTGTGTTCATGATCATACTGAGATCATCTACAAACAGGTTTCACTGTACGTGTAAGGCCAGAGAATCAATAATTGATCACAAGCCCAGAGACACCTGCCAATGATCTATTTATAAATCCAGTCCATATTGTGTGAAGTCCTTGGGGATAAAAGAGCTTTGTACATGAAAATATTCACTTTTCTTCTAAGTGGGGTAAAGCTGTTTCCACCTCAAAAGATGAAAATCCTGGGAGTGTTGGTGGAATTGAGCCCATCTTTTAATGATCCTATCAGCAGAGTTGCCAGCCTGACATTTGATTATCTCTGAACAGCATTACCACCTCTCCCAAATGAATTGCTTACCCATGCCTTTAGCAACACCCTGGCTGAATTAATTCAACTGTCCCTGGAGTGCTTCCAGCAGAGACAATTTATTGGTAACAACTAAGTGAAAGCTTCCCTTCCAGGATTTTAGCTCAGGATTTTAACTGGCGTGTTGTGCTCTTCCTGGGGTGCATCACGGTGGCAGCTGTGTCCTGGGCTGCGCCCAAGGAGTGTGGAAAGGTCCAGGGAGGGGGCTCTGTGAGACCCCACTTGGAGTGGAGCATCCAGCTCTGGGTGCAGCTCGGTTGCTGGGCTGATTTTATAAAGGTGGAGCAGCATTCCCACCTTCAACCTGTGGATCCCACCCTGTCCATGGCTCTAGAAGCCAGGGCTGGCTGGTTACTGGTGCTGCACAAAGACTGGGTGTGGCTGTGGCTGGCCTAAACTCTTGCTTGCATTCAGGTAACTTCAGTGATCTCTTTGTTATTATTACCCTAAGCTCTGTCTCTGCCTATAACTAATAGGACCTGAAGGCAGTGCACCTGTTGGGAAAACCTTCATTGTTTCACGAGGAGAAAGCCAGAAAAACAGCTTCTCCGCAGAACATGTTTCCCTTCAAGAAGGCTGGGATTAGATCCAGCTTTCAAACTTTATGGATAATGCTCCTGTCTGATTTGTCATTTGTATCACTGCCATTTCTATTGGCAGAGCATCAGGTCTGAAAGAGCCTCTGACCCAATAAATGCATGAATTATTTAAGATGTGAGCTAATTTTCTTCAGGCATCGTAATAGATCAAAACGTGATAGCAGCACAGAGGACTGTTTTCTGGAATTCCATTCAAGTATCCCTTAAACATTTTAAATATATTTGCATTATGGTCAATTAAAAGGAGCTGAAACAATGCTAATAGTGGATTTCTTATTACTAATGCTTTTAAAGTTCCTAGATTTGTGCTTTATGCTTGAGGGTAAAGCCCCACCTCTAACTAATGAGAGCTAAGAAGAAGCTTCCCTGTGGGCAGATTATTCCATAAGTGCTGCGTGGCTGCTGGCTTGTCTCCCCAGCTCAGGAAGGGCTCACATCCTGCCAAAGTCTCCTCCAACCCCTTCCCTCAGGGCATTGTTTATTAATTCAGACAAAAACCTCTGAGAATAACGCAAAGCAAAGCTGCTCCTTGAGCACCACAGCCTTTGTTCCGTGCCCTCTGCTTTAGCTCCTCTGCAGCTGTAGGGGAAAGCTCTTTAGTGCGTGTTCATCTCAGTCTCTCCAGGTTTTGTTTGAGCATCAACCATTCCCTTTCCATCTGCATCTCCAAACTGCAGGGTTGGTCTTGGCTGAAGTGGGCAGGATCCTGGACAGACAGCCCCTCCATCTGGGCTGATACACCAATTTCAGTGTTTCTTTTTTAATTATCAGCCATAATAATGAAATGAGTACAATAATGTGGGCATGAAATTGCTTCAGAGGTGCTTCAGCAAAAGCAGGGATGTCTCTGTGTATCCAAAGCCTTGTTCAGAGCCATTGTCACCCGTGGCTGTGACAAATGCACTTGGTGGCCCAGCACTCCACGCCATGGGAGCAGCATGGCTGCTCTTCCAACCCACAAATACAATTATTAGAAACCTATTTTCATACCATTTTTTGAATGTATTGCTTGACATGCAGCTTGTCTCCAACTAGGGTTCACATTTGTAACAGCTGCTCACTTCTAAAACTATAAAGAGGGCATTCTAATTTAATTATATAAATAATTTAAATTTTTTATAAGGGCAACTTCAAATCTCAAACTGAAAAATCTTTATAGACTGCATGTGATTTAGTTTTAACACAAAGGGGGCGTTAAATACTTTTTTTCCTATTTTTTTAAATTTTGGAAAACGTAAAGAAATCAGTAATTGGCTCTTTAATAGAGCTGAAACTGCTGATTTTTAACCTGATTTCAAAGCAGGTTTGAATACAGAGAGCAATTCAAAAATTCTTGTGAGCAGCAGTTTTAGTAGCTGCCATAGCAACAAGTAGAGTATCCAAGCCCTTGCTCCCCTTTGGGGGCTGGAAATTCCTGGAAAGGACAAGATCTACAGACATTTCGAGTGAGTTTTGCAAACACAACTTGCACTGGGACAGTCCCTGGGAGAGCAATCCCGATTTTAACCTGGAAATCAGGGAGACATCAAGCATACAGAGACGGTAGAACTAACTGAGAATAAAAGGGAAACTTTGAAAAATTAAATGTTATATGGGTTTGAATGCAATTTGTGCAAGGAATTATCTGCATAATTTCCAGTATCTCCTAGTTTAGTTTTAACTGTGTGTTCTTGTCTCTTCTGTCTGTGCATTTTGGAAGCCTTCATCTCCATTCTGTCACCTGTGCCAAGAAATCAGGAGTTTTATCTTATTAATGCTGTCGCTGCCATGTTGCTCTGCCCTTACAGTAATGCAGGAAATACTGAGGGGAGAGCTCTGAACAAGCTGCACATTTTGAAAAGAGGAGAGTTTGAGATGTTCTGCTGCTTCTGGGACCTCTGAACTTCTTCAGGCTCCTGGAAGCCAAACAGAACTGAATTTCAGAGCTGTCCTTGTCTTAACAATAAGCCAAATCAGAACTCGAGATCTTAATTAACGTTTCTACATTTTGAGTTACTTTTGTGAACACAATAGAGCTGATTATTACTGAAAGCCTCCTCAAAGAAGTTAAATTAATCTGATAAATCAGTGTGGCCAATGCAGATAAGTCTGGTGGAGTATTTTCATGCTGCATCAAGGATCCTTCAAAAAGAGTAATGAATGTATCAGATTTTCAAAAGTACACATTTTGGAGGCAGGGAGGAGTAAGATAAATGACACACACCAACTCCATTAACTTGCATGCTGGGTAACATGAGACTGCAAATATGAAATTAAACTGGGTCTGCAGGAGCAACTTGAAGACAAAAATGGAGAATGCAGAAACTGCTGTGAGTGACAACTCCAGAAAGAGATGGCAAAGAAGGGGAAGGGATGTATGGGAGCTATGGTGTGACATTGGTGCTCCTTCAGGTGTATCCAGCTTAATAATAATAATAATAATAATAATAATAATAATAATAATAATAATAATAGTGCCTTGCTGTGAATGAAATTCCCTCCCCTGTCTCATCCAAGCATGTTGAAGATCACTTAGTCCTCATCATAAACTGAGGAATTGCAAAGGCCTCAGGCTGTGGCTACTGCAGAAGGTTACCAAGTGAGCAAACAGGCCTGCTTCATGCTTGTGGCTTCCAGGGAAGGTTCTTACCACTTTAGGGGAAAACTTGGCATCTTATTCTTGTTTAAGATCATCTTTTCACCGTGCCAGCACTCTGCTGATGGGGGTTTTGGATGCCAGTGATACATGAATGGAAATGTGAGATAGAGTAGCTATGTTTATCAGAAAGTGGAAGTGATGAGTTCCCACTGATAAAAAAAGACATTATTTCTCTTTCTTATGTATGAAACCACAGAAGCAAAGAGAGGAGGGTTATGTACACAGAAGTGTAAAAAAAAAAAAATCCCCAAAAGAGTCTAGCCTGAAATTAAGAGGGAGAAAGAGGGTATACCTAGAGCCAAGAAAAAAAAAAGAAATTGCAAGGTATTAGAGGAAAGTTGGAGTTGCCCTCCCAACAGGCTCTGACTTGGAGGTTGCATCCCTGACCTCCACTAGCATCAAATGTCAGGCCAGAGTGGCCTTTTCAATATTCTCCTAAGCCTTTCTGACATTAAAGGATGGCAGATGGGCTGGAAAGGACTTCAATTAACACGGGAGGTGCCGTGTGCTCACAGTGCTGGCCCTGTGCATCATCTGGGGCACTACTCCAGCATTGCCCCTGCTGGACCACACATCTCTCAGCCCCTGCCCACAGCTGCCTCCTCCTCCTCCATGCCTGCAGGAGTGGTTGTGTGATTTATAACGGATAAATGTAGTCAGATTTGAATATTTGTTCAATTTTTTTATTCTTGGTCGATTTTGTGACCCCACAGGCTCCCAGCTTCCAGTTGAACTTGGAGCAGGGAGTATCAGAAATCTCACAAGGGTCTCAAGACAACCAGTCCAAAGCATTTGTGTTTGGACCAGATTAACATCCACATGAACCTTTGGGAATGCAGCTCTCACAGTTCCCTTAGGATCCAACCAGCTGTGCCTGCTAGCTTTGTGGAATAATCTGGTAATTTAGGATAATAAAAAATATTTCAGAGGAATCTCAGGAACTTTTGCACAGAGCAATCCTCAGACTTGGATCTGAATGAGAAAAAACTGCAACCTCTGCGAGGCGTGCTCATGTTTCTCTCTCTGGAGTTAGGGAACAGAGAATGAGAATAGGTAACTTGTTTACAAGGTTTTCTTCTCTCTCAACTCTCTGAGCAATTTATGTCACCTTTTTTCATGGGAGATGCTGAGACAGACTTGCCAGCTCAAGTTGAAAGATAAAATAAAACAGATGAAGGCAGTGGAGGGGGGAAAGCGTTCCAATTTTTTTTTTTTCAGTTCTGTACAATGATACAAAAAGTGGGTTATGAACTAAAATATTGAATCACAATTCTTCAGGCAGTTTTATACTTAAATCATAGTCTTGTCAAGTCTGTGTTTGATATGGTTTAATTAATGCTTCCCTTATGTTGTGTTTGATTTTGATGTGTGTGTGATAGATTCCCACAACCTCAGGTGATCAAAACCAGGCATTTGTCAGTGTCAGAGCCTGTGCTGAAGCCTCGGTCGGCTCCGTGCACACCCTGGATGAGGAAGGTGGTGCTGGGTTATTAGAGGAACGTGAAGCAGCTATTAAGAAATCACCCACAGTAAATGAAGCCAGTCCTGTTTTCATTAGGCTGCACAGAAACCAGGATCAAATGAGTTTGGCAAGGGAAGTCAAACTGAGTATGACGTGCCCCGCAATGGCAGAGGGCTCTTTGCAGCCTGTAGCTTTGCATTTGTTAGCAAGGTTTGCTCACTCTTCCAGTGCAAAACCCTCATTTTCAGCAATCACCAGCTGAAGGTCCTTGCTTTTAATGAGACAATGTTTGCAAACACCTTTATTATTTGAGACAATCGAAAAGGAAGGAAAGGAGACGGAGCATGTAATTGTTCTCTTAGGGCTGGTGGTGGGATGCTGTTTACTGAACAAGTAGTCAGGAAGGAAGCTCAGAAGTCTTGTGGTTGGGATTTGCTCACAGATGGAACTGGCAGTGACAGCAGAGCCTGGGATCATCTTCAGCCAGCAATGGCTCTTTTTTCTCCTGTTTCCCTGGGTAACCTCCTCAATCACTTAGGATGCACCATGGAATGTCACCTTCCGCTCCTGGCTCGCTCCTTGTGATGCTTCAAGCACCCTCAATGCTCTTAATTTCCTTAAGTGTTAAGGAAAGTAATACCTGGTATCTGTAAGGTAGTGCTTGATGGGATAAAGTGCTTTGATAAGCTCTTAATTATAAGGATTCTTGTGATTTGTTGACTTCCCTTCCCAGCAATAGTGGGATGTTTCTACCACGAGACCTTCTCAGCACTGTCATTTGACATAATTCTGCTGATTTCATTAACTTTCACTGATTTTTTTTTTTTTGCAAGTCGATCACAATGATTGATTGACTGGGAAAATAGGTTTTATCATCCTTAGTCTCCAAATTGAATAGTTGTAGCAGTTGGATTAGGTTAATCCTGGCAGTATCCTCCTTTGGCTGATTTCCACTGCTGAACGGAGCCGCCCCTTCTGTCCCCCTCTGCTCCCCTGTGAATTAGGGGATTAAGAGAAGAGGTGCTTAAGCTTAGCCCTTGATTGACACGTGGTTATGCAAATTGTGAAGGAAACCCTGAGATTCCTGCAATCTAGCTGGAATATTGGAGACGTCTTCAAGGTGAGAGTGTAACAAAACCAGCGACACACAGTGAAAGCAAGGCCCACTTAGAGGAAATTCACGATCTTGAGCCCATTTTCAGCTCCTGAAATCTTTGTAACCTTGAGATCTGTGTGCCCCTGAGCAGCTGGAGGGGAAGGAGTGTGTTTTGAACAGGCAGGAGGCAGTAACTCGTGTGACGTCTCTGAATGTCAGATAAACTCTCTCATTTCCACACAGACATGGGAGGTGAAAGACAGAACAAAATGGCTCTGTCATCTACCATGGGCTGCAAGGGAGACTCAGTGTGTGATTAAATAATGAATAAAATAGCATTGCAAATGATAATGTTATATTGTAAATAATTCCATTTGTTTACCCTACTGTGGCATTGAAGTTCATCTCCCTTGGAGACTTCTCTGACTTTTGATGCTGTTTTGCTTTGCATATGCTTGATTATTTTTTATTTTTTTTTTTCTTGCTTTCCACAAAATCTTCATAAAGGTTCAGGAACTGACAGGACTAAGTGAATAATTCACAGCAAACAATTTTTTGGATGAATTTAGCATCTTTATTTCTGTAACAAATAGCCCTACACACATTCTGTATGTTTTGCACTAATTTATTGTTAAATCAGTTTTAAGTATGAATTCCCCTTAAACCACCATCAATCCTTCTATTTTTATGAAAGAGAATATAAACTCTACTCTGGAAATAGCTGGGTTTAGAAATTAGTTTATTTGTGACTGGAAAAATGTGTATTGCTTTTGTTTCCTGCATGAGTGGCTACAGTATTGCTATGGTACAAATATGTCCCAACATAATATTTGGCAATGTGAATCTCAATTTTTAAGTTTATTTTTTAAATTCATATTTAAACTACTCAAGTTTGATCTCTCAAATGCTTTAGAAAGGAAACACAAAGCAATCAAAAGATATCTTCTATGTTTTCCTCTAGAGAAATCGTATGGAGGAATATATTTTAAAGAAGAAATAGTGCAATTACTATTAGTATTATTAGCTTGACTTCTACCTTGGAGAGCAGTATTATTTTTTTTTTTGGAGGTGACTGCTGCATAAAAATACAAAATTATTCTTTCAGTGGATGAAGGGTTTGGGCATGTATATTGTGGTTGTAGATCCAGACTAATGTTTACACCTAAATATTAATTCAAAGATTGGAATTAAATGCATGTAGTGGATGTTCAGTAATGCAATGCATTTTAGTGGGAAGCACCTCAGAAATCACTTTTAACTTACTGTAGGTATCTCTGTATGTATCTGTGTGAATCTGAAAGATGTAAAGTCAGGTCAAAGTATCTGCTCTACCTCCAGACAGTGCCACTGGTCTAACAGCAGCTGTTTCACTTCAACTGTCTGACAAAACTGGGGTAATGACACTGAAAGAGTTCCATGAGATGCACGGATGGGAAGTGCTGAAGTAAAAACATTGCAGTATAAAATTCAGACATTTATCTCTGCATAGAGACTCATGGTATTCCTGGGCAGGTATTTGATTAAGTACCTCTGTTGTGACTAAAACAGAGACCTGAGGTTTCTGGTTTGGGGTTTTTTTGGGTTTTTTTAGGTGCCACCAGAAGATGCATATCCTACCTGAGAAAGACAGGAGTTTCCTTGTTGCCCTGATTTTTTAAAGTGTTAAGTTTTCTTTTATAGTTCTTTTGAAAGTTTTAAAGTTCTCATAAAACTTCTTTAACCTTCTGATAATGTTTATATATTTGAGAGTCAGAGTTCCCACACAATTTCATGGATAAATAGAATAGTTTTCATATTTCTCTGTAGGTGGGGAGAAATGATTGATTGATCTTTGGACCAGTGTGGTTGGAGAGGTGGTAATTCCATCCTCCAATCCACGGTCACCTTTAGAATTCTATAAATAGCAGATGTTTAAATAAAACTGAGTCTTTTTCTCTTTTGAACTTACCAAGCTTCTGTGTACTCATTTCGTGTCCAATAGTGACATTTCCTAAAGTCATAAAAAAGAAGGAAAAAGAATCCCCAAGAAGAGATGAAGGATGATGACAAGACAAATCAAACCTCTCTTTTGGGCAGAGACAAAAGTTTGTGAGATGTTTGCATTGATCCTCACTTGGAGGTGCTGTGTTTGGAAGTTTTGAAGGTTTGGGGGAGAACTGAAGTACACCAGTGAAGGTGGGTTTGGTTTCCTCATAGGAATTTTGGGTTGAGTAGATGCTAGGACCTGAGCTGCTCTCAGACACATCTGATGGGGCTTTGAGCAACCCGACCTAGGGAGAATGAGGACATCTCCACAGTCCACATGCAGGGCATGGAACGAGGACATCTCCAAGGTCTCTTCCAAGCCAAACCACTCTGGGGCTCTGTGATTCTGCGTGCTTCCTGCAGCTCAGATGCCTTTGGAATTCCTGGCTCCGGAGCCCTTCGCATGGCATCGCAGGCGGTGTTTTGTTTCCAAGCCCAGAAGGATGAGACTTGTGTAAAGAGCTGCTAATTTGCTCTGCTTTGAGTACACAAGCTGAAGCCTCCACACGCACAGAGACCTCAGTATCAATGCCAAGATGTGGAGGTAGAAGTCGTTTTTTGTTCGTGTTCCATTCCTGTACGAAACTTTTTTGAGTATCAATTAAAGGAGGGCTCTGAGATGAGCTGAATAATGGTGAAACAAAGGTACCCGCAGCGTGCTGCCTGCTCCCCTGTTGTCTTAGAGCAGCGTCTGCCGTAGCTGCTGGGTACTGTGGCAGGGAAATCTCCTCATTTCCATTTCAAACTCTGCCTGCTCTGAGATGAGGATAATCAGTCCCTCACTGCAGTTGTGCACTGCAGCATCTTCGCCTCCTGCTCCCTCTCCCGGGGCTCGCTCCTCTGCTGGCCCAGCTGTTTGTGGCTCTCTGCTTCCCAGCTGACTCCGAGGCACTGGAGCTCTGTGGGAGCTCTCCAGCGTGCTCGCATTCACGGGCACTTATGTGGCTTTTCTGCTCACACATCTGCGCTTAAGGAATGGAAATTAATGTCGCTTGCATAGAGATTTCTTTCAGTGATCTTTTGCAAGCGTCCCCCCGTACTGTATCTCTTTGTTTGGATGGGATTGCAGAGGAGGATTTGTACATCCATGCTCTTGGTGCATCATTAATACTCTTTCTAGGAGAGCTGAGAGCATTCCCAAAGCCCAGGGAGTCAGTTGTAACAACAGCAAGCTCTTCAACCCAACTGATCGTCCTGTCTAACCTTTGGCAAGTACTTTTGCTAAAAGCAGGGAGGAGGAATCTGTACTGGAGTTGGAACTAAACCCCCATCTCTCACATCCCACTTGGCATCGGGATCACAAGGCCACAACTGTGGCTTTATTCATTGTTACGTGAACCTGGCAGATCTTCCACCAAACTCTGCTCTCCAAAATCAGGCAAGAAGACATCAGGAAGGAAACTACTGGGGTCTAGAAATCGGAGACACCATAACTTAACACCAGAAAGATGCAGGGCCTGAGATTTGACAGGTATTTTTGCCAAGAGCTGTATACCTCACACGGATGTGATGGGTGGGAACAGACTGGGCCAAAAGACTGCAGGTTCAGTGCTGTTTTAGAGGCCTGGTTCCTCTTGCCATCCTCACCCAAACCCCAGGAAAGAAAGTGAATGGAAGAAACTCAGTGTTAGAAGGGCAGTCAGGGAACATCTCAACCACATAATCAATAGGATATTTGGCAACTTAATTCATCTTTTATCACCCACAAGTTAAGGGTAACAAAACGTCTGAGGCAGCCATTGCCAAACAGCTCAGGGTTTGCATGGAAGAAGCCCATTAAGCAGGAAGAGCTGTTACTCCTGCAATAAATACGTGACACAGGAGAGCAGGTAAGAGATTGGGGCCAGAAGAAGTGGTTTAGTCAAATGTGCCAGGTCACAGTGACAAAAGGTTAACAGCCTGTCACATGGCACATGCCCACAGCCACCGGGTTTTGCAATTATTAACACCTCCCTCTGCCATGAGGTACAATAACCAGAGATGCCTTAATGATCTTACATATGAAGGAATATGTAAAGCAGCTTAAGTCTCATTCTCTAGCTATTACAAGCTTGATCTCCTAGAATTAGACAGAAACTTTAATCGCTGTCTCACTGCTGCGCTTTGCGAGCTCACGCGTGAATTTCTGCCTTGCCAGGGATTAATGTCGCTGTTTGGTGACATCCCATTGAAAGAGTGGGCAAGGAAGAGCAAGAAATATATCTGTGCACAGACTGTAATTCTCTTCCTGAGCACTGCCCAGCAGGCCAGGCACCTATTGACAGAGCCGGCTTAGGTCAGAGCTTGCCAGAGAAACACTCAACATCCATCTGTGAACAGCAAGGCAAGCGGGATCTACCGTGGCTGTAAGCTGTCACTCAAAAGTATTTCTGCCTTCAAAGTCCGTTTTCAAGCATCAGGAGCAGACACCTTCCTGCACAGGAACGAGCCTCTTGTGGGATAGCCAGGCAGAATCCCAAGGAAGAGCAGGCAGCACGGGAAGGAAGGGTGATGCCACATCCCACTGGGCCCAGAACGCCTTCACTGGATGCGAGGCACCCACCTCCGCTGCCCCAGCGCACGTGAATGTCCCCAGGTGCCGCCTGTTGTCTGATCACGGCTGGGCAGGGATGCCGCTGCCCACCCTGGCCGAGGGCTCAGCTGCCCCGTTTCCCACGGGCAGCTGGTGGCCGCAGCCCCCCTGGCCGTGAAGCCGGGAGCGATGGCCGGCACAGCCCCGCTGCGGCCAGCCCAGCGCTGGAAGGGCTTCCTCAGCTGCGTGCCGCAGGAGGGACGGGCGCAAGGCAGAGCCGGCAGCCGGGCCATGGTGACAGGTGCTGCCGGTGGGCTTTGAGCGGGAGGGCAGCGGGCTGCGAGCCGCGTCCCCTCGCAGGGGGCGAGTGGGGAGGAAAGCGAAGGAGTCCGGGGCTGGAGCTGCCGGAGGGGGGCCCGGAGCTGCCGGAGGGGGGTCCCCGCCGGGCGCCGCCCCCTGCCCGCAGCCCGGGCGGGGCGGGGGGCTCCCGCTCGCCGCTATCGGGGGGATGCGGTAGCGCGGGGGCTTGCAGGGGACCGGCGCTGCCGCCGCGGGCCCGGAGCCGCCTCCGCCCGCGCAGGCTCCGCGCCAGCAGCGCGCCGCAGCCAGCGAGGCACCGGGGCGCGCATCCCGCCCGCCGCCGGAGGAGGAGGATGAGGATGAGGATGAGCGGGGCGCTGCGGGGAGCGGCGCCGGCTGCAGGTAGGAGGAGGCGCGGGGAACCGCGGGGCTGCGCGGGGGGAGCCGCCCGCGGCCGCCCCATTCCCGCGGCCGCCCCATTCCCGCGGCCGCCCCATTCCCGCGGCCGCCCCATTCCCGCGGCCGCCCCATTCCCGCGGCCGCCCCATTCCCGCTGCCGCCGTGCGCGGAGCGGCTCCCGGCGCCCCGCGGAGCTCGGCGGAGTTGAGCGCAAAGTTTTTCCGCCGGGAGGGAGGCGCTGGCGCGGCGGAGCCGGCGAGGAGGCGGGGAGGGATGCTCGGGCAGCGCGGTGCCGCCTCGCCTGCCGGCCAGCAGTGCGCGGCTGGGACGTGCGAGCGGGGATGCGAGCGGCGGCTCGCCCGCAGGAGCGGCGCTTCGGGGCCGTGCGCGGGGATTTAACACTTCCACAGCCGGGCACGGGCAACTTAGAGCCGTAGTGAGCATCTCCGAGCCGTGCTGGGAATGAACGTGAGACACCGCTTCCTTTCTATTTGTGTGTGTGTGTGTGTCTGTGTGTGTGAGACTCTCGAGCAGGGTTTTCTCGCCATCCACCTCTGCGTGCCAGCCGGGAAGGGGCAACTTGAACCAGCTGTCCCCTCTTGGGTTAATATTTACAGCCCGAATAAATATTTTGTTGCCCTTCTACCTTTTTCTCGACGCCTTCTTGTAGTGTAGGTGGTTAATCAGGGATGTTAGTGGCTAATTAGGCATAACCTTGTAGAAAAATAATTATGTGAGGATATATGGGGTTTGACTAGTGATGTGATACAGAATACACCCAGATCTTGGTAGCTGCTTCCCTATGTGTGCACATTCAGTGTGTTCTTGATTTTGAATGGAAATAAAAGTGTAATGATAAATATGTTACTTCCAGAGGAAGACTCTTATTTTCCTTGCCAGTGAAATATACAGGAGCTTCAAAGTAAAATGTGCATGCCTGGGGATATAGAGAGGGGTTCTCTTTTTCTGGTCAGTCACTAAAATGTTTTTCTCCCTTTTAAATATGGTCTTCCTAGTGGTGCTGGTTGCTTTGAATGTTTGGTTTGCAGAATGAATTTCGTTTCAGTGCCCTCGGAGTCTCAAGAGAAGAAGTGCACTGCTGTGTCTTCTGAGGCTGGTTGTTTTAACTGATCTTGTTAAATAATGCCATTATTAAATGATGACAAACTGAAGCAAATGTGTTTTTCATTGCCCACAGGTTGTGTTTCTGAGCTAAGTCTATTTTTATGGCTGGAGAGGCTCTTGCACTGCAGTATTACAATACAGCCATATTAAAAAGGTCCTTGGAGCAAATAACCCTCTAATGCTGCAGCTATGTTTTCAGTAGACTTCAGTAGTTCTGTGG
The DNA here is from genome assembly GCF_026979565.1 of Vidua chalybeata. NCBI lineage: Eukaryota > Metazoa > Chordata > Aves > Passeriformes > Viduidae > Vidua > Vidua chalybeata. The sequence goes on from NC_071538.1 coordinate 8,368,221, forward strand.
GAAGTGATTATGTTGGATTTAAGGAAACTGGGCTGAATTGATTGTGCTTTTTAAATTGTGGTGTTAAACTGCTTGTAGACATTCATGTGAGTGGTAAATCCAAACCCAAAATCTAAAGAAGCAAAGCTCCAAACCCAAGGCTTTATTTGTGATGATTTTTTTTTTTTTTTTTGCAACAGGTTTTTCTGGGTTTTTTTTCCCCTTTCCTTCCTTTCTTTTCCCTTCAATTGGCAGAGAGGTCTCCAGCTTTAATGCCTTTCCTTAACCAAGCAGAGTGCAGTGGGAGATGATACCATCATTCTCTTCTCTATATGGTTTACTCTATCTCTGGTACTGCAAAGAATGAAGGCAAGCAAACGGGGATAAATGGGAAAGAAGATGCCTGAGGTTGATGGTGTTGGCAAATCGATTGATTAAGGTTTGCTCTGAGGAACCCCACTAGGTTTCAGGTGGTTTCTTTGGGATGTCATGCTGAAAGCACAGGTCAGCACCTATCCTTCAGTGATTTCACACCAAATTCTCTGTGTGTGCTTGGCAGGTGTGAAAAGCAGACATGGGACTAAGCTTCTAATGTCAATATTTGGTGCTAAAAGATTAATTCTGAGCAGAAGACAAGCAGTTTGGTTACTTTTCTTTAACTACAGCTTCTTCATTACTGGTTTTTGTTTGCTCTAGTAAACAAACACATAGATCTTAAAATTGAATTAAGTGTATAAACTGCTTGAACCAGAGAGGGGAGACAGACAAATGAAGAATTAAGCTATTGTGCCATTGACTGGCTGATTACAGCTTTGGCCTGATCACTCAAGCAGTGCTCCAAGCAAGCTCTCCATGCCCAGCACCCTTTTTTTCTGGATTGGAGGATGGGAATGCTGGGGGTGACTGTGGGGTGATGTTTGCTTGACTGACAGACACTTATTGCAGAGTGGCACTCCCTGCTCTGTAATTTTGGCCCTGTAATGATTTTCTCCTGAGAGCTGACAGGGAATTAAAATGTTTATGGTCAGGTTTTTTGGAAGGGTTCCTCAAGATGCAGAGAGGAGGGTAGGGAAGTCTGTCCATTTTTAGATCTTGCTAATCCCAAGCTTGTGTTGTTCCTGTAGTCGTGCTAATTTTTATTAATTGTCATGGCAGTAGCTGTTTCAGAGCACAGAAATGGAAATGTTTCCACTTCACACGGGCTAATTCTAGAAAGAAATCAAAGTGGGAAGGAAGGAGTGGCTGAAAGAGATGTCTCACTCCAGTATTTTCTTCAGGTTGTTCATGAAACCAAGGCAATGGATAAACAGTTGTGCACTTCTGAAATTCAGTTTCAGTGAGAGGACTAAAGTTTCCATCCTGTGTTTTCTGTAAATGCCGTATAATCTTGACACTACTTATCATAAGGATGCAAACCTCAAAGTTCTCCAGTCAAGCCCATTTCTCCACTGGGGCAAAACCATGGGAAGAGAGGAGTCTGTGGTGGAGGATGGGTGTCATTTCCCATGTCAGCTGTGTGCAAAAGGAGCTGAGCTGCAGTCAAGGCTGGCACCCAGAATGGCAGCAGGTGAAAAAAAAAGTGTCAGTGATTTGTGGTGATCAGCTCTGCCCTAATCAAACTCATGTGTGTGCTGCAAATCAGGAACACGCTCTGTGCTTCTTTAACCATCTGATGCTGACCTAAAAATCCCTTTGCAGATCCATCTGTGCTCATCAGGTGAGCCTCAGCCATGCTGGTGCCTGGTATTCACCCTCTGAATTTCCTCACTCAGTTCCATGCCCTTCACTAGGCGTGTTTGCTGCAGAAGCAGGATGCTCTTGGAGGTTTCCCATCCCCCTGTTCCATCCACACTTTGTCAAGGGAATTAAGCATGATGTTGCAGCCAGCCCAGTGTGGAGCTGACAAATAGTGACACCTCCTTCCAGGGAAAAAGGAGGAGGGTTAGGATATTCAGGAGAAAATCCCAGAATGGGTGTATTCCCTGTGTTCCCCATTTTTCTGACTGCAGCCTGTCTACAATTGCTCTGTCAGATTTTTAAGGATGCCCTTCTGCTTCCAGAGCTCTAAAGAAGGAATAAGTGGTGTTTCTGTGGGTTTATGCTTAACCAGAGATGCAGGAGCAGGCTGGAAGTGAAAACAAGCCAATCTCAACTGCTGCTAAGAGCTCTTGGAAGTGGGAATGAGAAGTGTTCTTTTGAGTAACATGGATAGCAGGTGGAAATGACCCTATACACGGTGTCTATAAAACAGCGTGTTGGATAAAATGATCCTATTACAGGAAGTGCAGAGGGCAAAAAACCTAAGCAGTCTTGACAATCATTTTGGGATTGTTCTGCAAGAAAATCAAAGGCTTGTCAGTTTTTGCTTTTATGCACATAAATCACCTTTGCTCCTCCTGTTTCATAAAATGCACTGGGTCAGGACTTCTCTTGCCTCTGCTCTATTGTGAGTATTTACAGTAGAATACACATAGCACACAACAGGAGATTCATATTTCACAGCACTTTCATTTTTCATCAGTTTGCCAACTTAAAGAACCTCCAACTTCCCTTTAAAATAGCATGAAGATTTGCAAGCCAGTTATAAGGAATGAGAAAACATTCTGATATTCCTCTTCTATAACCACAGATTGATGCATTCAACAGCCAACTCGTTTGATTCTTCTAACATTTAAACATGAGTGACTTAGTGAAAAAAAAAACAACACTATATGAATATTTACTCCTGTTTTAATGTAGCAGAGCCCTGCTGAAGTCAAAGCATGTGCAGCTGGTTCCTCAAGCTGAGGATATGGCCCAGAAAAGGACTTTCCTAATTGGCAGGGGGCTGGTTTGGTACCATTCCTTGCAGGGCAATATTTTAGGAAAAAAAAAAATCTTACTAACATCAGGATTAACAAGAGGGATTTCTCATTTATAAAGTTAAATGCTCCTCAGTGAGAGGTGAGGGGATTACTCCAGCTCAGAGAGTGTTTTCCCTGACTAATATATCCAAAATGTATGTTGGGATTGCCCAGCACTGATAATTCACACACCTCTGGAGTGGAATACAGCAGCCATTCCAGGCTGGAAACATTATGCAGGAGGGGTTTAGGGAAGAGAAATGAAGAAAAACTAATCCAATTGAAACTGCAAGGGGAATGTAGGAAGCAGAATGCAATTATCCGAGTTGGATATTGGCCAGGACATGTTAGTTAACATTTTTTCTCTTGTGGGAATTTTCATGGGATCTTTAATGACGATGAATGGTCAGGGCTCTATTTTACATCTCATTTGAAAGCCTGGGCTTTCACTTCTTCATGAGGATGAAGTGAATGCCTTACCTTCCTTCAAGATGAGTTGCTTTAGTCAATCTGCTTTCCTCCCACAGGACCAGGGCTCTCTGGGCACACCTGCCTGGCAATTCCACCTGGCCATGGGTTTTCTTTACCCTGAGCTGCTGAATCAGAAGGAAATCCCAATACTCAGCATTGCACATCAAAGCCCAATTCCAATTTAAGAGGTCTTCATGTGGAGAATATTCCCTACAGTTCAACTGGCCATGGCATAGAATCACAGAATGGTTTGGGTTGGAAGGAACCTTAAAGACCAACTCATTCCATTCTCCTGCCATGGGCATAATTCCCTCCTTCCCTAAGAACCAGGCTGCCAGGTTTCTTCCCTGTTTTATGAGGACCAGTGGATGGAGGAATCATCTGTCAATAGTAAATGTGATAAATCTTATTGAAACTGGCATTCCAGGAGAAAGGAGTTGATGCATAAAATATTTTCTTCTCTATAATCACTATTTTCCATTTAGTTATCTGAACTCAAATCCTTTCTGAAGCAAACAAGCCAACAGGCACTTCTTCTCTGTAAAAATTCAGTGTCTGGTTACAAATGTGTTTTTATATTAGTGCTTTTTGGTATTCAGGCAAGGAAAACAGTAGAATGGCAGTTTGCTTCTCAGGGGGAGAAGGGGCTTCCTCTTCCTTTGGAGGTTCAGGGATGGTATGCTTGGTATGAATCAGTCAAATGTTGTTCTGGGAACTTGGAGGATTGCTCTGTATCCATTGAATTGCCTTATAATCTGTTTATCAACATGCTTGCAGACTATCTTGGAGGTCATGAAGCAGTGGCAGATGCTGGGAGATAAAATTAGATATGCACCCAGACTTTACTGTATAATTTTGTTAACAAAAAGAGAGCAATGTAGTAGTAGATGCTTCCCCCCCCCCACCCTTTCTTTTTTTACTGGAAAGTCTGTCCTGAGATTTTGTTTTCCTCCAAGATCCAATATAGGTAGGCTGTGCTTCTAACTCATACATGCCAGTGATGCTCATGTGCAACACAAATAATTAAAAGGTAACAGGGTTAATACTCTCCTCGTAGCAAAGATTTTTGCTGTTTATATAGGAATTTCCCCCAAAACTCTCATGGTGACATCAAGGTCAATAATCTAAAATGCTGCTTCAAAATTGTTCAAAATATTCATAATCTATCAAGTGATACATTTCATACCCAAGGATTTTTCTTTCTATGTTTTTGCGTCTTTGGGGACAGTTTAGGTTGTTTTATGGTCTATGGAATGATGGGTAAAGCCAATATTTACATCCACTCATCCTGAATTTCTGGTTAAAATTAAAGAGCTGACCACTCTGACCTGCTGTGGTGCATTTCCTACAGAATTTGTGGGATTTCACAGGGGTGAGTGCTGGGGAGAGTCTCACCACTCTGTTATTGTCACACTTGCTTTAACTTATGGGTGGATCTTAGTTATGCTCATCTCCTCTCAGGATGTGAACCAAAACCCCAACTCTGAGCTTTTCAAGAATGTTCAGAACACTTAGAATGCTATGTTAAGGGTCAGAAGGAATCATGATTGTTGTCCAAAAGCCTCAGAGGAAACCACTTTTTCTCTTCTTTTAAAATAACAATGTCTTTGGTCCAAGGCTTCTTAGATAGCTGTGCAAGGCTGGGTTTTGTCCCTCATAAACCAAGTGCATGTGCTTAGGGACTCCCCCATGTAAATAAAGTGCCCATTCCATCTGCCTCTTGCAGCTTGACCCACAAAATCACAACAAATGTTTCCACTGCATGAAAGAAGTGGATGAATCCATTATGTTGGCCAGGTGTAAAGCTGTGATCTGTGACATTTCATGCCTCGTGTGGGCATTGTGCTGTCATGTGGCACAGTGGGCTGCATTAAAAGAGTCTTTGGGGATAAAGAGAGACAATATGGACAGAAGCTGTTGTTAGGCAAAATAAATTATAGAGTAGCTCATCCAGTGTGAGAAGGATTGGGAGTGATGTAGTTTCAAACATTGTTTTTCCAGTAATTGTGCTGTTTGAATTGTGACCTACTTTAATAACATTCTATCGTTTTTAATATTTCTTTATTCATTACATTTTATACACACTCAGGTGGTTTACTGCAAGCTGTGTGGAAATTACAATGAAGGTCAAGTGCTCTCTGTGAGGATAACTTATTACTGAAAATATTAACTGTTGTCATTACTGTTTTCCAACATGAAATTTTATTTGTCTGGTGAATGAAGAGATGATGTTGGGCTTGTGTTAAAGTGTGTGATTACTGTCAGTAGACCAAAGTCCCTCCAGTCACAGTTTTGACACGTGCATGATCGCTGAACAAGTCTCACTTTAAATTGATTTATTTTTCCCTACACTCTTAAGCTGGTAGAGGCCCTTATGAGAAATATCTTAGAGATTAGGACTGGTTTATATAGATTTAACTTTTAGAAGCCTTCAGTAAGCTGAGACTAAACTGAGATTTGCAACTTTACTATTGAAATAACCATGCCTTCACTTGGCTTTGCAGCCCTTCAAATGAGCTCAAATTCATGCTTTAAATGATATTAGTTCAGTATTTTTCATGCGGAAAAGGCTTTGGCCCACTGGAGGTCTGTGTAGAGGTGGAGTAAAGCCTTAGTTAGGGCTGAGAGCAGGCTCTCCATGGCCAGTGCTGGGGTCAGTTAAATCACAGGTGCTCCATAGTGGTTTTCCATAAAAAAGACCTTCCAACAGTTGCTCTGTGGTTAGTGGATGTGTAATTGTGAATTTTCACTGAGAGTTTGGAAAAAACGGGATCAGGGCATCACCTTCTCAAATCATAATCCCACTTTGGTAGAGGAAATATACTGCTTTTCTTGGAGCCATGCAAATCCATGGGGAAAAAGGGAAACCTTGGAGTATCCCTGCTGTCCTTATACAACCTAACATATGTGGGATACCAGTGCAGAATTTCTTACATATTATTGAAATGGAATCATGTTTTGTAAAGGTCAGCTGTCCACAGTGTCTGAAGTGTTTCAGCAGATTTGAGGTTCCTTTAGGAATCAAGTCTAAAATGTGCCCATTTTAGGGCACATTTAGAATCCCACTTTAGAATGAAGCCGGAAGAGTTGCAGTGAATATTCACCCTTTTGCCTGTGGCAGCAGATCAAGGATTGAAGCTTTAGCAGCTTTCTGATTGCATTATCAAAATTCTTGCCTGCTGGTTTGATGTGATGATGGACTTAGAGGTTTCCCTGGTCCAAGGTCAGGGACATCTCAATTTACAAGTCATGTGTATCTAATTTTCCTTCTGAGCTATGTCATTCAAATTCTCTGCAGTTGTGTCTTCTAAGTATAATCTGGAAGAAAAATGGAGTAGGTAGGTAAATTTTCTGGACTGTTAAAGTTTCTGGACTGCTGTGGGTTGGACAGGTAAGTTAGGAAGGCAAGAAATGTTCTATAGAAACAAAAATGAGAGATTTTTAGCTGGATGCCTGTTTTCTGTGTGAAATCTGCACTAGACAAAGTCAGCCCAACATAAGAGAGGAACAGAAGTGACTTTGGTTTAAGGTCTCTTATTTCCCTTACTCAGTGATAGGTGCTCTACCCTTGGTGGTTGTAATGATCTCTCTGCTGGAGCTGCTTGTTCTTATCCAACACTTGTGTTGGATATGTCTGTATCCATCTGCACCTGGCTCTAAAGCTTGTGAAAGGACCCAGCAGAATTTTAAATGTATATATTAAAAAAAAAAATAGTTTAGAAACTGTTAGATTCAATTTAGGTCATGGTTGAAGCTTTGTTCCAATGTCACCGCATGGAAACTCCATTTTTATTGGAAGTGGAGAACCTTGGGTAATTGCTTGACATGAGGAATTAGGGCTTAAGAAGAACACTAAATATCATGAGACTTGTGATAAAATCTTAAGCACTGTATAAGCCACTGAGGGTTGCCAGGTTGTAATTAGGTTTGATCAGTATCAGCTCAAGCCAGATTTGCACAGGTTGCTGAGACATGGAAGGCCACGTGCCTCATCTCCAATTCCATGAGCAACTCAGAACCCTTCCCTGATGATGGTGACCTGGGCATTTTCTTTATTTCCTTTGCAGTTTTGCCTCTTTCCTTCACAGGCTGCTTTGCACAAGCTCAGGTTATCTCATGCCCAACCACAGGCCAGCAGGAGTTCCTCCCCTGTGGAGAAGTGATCTGGGCTGAACATCACCATTGTTCCTGTATGTTATAGTTTGCCCAATTCTTTCTAATTCTGGAGACTGAGGAAGCAGTTTTAATTCTAAATTGTGTGTCTTTGAAATAGGTTGCTTTTCCATGGAAATGCTTGTCTGTTTTGGTAATTTTTTTTAAGCAAATCTTGAAGAAATATAATGTTAATATTAAGTAAGAATGTCACCTCATGCAGGGCTCTAGGGTACATTTCTTAGTGGTAGGACCTGGAATAGAGTTCACTAACAATTCCACTTATAACAGACTCTGTTGCCTTCAGATTACCATTTCAAGTGCAAATACACAGTGGAGATTACACATGGCAACATTTAAAAAGCAAAGTTCAGATGCTGTAATTGTGCAATGGAGTCACTTGGAATTATTTAATAAAAGAGGCATGCAAAAAGGTTCCTCGCTCTAATTTCATTAATAATGTATTTTGCTTTTGGCTGGAGACATTTGGCTGGCAGCTTTTCTTTCAGGGTGTTGTGGAACAAAGCAGTAACCCACTAAGATTTCCTCATTGGGGTCAGGCTGTACCTCATGGCTTCTGAGAGTGGCAAGGAGATCACAGAGCCCTGATTTCAAAACTACAAACTAGGGAATGGAATAGCGTTTTTTAGCTGTCAGCAAATAGAAACAGAGATGGGAGAAATTGTGATCTATGAAGGAAAATGGCATGTCCACTGAAGCTGGTTAATTTGATATGTATCCTGATTTATTTTCCCTGTTTAATGAAGAAGCAGTGTGGACACACACTCACTGCTGTGCCAAAGACTTTCACATGAGCAATTTATGCCACAGCATCCTCTTCTGCCAGGAAGATTTCTCTTGCAGTTGCAAACACAATATTCTACCTTGCAGATGTCAGTGCTGGCTCTCTGGTTGCGCTCACCTTTGCTTCCCCTGCAGCTCCCACACCTGATTGTTCTCCAGCCCTGCAGTTGCCTGGCTCACTCACTTTCTGCCTCATTTACTTCCCAATGACTGCTGCACACCGTTCCCAAATTCAGGACCTGCCCACCTTTGTGATGGGCTGCTCAGTTTGCTGCAGTGGTGGCGTGCTCAGTGACTTCCCTTTGAAAATGTTACAGCCATACGTCTTTGGAATTGTGGAGATGGGATTCGTTACCTTCACCAGAAGAAGGGAATGGACACTGGGGGAAAAAAAATATCCCCATGAGGGCACTGTGAGGAATTCCAGCTGAGGGATTCAGCAGGGTGGAGCTGGTGCCAGAGGTTGTGTGTGTTGGTACCTCACTGTGTGCTTTCCTAAGAAAAGCAGAAGTTCCTGGTTACCTGATCCATCCTGAGCATCTCTAACAAACACCAGGCCAAGCCACTTGTTTTTGTGATGTTGGTCCTTTGCACTTGAAGAAGTGAATGCCAAGGTTTTGGAGATGTTTAATTTTTTTTCTTTTTTTTCAATGAGAAGAGACCTTTTTTTGAGCAAACCTGAGGCAACTTGAGATCACTGTCTTGGAGTCCTGAGCTCTTGTCAGCTTGGTGCTCATAGTGACAGAAACACACCTTGAGGTGTGAGCTGTGAGTGCTGTTCCCCATCAGTTGTTTTTCTCTGTACAAAATGATATATTCAGTCCTTGGTGGCTCCCAAGGGGAGAGTCTTGGAGTGATTCCCTTCTCACAACTACATCTGCATCTTTGTGGGCCCTCCCTGCTCTGCTTGCTGACTCTTCTGTGGGAAGATAAACAAGTGTGAGTCTGGGTTTTTTTCGTTTCTTTTGTTAAGATTCTGCTCAGTCTGAGTTGAGTCTTTTTTAATGGACACCTGTATGGGCTGATTGTGGCTTTTTTTCCCATGTGGTTGTTTCTAAGATCTTTCTTTTATCATATTTAAGGTTCTTTTTAAAAACCTTGGGTGAGTGTATCCAGATTCAATTGTACTGTGATTGCCCACCTTGTGCACTGTCTTAACCAAAAACACCCTTTCATGTCGTATATCTCCTATTGTTTTTATCAATTTCCCCACCTGTTTTAAAGTTCTATGTCTGATTTCAGAATCTCTGTTTCTTAAATGCTGGAAAGCATTTTTGAAGGTCTCTAAGTACCATACTAACAGCACAGAACAAAATCCTACATAAAGGCAAGTAGTTTTTCCTTAATTCTTTAGCTAATTGGAGCAACTAATAAAGTAAAATTGGGGCTGAAACGTGGCATTCATTGCTTTGCTGTATTCTGTGGACATCTGATTTGTAATTGCAATGTTGATTATTTTGTAGGTGGGATATTATTTTAGAGCTCAGCATTGGAGCAGGAGAGCTGCTTGTGATTCTGTTGGAGGATGGGAGAGACAACAGAACGAGGCAGAAATCTTATTTTTTTGGTGCTTTTCTCTTGGAGGAGGCTGAATCTGAGAGCCTTGGCACCACTCCATAGCAGAAGAGCTTGCAGTGATGCTGCAGTTTTGTTGGTGCCACTGCAGACACAAAGGCTAAAACAAATCAAACTGAGCTGAGAGCAGCAGATGGGGCAAGTGAGAAGTTGGGAAATCATTCAAAGTGTTAGACACAGAGCAATTTCAATTTTCCCGAGACAAGTGGGTGCTGTGGCACAACATGGCTCTTTTTGACACTCAACACACGTGAGACAATTTTGGAATAAAAGCTGCATCAGGTGTTCTGCTTCCAAATTTCCCTGCCTGAGGGAGAGAGTTTGCATTTGGCAAAGGATAGCTGTAAGGAGGGGTGGGGTGGTGAAAACAAGCTTATCATGAATCCTTTCAGGTGTTTTGTTGACTACTCTGAGCAGAGTGTGTATAACAAATGAGCAAAGTTCCTCTGTTGGAGGCAAAAATGGAATTTTTAGGGGTATCACAAGGCAGTGGGGGGGTCAAAGAAATTGGACAGATACTTCCTTTCTACTAGAAATGTTGTCTTGATTTTAATGTTCTCCTTAAAGGATATAATTTTTCCCCCATAGCATGGGAATAAGCAAAATAATAAACCCCTCACTTTAATAAATGTTGGAAATTTTGGCATCATCAGTAATGAATCCACAGAAATTCCTTGGAATGTGTGACCTGTATCCCTCTGTAACTCTCTTCTTCTGTTAAGATACCCCTTTAAGGGGTTTGGCTTCTTTTAAAAGTGTGGAAATGCAATACAAAGAATTCTGGTCTCACCTGATAATTGTGGTCTAAACACGATTTTGCAGTATTTACTGCTTATAATAAATAAATAGACTGTAGATAATTCCTGCTTTAAAAGCTGTAGGGCACAGAAAAGTTGGGTGTAGGAAAAATGTGTATGATAAGGCATAGTTCCAGCAGAAAGGAAAGGAACTTAAATAGCACTTGGATTCTTTCCATCCACCCTACAAAGAAGAAAATTGGTTTGCAGGAAATATAGGTCATGGCAGTGTTCTGGCATCTTGATGTTGCTGTTTTGTAAGTACCTTGGATTGCTGGCAGCACAATTTGGGACTCCCATTAGAGCTGCTCTTTGCTGTCAGACTTAAAGGCCATTTAATATCCCTTATCTGATCTAATGCACTCCTCACACAGACAAAGAAAATTTAGAAGATGCTGTGAGTTTGGGGGATTTCTGTTTGGGTGTGGGTTTTTTTTTTTTTCCTTTTTTTTTTTTTTTTTTTTTTTTTTGAAAGGAGTTACTGAAAGCCAATTTGGTGATTCTGCCTGATGGTGCATCCAGGAGTCAGTTGCTTCAGTAAGAACCCAAGGTTCAAGGATGTTTCATAAATGAGGAGTTGAAGGGAGATTTTTCTCCCCTCTCCATGATAAAGCACAGAAGAAAATTAAACCTTGCGTTATTGTGCCACGTGGTTTTACAAATACCAGCTTATTATTGAAGAAAAGCCTTGACTTTTTGAACATGGACTTTGGTTATGGCATTAATCTGATTTCTTTGTGCTAGGAAAAGTACTGAAGGTAGCTGTATTCTGATTCAGGTTGGTCTGTGTTCTCCTCTGAGCCCAGCAGCAGGGCTGGGGCAGTGCTGTTTGTAGGAACTGGGAACAGACAGGGTCTCTGTGGGGACAGGAGGTGACACTGCTCCTGTCTGGGACATGGTAGCACTGAAATGTGAAGAAACTCATGACTTTTCTGCTTAGTTCTGTACGGCTGGCCACTGTGAATAGTAAGAGGCCAGGATGAAAACAGAAGTGTGGAAAGGAAATTTGGATGAGGAGCTGTAGGGTAGCCTTCTCCTACCCATCCCACAGTGCTGCTGTAGTTTTAGGAGTTATAGTCTGTGTATAAATACCAGACTTGCTAAAACTGCTTCATCTTCACCTGTATTTTCTTTTTAACTGTTTTGTCTTGAATAAGACTGGAAGTTAATAAATCCATGAGATCAGATGAAATCAAAGGCTGTCTTGCCTCTCCCTCACCCTGTCCTGGTGTCACTTGTGGTTCCTGGGGTTGGGGTTGGTTCACATCTGTGGTTCCTGGGGTTGGGGTTGGTTCAGGTCTGTGGCTTGGTTTGGTTTGGTTCAGGTCTGTGATTCCTGGGGTTTGGTTTGGGTTGGTGCAGGTCTGTGATTCCTGGGGTTTGGTTTGGGTTGGTGCAGGTCTGTGATTCCTGGGGTTTGGTTTGGGTTGGTGCAGGTCTATGGTTCCTGGGATTTGGGTTGGTTTGGCTCAGGTCTGTGGTTCCTGGGCTTTGGTTTGGTTCAGGTCTGTGGCTTGGTTTGGTTTGGTGCAGGACTGTGGTTCCTGGGCTTTGGTTTGGTTCAGGTCTGTGGTTCCTGGGGTTTGGTTTGGTTCAGGTCTGTGGTTCCTGAGGTTTGGGTTGGTTCAGGTCTGTGGTTCCTGGGATTTGGGTTGGTTTGGTTCAGGTCTGTGGTTCCTGGGATTTGGATTGGTTTGGTTCAGGTCTGTGGTTCCTGGGGTTTGGTTTGGTTCAGGTCTGTGGTTCCTGAGGTTTGGGTTGGTTTGGTTCAGGTCTGTGGTTCCTGGGATTTGGGTTGGTTTGGTTCAGGTCTGTGGTTCCTGGGATTTGGATTGGTTTGGTTCAGGTCTGTGGTTCCTGGGGTTTGGTTTGGTTCAGGTCTGTGGTTCCTGAGGTTTGGGTTGGTTTGGTTCAGGTCTGTGGTTCCTGAGGTTTGGGTTGGTTTGGTTCAGGTCTGTGGTTCCTGAGGTTTGGGTTGGTTTGGTTCAGGTCTGTGGTTCCTGGGGTTTGAGTTGTGCAGGTCTCTCTCAGGCTCCTTGTACCAAGTAGGGCTGCAGTGAATTGAAACCCTTTTGTTTTGGTTGAAGCAGGATTTTTTTATAATAGGCAATCAGGAAAATTTTCAGTGATGACAACTAGGTTTTTCTTTTGGGTGGATCTAAGTATCAAACCAGTTTTACTGTACCTTGGTTTCATAGTTTCTTTGTATCACTTTCAGCAGGATTTGCTGGACTGATTCTTTGAGTCCTGAACAAGGTTGTGCACACGTGTGTGTGTGATTAAAAAAAAAAGCAAAAATAATACCTTTAAAAATCTATTTATTTTAATTTTTTTTAAATATAAAGATGCAAAAATGAGCAAACAGAAAGGCCCATCAGTGGTGTGTATCTGATTGAAATGCATAGATTCTTATACATAAATTATTATTGCATGCAGTTGCATGAACAAATGGAAAAGCTGGGTTTAGGACCCCTTGAAAATAATCTATTTCTGTTCGACACGCATATCATTTAGATATATTCTTGTCTACGCAGTGTATAATTTTTCAGTGGCTCTTTCAGAGGTAATTGTGGAAGGCAAAATGTGCTATGTGAATATGGTACTTCAAATTGTTGAATGCTTCCATGAGAAAATATATGATTAGTCTGCAAATAATCTCTTCAAAGGCCCTATTTCAATTCTGAACTCTCAGATGGCTTGGGTAGTCTTTGCTGTTGCTTTGGAGGGACTGAGAATGTTAAAACCATTTACATGCATTGTCACAAAATAATTTTATGGGGTTGATCCTGCCTGACACGATGCTTCACACCATGATGGAAAAAAAAATCATAAATGTTTTGTCCCATTTGATGCTCAAGAAGCACTTAAAAGCACTCATTTCTCTAAGAGTTATTTTCTCTCTTTATATCCAATTCATAGATTATGGTCAAGTGTTCATTTTTGTGGTATTTACAAGAAATCAGTAGAGCCAGCTTGTTCATAACACTCTCCCTCCACCCCCTGCCCAGATTCATCCTCGCAGCATCCTGGAACAAAGAGAGCTGAGATTCTGAGCCATGCTCGGATCTGATTCAAAAATGCATTTCCCTGTAGTAAATTTTTAAGAGGCTGAGTTGTTTGTGGTCAGAGAGTCTAAAGTTATGTCCTTTACAGTAAAGAAGGAGTGGTGGTTAATAAGTTTCTGAGCTGTCTAAAAATTTTAATTTAGGATGAAGTTCTCACTCTTGTGTTTCCCAGCCATGAGGCGTGGGGAGAGACCAGCTGGCTGTGAGAGAGGTGTGTAGGATTCAGTCTGGCCCTGCTGTTGCTTTAGGTGTTGGTTCTACTGGCTTGGGTAACAGATTTGTTTTATTTCTGCTGTTTTGAGGCTTGGCCTCTGTTCTCCATGAAGAGCTTGGGCAGCACAGGGTAAACACCAGTGCTGGTTTTATCCCCAGTGCTCCGTGCTGAGGGGAGGTTATGGGAAAGGTTGTGGTGAGAGAGCTCTGAGGAGCAAAGCATGTCACACATCATCACCCTGCAGAGGTGTGGAGATGACACGTTGATTCTGCTACTCAGCCCCCTCTGGGTGTCTGTGACCAGGTGATGACACTGATTTATCACAGAACTTCAGCTGCCTTTCACGAGTTCACAATAATTTATCAGCCTGTGCACCTAAGAGTGAGCAGTTCTTTTTTGAACCTTGTTTTGTGTTCAGTGGAATTAATGATTTAAAAGGTGTGCCCGCAACACATTAAATAGCTAAGCTGGTTTGGGAATTCAGATTTTATTCAAACCATTTGGTTACCATACCAAACATAGCTATGCTAAACAGTTCAATAATGTCCTGGTTTGAAAAGACAGCTGTCTGCTAAGGAAGGCCTGCTTTGAAATGGAAAATGTAAATCCCCTCTCTCCCAGCTACATCTTTCAACCTATGACAAATAAATATTGGAATTTAATTTGTTGAGATGTACAAGAAAAGGAGCTCATCATCTGGGTTATTCTGCAGTATAATTAATGTAGCAGGACAACCTTTACCAAAACTTCACGGTGCCCCCTGTTTTCAGGTATTGGTTAGAAATACCTGATTCTGTTTGTCACCAGGGGTTTGTCACCTGGGACAAGGCTGCTGTTGGCCAGTTTGGCTCCTGAGCCTGCCCAGCTGTGTTCTGTGTGCTCTGAGCTCTGGGTGCTGCACACGCCGAGCTCCACCCGGGCTGTGCTGACCTTTCCAGGAGCCCTGGGCTGCCCTGGGGATGCCTCCCTGCCACCCCACATCAGCTGGGACTTTTGCCAAGAGTGTATTTCAGTGCTCTTTTTGAATTTTCCCCTGCTCAGGCTTGCTTTTCTGGGATGAGGAGGAGCTGCTGTGGCTGCATGGAGTGTTGGTTTTGGGAATTTCTAACTCACAGAAAGGCGCCTGCAGCTCGGGATATGCACATTTTAAAGTGTGTATTTATGAATTTAAAATGACAAACTTTTTTTTTTTTTTGCTTGGGTGTTTTATTTTAGGATTTTTTTTCCCCAAATAAGATCTGTAATGAGTTGATCCTTTGACTCACCCACAGATAAGACAGTTCCAGTGAGAGGAGCTGTTTTATGGGATTCATTTTGGAAGCTATTCAGGGAAATTACTGTAGGCTTTTTGAGAAAATTAGTGGGAGCGTGGAAGGGACCACAGAAAGGTTTTTCCCTTAGGATCTTATGAAGGGAAGGAAAAAAAACAAACCCAAATTCTTTTTCCCCCAATTTTTTCTCTTAGGATCTTATCTTATGAAGGGAAGGAAAAAATAATTTAACAAAATTATGCAAACTCGAGGTTTGGATGTGGGTAAGTTCTTAGCTGTTCCTCCTAGTGAAAGTTTTATTTTAAATTAGTGCTTTTAGAAGGGAAAGGAAATTACTTAATCACTGCTCCAAATGTGTGTGTATATATATGGGGGCGTGTGTGTGTATCCCCTTTGCAAGATGTTAAAGAGTTTGGATTTAGGATGATGTTAATAAATGAATGTACAACTTGCAGGAGTGAAATTATCAAGGCAACTACTCCATAGGGCTGTGGGAACCTCAGGGGCTCAGCTCATGATGAATATAATCAGCTGGATTCACCTGAAGTTTTTATCCTGGGGGTAAAAGAAAAAGAAGTGAATCAAACCTTGTGGACTTTTTAATTATTTGAATTGGAGAGGGGCTTTTCTTGGTGCTTGAATTAGGTTAATGTTTTGTGGGTATACATATAGATGATCCAGGGCATGGAGAACTGGAGAAGCTACACGTGGATTTGTGTTGAACAAAATGACGTCTTTGTGTCTTTATGACACAGGTTATTAAAGGAAGAAGTCAGATGGTTGGAATAACTTAATCTAATTCTTGTAAATGTGAGCCACACATGGAGTGTGTGATGCTGAACTGCAGCGAGGGGAATGGAAGAGCAGGTGCTGCTGTGGAGGATCCCAGCAGTATCCCATGAAACTTTACACTAAATACCAAATAACTTGGAAATGTGCCTCGTCTATGCATGGGGCTAATTGATTTCTGAGCCACTTGGTCTGGAGGCTTGTTTGTGTTTAAGGTACTCTTTGGAATCCCTCTCTCTGGACTGTTCCTTTGTGCATACCAGACATCAGGGACCTTCAGGTCAGACAGCAGCCACGTTGAAGCCATTCCAGGATTTTTTTTGGCACACCTTCACATCAAAGGAGAGATATTGTGCCTGTGCTTCTTGTATAATCTGAGCTGTATTAAGCCCAAGACCATCTTCTTGTAAATACTTCTGTAAATGTTTTTTTATATTGTTCCCATGGGGTGTAAGCAGAGTGTGAGGGGTCAGGACAGGTCTGTGTGGCTTCACCACCTCCATCAGTGCAGGTGTGTTGGGTGGGGTGTCAGTGCTGCTGTTTGTTCATTGGACTCTCATGAGGGAGTTCAAGGATGCTCTGTGAGAAACTCCCTTCTACTCTGCATCCTTCTCCTTCAGTGTGATGCCTTCAGTATCCCAAACTGTGCTTGAACCCCTTCCTGCTTCTGGGTGACACAAATATCTGTGTGGGATGTGGGGTTTCTCCTCCCTTCCTTTAGCCTCTTCTCCCCAGTATCATTTTCATTGTTATTAACCTATTTAAAAATAACAACAACAACAAAATAAACCCAAACAAAGAAATCCCCAGCTTGAATGACTGAATTTGTCAAAATAATTAAGTATGGTAGCTACAGCTCTGGATGCATTTCACCTGCTAAGAGCTACTGCAGTCAGCACCATATGGTGGCCTTTTTTTCCCTTTTTAATAGACTTAGAACAGCAATTTGTTTCACCCGTGAGCCAGCACCACAGCATGCATTGCTTAACAGAAACAACGTAAGACTGGTGAGCTTTTCATTTCAAGTTTCAAGGAGCATTTAGCTGAGCTTTAGAGGCTGCTTTCTGGCACTGTCTGTTTGCATTGTAACTCTTTGATGTATGAAATTAAAAGGCTGAAGGACAGAAGGGCTTGATTTTTCTGACCAGAGACTCCTCAGTGCTTCAGTCTTAATGTTTGCAAATAATATACTAATATTTACCTGCCTCTTCGATTTATTTCCAGGCTCTCACCGATGTCTGTGTGTCACCCTGAGACTGTGCAAAGAAAATTATTGGAGAAATGGAAAATATTAATTTATTTGATGGGTGGACTGAAAGTGCAGGTTGAGTTATGGGTGTGTCTGTGCTGTGGAACAGGCCCTGGTGCAGGATCCCTAATCCTCTTCCAAATCACAGAACAGTGTTACAGCACTGAGGGCCTTATCCCTATCAGTGCCATGGGCATGTGGCAGTGCTGCTTTATCCTGTTTTTTCCCCCAAATGACCAGAGGTACCCAGATTTTTATCAATTTGCTGCACTGTGCCCCATAAGCTGACAGATGTTAATGCAAACCCACAAATAGTTCAGGATCCCCTTATCTTAAAGCTTTGGTTTTGTGATTGACAGACACAACGAATACAAAAATAAGATTTTTATTGCATATTTTTGGGCTTCCTTAAAATTTGGGCCAGTCATGCAGTACCTTATCAGCCTGGAATGACATTTCCAGAATGGAACAAAGAGCTGGTAGCACAGCAAGTTAACTTGCAGTGCACAGGACTTGTGTTTCATTCCCCTTCCACACCACTCCAGGGGAATTGTTTAGGTGAGGGAGGCAGCAGGATTCCCTGGGTGGAAGGGCCATGAGAATACCCCTGCAGAACACAGTGGGGGTCACATCCTGAGCTTGGGAGGCTGTGAATAACCCATCCCAGACCCTGCCACCACCCCAGTCGATGAGGGCCATGCTGAGTCCTCATTCAGATGCAAGAGCTGTGGTCCTGGTGTCTTCCATCCTTCCTCCCTGTCCCCTAATTGCTCCTGGGATCTTGCAGCTTGTGATGGCCTTCTAATTCTGGATCAATATCTGGGGTTGCTTTTGTTATTTAATGGTGTTGATAACCTGACTCTGCAAGTCACTCACCTGGTGATAACCAAGTCCTCTGCTTAATTGGGAATATCTGCTTAAAAATGAGATACATATCTGGGGGAAACACAGGTTACAAATGGCTGCAATTAAAACTCATGTAGCAGATTTCCCACATCTCTCCTATTGTGTTTCTCTTTTCCTTTCTTAGAAGGCTAAGAATGCAACATTTCTAGAGGGTGCAGGTGTTCTGTTCAGAGTTCAAGATCATCTGGAGTGAGATGAGTTTGAGCTGTCACACCCCCAACCTCGTTCCTGTCTTGCATCCTTGTGTACTTTGACTGGAAGAAAAGATACTTTTAATTTCACAAAGCTTTAGAATGCTGTGTGGTTTTAATTTGTAAATTACCCAGTTTATCTGGAAATAAGGTGTGATTTTTTTTTTTTTTTTGGTTGTGGACAATGCCCTATTTACCCCTGTAGACCCTCCAAAATGTGTGACTTTCCAATCCTGAAAGCAAACTTCCCTTTAATTTTACACCAAGAGTACTTGCTCTGCACGGGAGAGATTTTAATCTGAATTTTGATTGGATTTGGATAGAAAGAGTTATTCCTTGGTGTTCTCTAATGAGATGGGAGAAAGGGGAGCTTAGGGAGGGGTAGTGCAGTGCCCAGGAGCTTTTTGTTCTTCACAGTCTTTTAACTTCATGTGCCTTTGCCACTTTCTCGTGCTCAAGTAATGTTCAAATGGGTTTAGTTTGCAAATTTAAATGAGCTTGCTAATGTTCTCATTTTAGCAATACCATCTAGAAATACTGATTAAAAATGTCACCTAGTGATTTTAATCTGTGAGGAATGGGCAGTTCTGAGAAAAGTAGATCAGTTTTTTTCTCAGTACACCTCCATCACAGCAGAAATGGTCCTGGTAATGTTCCTTGCCTGAAAAGTGTATGTTTGGCTGCTTTTGGGATAAATAGGAATTTGCATTCCATTTCTGAAGCACCAGTAAATTCCAGTCTTTTCAACCAGCACTGGATTTGAAGTTGAAATTTCTGGTTTGAGGGAATCTGGCCCACCTTGCAATTTTGGGGTGATTTCCTGAGCCAGCCTGCACTGCAGAGCTTCCCAGGGCCCAGCACAGCAAGCCTGGGTTCCCTGGGAGGTGTTGGAAGGTCACCAAACTGGGGTCATTTGTCCAAACCCTCTTTTATCAGAAATTTTCTGCTCAGGTGTTTGAGCCAAGATCTGCTGATATTTGCAACACAAAAGATGTTTTGGGCTTCTTCTGCTTGCAGGTCCCAGAGTCAGTATTTTTTTTTTTTTTTTTTTTTTTTGGCAAATGCTGATACTCTAATTTGTTTTGCATTGCAAAGTCCTTCAGTAATCCAAAAGTCACTCCCCAGACTACACATAAAGGACAGAACTTCATCTTGTGGGAGAACAACATTGTCAAGTGTCCTGATATTTAGTAGTCAGGAGGATTGTCCTGCAGTAGGAGATATTTCAGAGGGCAGGTTGGGAACAGATTTACTAGATTCATTTAGAATCATTAATGTTGGGAAAGACCTTTTAAAATCATCCAGTCCAATTTCTGAAAGTCAGAAGAGATTCCTGTTAGTTCAGAGCACCAAGCTCGTGGTGCAGCTGGATTCTTCTCTGCAGCAATCAGATGCCTGATACCAATTAGCACAGACCTGAGGGCACCTTGTGCACTTTAAATAAAGGAAGGACAAGATCGAAACATCACCTTATGATTTACTAAATAGGTGAGTTGTGTAGTGACCTTAGGGCAGAATTGCGGAATATTCTGTTATCCCTAAAAGTCTTTGAGGGAAAAGAAGCTGAAGGATGTGAACACCCAGAGCATGGAGGCCTTAGACAGGAAAGCAAAATGAAGCAAGAGGGGTAAAAATTAATAAACCTCATTTAATTTCTCACTGAATTTAGTGTCTTCCATTTAGAAAAGAATGGGGGAGGGTAAGAATCAGTTAATATATACAGCACTAGTATTGAATATGTTCTTTCATACATGAAATTATCCCATAAGTGAGACAAATTGCTTGAATCATTAAAAAAAATTCCCAAAAATGCTGATGTGGGAAAGACCTTGGGAGATAACTTAGTGTGTTGCCAGGCTCTTAGGTGAGATCAAGTGTACCTGTCTCACCTCCAGAAGCTGACAGTCTGCCTAACCTCTTTTTAAACCCTGGATATTGATTTCTCATCTTCCCTAGACAGCCTGTTCTGGGTCTTCACCACTCTTACTGTTAACAAGACTTTCATTTTTCTAATACCTAATTCTTCTCCCACTTGTCCTTCTGTCAGTTGCACGAGAAGAACTGATGGATGCCCTCTTCTGTTGCTGCCTTGTTGGACACTTGTGGATGATGCTTAGCACCTCCTCGAATTAATCTCAACTTTGCTTTACAGGAAGAAGAAGGGAAAAAAAAAAAGAAATGTTGGTTCTTTTTTTGCTGACAGTGCTTCTGAAATTGCAGAGTTGTTAGTGGTGTGGGGGTTTTTTTTGGTGGTCTGTTGGTTTTTTTCCCCTCCAATTGACCTTTCCCATATTTTAAGAAGTGTCACTAAAAATGGGATATCTATTGACACAGCAAATGCCTTTTTAGTGCAGTAGGAAAAGAAGAATAAGCTCCTTGGTCTTAGCATCTCATGCTTCTGTCACACTTCTTTGATATTTCTGGTTTTCCAATAATACTGTATATTTCACTTGTATTCATTGCAAGTGGCTGAAGTGCAGATACTTGGCCTTTTATCACCTCACACTTTCACCACATGAATTTTAAAATGAAGAATAAAATAGAAAATCAAGTGGGAAGTGCTGCACTCCATCAGGTTTCAGCTCTCAGATATTGTATCCCAGTCTCCAACTTGTTGATTTATTCCTTCTCTGCTGATTCTGCTCACATTGCTCAGCTCTGTCACCTACAGCTGTTCCGTGGTTGTGGCTGTTTAGTCCTGCAAGAGCAATGGCATCTGATATTGCTGCTGATGGTGGCTATTTCAGAGATCATTCATCAGGAAGGAGCTGGTGACTTCAGGCCTTGAGCCAGGGACTGTGGTCCTGCTCTTGGCAGAGCTTTACATGAGCCACTGGATTCCAGCCCTTGTGTACTAAAGATTAGAAACAATTTCTAGATTTAGGGCTGGTCATCAATGCCTGTGCAAAATTTGGAAAAGGAAAAAACAGGTTTATGTATTATTTTATTGTATTGTGTTAGAACCATATCTTGTATTGATGCTGGCATCATATGATCAGTGTTTGGATCTAGCAACACCCCATAATCCTCCATTGAAGAGAAAGAAAAACAAATGTTAAAAGATCCATTCCTCCTCCTTGGAAAAAGCCACCAGAGTTGTCAGGTAGCTGAGGTGATTTTCAGGAAGAACTTAAGCGATCAAATCCCATCAAGATGAATGTGTTTGCAATATGTAGTTTCAGTGTAGTTGTAAAGCACTGTGAGACTCTTGACTCTGAGGTATTGTTACTCAATGATTTCAATCACAAGGTGATGCCCATGCCTTTGTTTAAGCTGTTGGTATTCCAGAGTTAATTTGCACCTGAACTGACATAAGAAAATAAGGAGAGGACTTTAAGAAACGTTTGGAGGCGTTGCTATTATTTAAAATTACTTGTGAAACAAATAACACCCATCCCATATTCTGAAATATGAGTATCTAAAAAGCCTCATTTTATTGGAGAGGGAACTGATGAGGAAAATTTTGAGGAAGTGCATTTATGATGCACGCTCACATGAGTGCTTACAATGAGGTTTCCTCAATACGCTCTGTGATAATTATGCACCTGTCACTTTGAAAATATTTACTGGGTGCCAGATAATGCAACTGCTCTTGGTTAATGCTACGTTTGAAAGAATATTTCCTCCCCAGGAGCAAAATCTATTCCCTTTTGTCCTTCAGTTTCTTCTTTTCCTTGTGCTGGGTTATTCTCTGTTGATATCCTTTCATTGCTCACTCCCTCCTGTGCAGAACCCCCTTGTCCTGTCTCCTGCACCCTGTGTCATCCCATCCCCAGCCAGGTTTCCTGCTGCACTGCTTCCCACTGCCATCCCTCCTTCCCCCACTTCCCCCATGTTTTTCCTAAGGCTGCTGTGCTCGCCTGCTCTGTCTGATTAGCTGGCTCCAGGCTGTGAGTTAAATGTCAGTATAATTTTTTCTGTCTTCCAGTCTTAAAGAAGTGCCATGAAATGGAATTTGAACAAAAAAAAAAAAAAAAAAATTCACTTCTGCTGGGAAAGGCTTAACCTGCAGTAGTTCCTCCAAGTAGGCACTAAATCCCCACAAGCTTTGCTTCCATTTGTTGCTAGAATCCATCCTCATCAACAGTTGCACAGTGTAAAAGACTGGGAATAAAAATGGTGTGGTCAGTGAACTAATGCCACTGAGTGTATTCTCTTTTGTTCTCCCAGCCTGGGTTGATTTGCTGTTTTCAGTGTGCTCAGACACTTTCTAGAGGTTGCAGTTTCTCTCCTCTCAGGATATCACACTGGCCTTGATAACAGTGATAATGAGGGAGTGGTTGTGGGTGCACTTCACTCCTTCCCCAAGCAGCTACTGCTTAGTTTTTATTTATTTAATACACTATTTTTCAATAAGGGGAAAGAAGATCACAATCAGGTTTTTATTGGAGCTTATTAAAAAAAAAAAAAACAACAGACTTTCTGGCAGTGGCCAGCAGCCAGGAGTGGTGTGTGACCAACTGTGACCAAGAAAATAGGATGAGCAAGACAGTGAAACAGGCTCTGCTCTACAAATCAATCCAGTGATGACAGGCAGGACCGGGGCCAGGGTGGAGGAGTTTTGTGGATGATGGAAAGATGAACAGCTCAGCAGCAAGAGGGGTTTAGGGTTCTTTTTTTGCCTCTTGCTGACCATTCAGCAACTAGAGGTGGAGGCAAAAAAAGAACCCTAAACCCCAGTCAGGCTGACCCTGGGCACCAGGATGGGCAGAAGAGCCTGCAGAACCCTGCCCTGAGCAAGGGAAATATCCATGGGCTGCTGTGCAAGTCCTGGTAGGGATGTGACAGTGGAGAAGAAAGCTGCTCCTCTGGGAATGCAGTGGGAAAAGCCTGTCTGTGGTGTTCCAAACCACAGATTGTATCCAGGTAGGAATGCTTGGCTCCTCCCCCTGGGTGGAGCATCTCCCAATGGGATGATGGAATTTTCTCAGCCATGCAGGGACACTCACTGGCCCATGAACAGAAGATAATTAATAATTAATGGCCCATGAACAGAAGAGATCTCCTGGAGGGAGGATTGGTTGTGGAAGAGGTAAAGAAAACTGCCCAATGAACAGAAGATAACTGCCCCAGGCCTAACAGATGGCAATATAATACACACCCCCACTAACATCTTGCAATCTAAGAGGTGGACATTATCCACCTCTTATTCAATTGCTATCTGCATCATACCTGAGCCAATAAACTCTGCACAATGAAACCTTGCACCCAGTTCTCTTAAGACTAGGTTTCCCTGTGGTACACAGCGGGCTTCTCCATCTTTCTGCATTACCCACCAAGAGTGCCAGACCTGCGGGGTTCCACCCTGCCTTGTGCTTTTGGCAGCCCCATGGCACATGGGAGAGCTCCTCCCTGGGTGAGGGCCAGGAGAGCCTTGCATGGCCAGGCACCAAGAGCTTGTGCCTTTCAACAAAACTGAATTCTGGTCTGCCTTATGGAAAGGGACAAAGTGCTCTTATTGCATCATTGACCCCCCCCTCTCTCTCAATTTAAAGCTCTTCTGTATTGCTCTCAACTGCTCACAGATACTTTATATGAAGATAAGGATCCTTGTTTGTTTTTTAGAGAGATTTAAAGTAGCCTCAGGGAAAGAAGTGTGCTGGCAAGGGCAGTTACTGTACAAGGAAAAGACATTGCTACAATAAATACAACAAACAAACCCAGTTCAGGAGGAGAGAGATGACATTTTGGGAATTAAGTCCTGCCTTACTGTGCTGTGTTCAGGTCAGTATTTTCTGTCGAGTGACATCCAGGAGCCACAGTCTGAGGGGTTCCTTTTCCCTGGAGGGGGAGGCTGTGTCCGAGGTGTAAATGGAGAGAACACCACAGGTAATCACCCTGGGGGGATATTATTGGCTTTTTACTCACTTGACATGGAGTAGCAGATGAAATTAGAATTGGCTGTTGATAAATACATAGGTGATTGTAGCTGGAATTGGGCTGTGCAGGGTGTTCTTCCCTGTGGATTGTGCTAATGACATGATGGAGGGAGAGGCAGACACTTCTGATAATTAATGTGTGTTTGATTCCCAAAGGTGAAAAATGGAATAAGTTCATATTTTACCAGCTCCTTTTGCTTTCTTCTTCAGTTGAGCATGGAGTCTCTCGGAGCACTAAACCCTTGATGAGTGGAAAGATCAGGAGAGAAACTGGTTTTAAAAAGGAATGAAATTATTTATTTGTGCATGGCACATTTTGTTTGCTCTTTTCCCCATGCTCATGGGAACGTTTTGATGAAAATCTAATAAAAAATAAATTAGAATTTGGTATAGAAATGAAAATTCACCTACTTCTTACTTGAAATGTAAACATTATTCCTAAGGCAAAATGCATCTTCTATATATATTTTAAAAAAGATAAATCATAGTGAAATTGTGTGCAGGGTTTTAGTTACATGGCTTTTTTACCCTGGTGCATCTGTAAGACCTTTAGGAATCTCACTTCTAAGCTCTCTGCATGTTTCTTCCCAGAATCTGTTGTGTCTTCTTGGCTGGTTTTAAGACCTAAGCACATTTAGGAGACACTGAATTGGGATCTCAAGGCTTGCTTATATCTGAGACCTTGAGAAAGACTCTTGAGCATAGGTTTCATGTGTTGACACTTTAATCCTGTCCTAGCTGAAGCTCTGTGGGGAAATAATTAAACAAGAGAAATATGTTTCTATCAGACCAATTTACATTTTCCTCCTTTCTCACAAAAACTCACCCTCTCTAAGATTTGTGGTTATCCATCCTGGGCTGGATAATCCTCTCTCCTTCCTTTCCCCCAAACAGAAAGGGAGGTTTGAATGGTTGGCAGCAAACAAGCACATTTGCCTTCAGTAAGCAGCTTATGCCTGACAACAAAAGAAAACTTTTGCTTGTTTTAAAATGTCAGTGGGCAGAAGAGCTGCCCTGGGAGAACACATGGCTTTTTAGTGTTCCCTTTGTCACCTGAACACTCTCAGATGAGCTGTGTGCTTTGTGGAACTCAGGGTCAGAAGTTTAGACACCAAAATGGCATTAGGACTGTGGACAGTACTGCTGTCTTAACAGACATTACGTTTTTAAAAACACTGTTGTGTCAAGGCAGGTTTTTCAGTCAGATTGTTGAGATCAGCTGAGAAACCAGCGCTGGAGAGAAACCAGCTGAAGAGAGTTGTGAGGGTACAGCAGTGCAGGTGAGAGATGTGCTCCTGTTTTTGTTAATGTTGGGTGGTAACCTTAACTGGTGAGTCCTGCCCTCCTCCTTTTTCTTCATTAAGAATTTTACAGCTGGACTGGGCCTTTTGACTTCTGATTTTTCACAGCTATGGCTGCTGCTCATGGTGTGCAGCAAACATGCCTTCGTGCTGAGTAGCTCAATTTTGGCATCTTGCCATTCCAGGCTTTGTGCTGAGCTCCCTGCGTGAGAAAAGGGAATCACTGTGGGGTGGAAGGATTTGTCAGCACACTGGGGTTTGTACCTTGCAGTCCTACAGCTTGTTTGTCTGGCTGTCATGCATAGGAGCCTTCACTGTGGAACAGGACTCTGTTGTACCTGTAATTAAATATTAAAAGAAAAGATCTTCCCCCACTGAGAGCCATGTGAGAGATAGTTGATGCATTTCTATAGGCACGTGTAAAAAAAAAAAAAAAAGGGTCAAAATGAACCACTCTGAGAAGGGGTAATCTCAGCTTGCCCTTCCACGAAGTCTTTTGTAAGGCATTGCAGTGCAGAACTAAAAAAAAAAGATAAGGAGATTTTGTAGAAGTTGGTGGAAGCTCCTGCGAAGGGCCCAGATCAGGTGCAGATAAAATCTGAAGGTGGCTGTTTGAAACTGTGACCTGTACCAAGTATTTATTGACCGAAGAGAGGATCAGTTCTCAGTGTAGTGATTGAGAGATGAGAGGTAAGGTAGAAAAAAGATCTAGTGAAGGGTTGTTCAGACTGAAGATAAGTCACATTGACAAGTCAGAGATTGAGGACTTTTGTGAGGTTTTGGGGGTTTGTCTGTTCACCACTCACCAGTGCACAGGACAATTTGCAGTACTGACATTTCTCTCATTTGGACTCCTCATTTGTCTGTTCATTTACCTTGGGCTTTATGGATTAGCTTGCAAATCGTAGCCCATGCTGATATTTATCTTTCTGTTGTGTGTTTGGCTTATCTGTGTATTTTCCAGAACACTCCCTCCTTTCTGTGTTGTTAAGGTCAGTGGCTCTCAGTTCCATCTATCCATCTCATGGTGAGCCTGAGCAGCCAGACATGAAGCTATTTGTTTAACCATTTCAGCATCTCTGTCACCCTCGCGCTGGTGATTGAGTCTGCTGAAGGGACACACACATCTACCCAGCCACACTTGATTTGTTGCAGGTCATTTTCCCCCCTCTGCATTCAATTCTCCCTTGTCATCCCTCAACTGCTTCATCCCTCAACTGCTTCATCCCTCAGCCTGTGTGTGTCCACCTCTGCCACTGCCAGCCAGGCCAGATGGGAGCAAAGCCGTGTGCCCACCGTGCCCCTGATCCCATCCAGGCCTGGGATGGCACGTGCCAGCTGGCTTTGGAGGCGTTATTTTGTGTGCCCTGCAGTTGCCATAGGTTTGGAGGTTAATTTGGCCTGCTGGTTTTGGTCAGAAGAGTGGTCTGTTCATCTGTGGTGAGCCATCTGCTTCGTGTGCAGTCTGTGGCACAGTGAGGAGTGGAAAGGCCAGTGCACCTGACCTGATGCCTTTAGGAGGCTGCCCTAGAACAGAGGCTGGATGGAGTTACAGAATAAAGCAGGGATTTATGAAAAGGATCTCCTCCATGGATCCTCCTTGGGCAGCACCAGAGCCCAGCCAGGGCTGCACCCAAGAGGAACCAAAATGGTCCCAAAATGCACGAGCACTCCCGGGGGCTCTCACTGGGATCAGCTCTGCTCCATTTGCACCTTGCAGTTCATTGTCCCATTCCAGCTTTAGCCCATGCAGTCCCATCCTGCTTGTTTTTCTCTCTCCAGCCCATGCTGTTTGTGCTCCTGGGCCTGAGATTTGGGTCATTTGTCCTTGGTCCCCAGCTGGAGCAGGAATTGTTTTGTCTCCCTGATCTGTGAAGAGAGCTCACCATCCCCTAATATGGAGCTCACACACTAAAGCAGCACAGAATCTGAAAAATATAAAAGCTAAAACCTGAGGCATCAGACCCTTCCTGCTGGACCATGGTCAGTAACATCTGAGTGCTTTATGTGGACATTCAGGGTGTGGCTGGCTCAGGGTGTCAGTGACGTGCCCTGTCCCAGTGTGTGAGTCAGGGACACTGTCCAGTTGCCTTTTCATTACCCCTACTCACCATTGTTTTTCCAATATCCTTTGAGGCTGGGAGCATCGCCTGTGGTTTCCAGTTAGTAGATCTGGTTTTCACTGGTGTGCTTTGCATGTGCAGAGCCTTGGATCCTTGGAAATATTTCATTACTTTCTATTTGCTGCTGCATATAAATGTAGTGGTACTTCCAAATGGGAGGTTCAGACTTCTCAAATGTGAAATTTGGTGCTTGTACCTCAGCAATTTCTTGCTCATCAACATGTTCGAGTCATTCTGCGTTTGAATGGGTCAAGGAAGGTATAATTAATGTTCCTATTGTTTCCAGTTGCTAGGAAAAGCAGACTGAGCCAAAAATTGCCTGACTCTATTCTTAAATAACAGGAGTTAGATGAAATATATTCCTAAACAACCAGACTAAATTATGTGTGTACTTTGGCAGACTCCAAGTGAATGACATTGAATCCTTAAAACTGTGACCATTAAATCAAACCCTGGCTTTGGTACCATTAATGAAGAAATAATGTTTTGACTTTCACACCTTCATAAATTCTGACACTTCCAATTGCCCTCGAGCACCAAAATACCGTTGTCATCTGCAATAACTTGCTCTTTAACAATTTTGCCCGAACTGTATAAAGTTGGGCGCTTTGTGTTTGGAAAGGACAAGCATTTCTTGATTGTGCTTTTATTTCCCTTTCTTTGGTGGCTGCAGGTCGTGCTGTCTGAGCCCTCAGCTGTGCTTCAAGGTCTTGTGCAGTGACTGTGGTGTGGGTCAATAAGGCTTGGGCTGAAGCCTGCAGCCCGAAGTGGCGTGCTGGGCACTGACTTAGATATTGATGTACGACTGCTTCCCTTTCCATCCTCAGGAAGGCCTTTAAAGCTGCTCTTTCTTTGGTTGGTATTGCCTTTTGTTCCCATTACGTGGAGGACAATCCAGCCTGAGAAAGATAAATTTCACCATTTGTCTTGTCAGGCAGCCAGATGGAGTTTGCCGTTCCGCGGAGGAGCGGCGGAGCTCGATCCGAGCACGCGTGGGCGGCCGGGCACGGAGACCCCTCGTGTCCTGGCGGGGTTTGAGCGCTCCCCTCCCACACAGCAGCCTCCAAATGCACCTCAGGAGCTCACACCTCCTTGTCTCTCTCTTCCTGCCCACCAGCAGGGCTCAGCAGGGCTGCCTTGGGATGGAAAACCACTGCTTGGGCAGTCATCCATTATCAATGTGCAGTCCACTGCTCCAGGATTCACGGTGTTGCCTTTTGGCTGGACTGATGGAGCTGCTCAGTGCCTTTCCTCCCAGTGCAAAGTCCTAGATTCAACTTTGCTCCTGGGACCATGTATTGCAGCCCTGGCCGACCTTTCACAAGAAGGAGAGAGAACACAGCTAAAACATTAATTCCTGGAGAGAGTTGGGAAAATGAATAAAAAATATTTTGCTTGCTGAGAAGGGAAAAATAGCAGTGGTCATGCTAAAAGTAATAGGAATCTTGTTCACATTCCTCACTGTCCTTTACTGCAGCATATAAATGTGTGGTGGAGAGACCCTCTCACTTGAAACTTATGTTATTGTTGACCCATTTTCCCAACAGCTAATGGCTAGGACTGAATACATATTGCTACCATTATAATTGTTACATTTTGCCTTGCTGCACCGGGAATTCTGTGAATGTTGTGAGTCTGGCCCAGAGCTCTTTGCTAATCAAACACAAATTAAAACTAGCCCAACTGACTGCTGTAAAAATATTGGTACACTTCCCTGGTAGATTTACAGTCTCGTGTACTGAGAGAGCTTAAGACCCTCTCTTAAAATACATGGCCATATCTCTATTTTACAGAGGATGAAAATGAGATGCAGTAAGGTACATAACTTGCAACCACAGAGCAGATGAGAATTGGCTGCTCCTAGTTTGAGGCTGGGAACTCTACCTTTGGTAGAGAGGTAGGCATTAGCCAGATTTACTTCCAGTTTTCTGTATGTAAGAAGTGATTTGTAGTCTTGGTATTGCATTTCTTGCTTCAATAAATAGCTGTTTTCTGAATGCTGTATATTGGTGTGGTGCCAAAAAAGGCCATTACAGGTTTTACTGCAATACGTTTCAGCAAAGAAATACATTAAACCCATTTTTTTTCTTTACCTTAAAGAACATCAGCCAAAACTCTGCAGTTCTGAGGCCGGAATAAAGGCAGATAGCCCTCATTTTTACTGAAAATGCACATTGCATGCTGTCGATTGCCATTTTCCTTGCGCTGTACCCAGCGTGGCATCCTATAGCACAATGTAAACAAAATTATAATCTTATCAAGCAGGCTGCTCCTACAGTGATGACAGCTACTTAGATTGCCAGAAGCAGGGCCAGCAAAACAGAGACCGTTTTAAAGCAGCTGACACTTTTTTTTTTTTTTTTTTTTAGCAGTGTGGGTTGAAAACAAATTATAATAAAAATGTCATTACGTGCTATTCAGAAGGGTCAACACAGTCAGTCTCCAGGAGACCTTGGGCCTGGGACACAGATGGGGTCAAGTACCTGGACACAGCAATATCCTGGGTGTTAAAATGAGGTTGGGAGGACTCATGGGGTTTAATTCTTGGTGTTCAGTGCTCTGGGGTTATTGCACCATCCAGCTGATGGACTGGAGTCACACTCTGCTAATTCCAAAGCCAACAAAATGCTTTGGGCTCACTAAGGACACAAGAGAAGGCACTTGAATGTTTTGCTGAGTGTGTGATGTCCATAAGTCACCTCCATGTTTAACTGGTTCCCAAAATACTGCTTTGGTGTCAGCTTGTGGCGTTATGACTGGGGCTTCTGGTTTTGCTCACTGCAGCTAGACTTGCCTCACGCCATTCCTGGTGAGAACCTGAAATATAAAATTTCACCCATTTTAGAGGTGCTTTGAGGAATAATGAACTTGTTCTAGGACACGAGATCTTAAGCATATGCCAAAATTTGAAATGGCCTAATAAAAACTTGCTGCCTCACTCCTTATTCATTGTGTTGACCAGTACATCTTAAGAAAACCTGGAGGCATGGAGTGAAATGCCACTCTAGGGATGGCAACATCAGTTTTAGCAGGAGCTCAGGAGAGCTGCTTCATCACACACTTGTTTTTAAATATGGCATGAAAGGTTATGGCCCCAGTGCATCTTGTTTCCCTGGCAGAAAGGAAGTACACTTGAAGTTGGCTACAGAATTCTCTCTCTTGCTTGTAAAATGTTGTTGCTCCTATATATTTTCAGCTATTCATGAAGTGTATTGAATATATAATTAAAACATTAATAAAAATAACAGCAGGAAGAGTTCATCAGCAATTCAAATACAAATATTTGTGAAAATCTGTCTTCTCCAACATGTTCCTTTCCCCTCTGATTTTTTTATTTTGGGTAAAAATATCATAAGCAACATTGCTTAACCATTTTCACAGCTCCAGGATCTCTGTAGGACAGTAAATTTATTTCTCTGTTGAATTAATTTACCATAGATTGTGCAAACTCATTATTGTTGTGCTCTTCAGGAGACATCCCACACAGATTCAGGGTAGGGGAGGCTCCTGTCTGGGGCTGTGTGTCCATTCCCCCTCCAGCTCTGGGAGTTCATCCATGGACTTGGGGGCGAACCTCACACTCCTCTCTATAGCTTGGCACCTCACAGAGAGCACCAGGCATCTTGGTCATGGTTTTCTTTCTGAAAAAATGCTTTTTGGAGTATGAAACTGAACCACAGCTGTTGGGGTTGTGTTGGGCTTGAGAAGGTAGCCAGGAGATCCCACCTGCCATTTCTCAGAATTTTGGTGGCACTTGTGTACTCACCTTTCACAGCTGACACAGAAACTCTCAGTGTGTGGACTCACCTTTGTAAGAGCCTTAAAAACCTTGCAGCATGTGCCTACTTCCTGAGCTCATCACAGATCTTTTTAAAGAAGTGCTGTCAAACGAGCTAGACTTTTCTTATTCTGGGTTATTAAATTTCCTCAGAATAGGATCTAAATTGTACTTTTCCCCTTATTACTCTGATCTGTTCTGTGTCTGTGGCATTTACTATATTCCTAAGCAAAACACTTGGACAGCCTGCAGCATTGGTGTGTTGTTTTGGGTAAGGATCACAGCATTCAGCCAACAAATACATCCCATGCATTGGTTGGAAATAGGTTCCCTTTAAAACTGATGGATTAAAAAAACAGAAGGAAAAATGTAAAAAAAAAAAGGCTGATATGGAAAGCGCTTCTCACTTCTTTAATTAAAAGAACTCCTTTATTGGAGGTGTTTTTTCTGCTTTTATAGTTTACTTTCAAGTTTTTTTTTGAGTGGATGAGTCCATGGTCCTGGAGAGAAGGGAATCGCTTTCTGGAGAGAGTTTCTCCATGGCCTTGCTGCGGTTTCTCTGCATTTCTTGACTAATTTAGCATTTCCCCAAGTGGTGTCTTTAGAGTATTCAGCTGTGAGGAGGATCTTTGTTTTAAGAATAGAAAGAGAGGGTTTTAAAACCTGGCTGCTGCAGGACACTGAGCTCTAGCGCTGGCAATCCCTGCTTCAGGTTATCTTTCTCCATGTCTGGCTCTTTGAAGGAGCAGTGGACTCTTCACCCCCTTGCATTTCACACCAAAGCCACCCAAGATTTTGCAATGAATCCCATGCTTTTATTGCTGAAATAGCCACTGTTTACTTCCAGCCCAGGACACTGGGGTGTCCTGCAGGGTAGCCAGCCTGGCTGTGTGGAACCAGCCACGGGAGGCTGGTTTAGTCCCTTTCTAAGGAGAGCAGATCTGCTTTCTGCTGTTCTGTGTGTCAATTGACATTAATCCCCTAATTGAAGCATCCAGTTTTGGGATTAAGCTGATATTTATCAGCAAAAACCTGCCAAAGAAGCACAGATTTGTGGTAAATGGTGATTTAAACCAACCATGCCAGCTTTTCCAGCACACATCAGACTTTTCCCTATTTCTTGCTTCTTCACATCTTGCTAAACTCACCGAGCTAAGCTGCTGCACGTGTCGGTGGAAAACTGCTCCAGTCAGCTCTGTGACATGGAAATGTATTGGCTTGAGCAGGCATGGACTCAAAGTGTGAAAGAAAATAGCCTCTGAAATTTACAATCAGATAAATGCCACCACCCAGAAATTCAGTTTGTAACAGCAACATGATCCATTTTGGGAAGAGAGAGGACAGAAGCTTTTGCTATCAGAAAATGCAACAATTACTCAAAACTCCCTGAGCAGCAGGTTGATCTGAAGATGATGAGCAGTGCCTTTGCCATTGGGTTTGTGAGAGAATTCAGTTTGTTCCTAAGACTAAGTGGCACCAGGAATTTCAGAGGTGCTGGGAGCCCAGGGGGGAAGCAGCCACCTCTCTTTACTGCAGGGAAAGCAAAATAAGGTTGACAATATTTTATCAGAAGCTACCTGGGTTTATATCTTTAACTCAGTTTCATGTGGTGACAGGGAATGTCAAAGTGCTTATCTCTGACAGAACATTTTCTTCAATTCCTTACAAATACCTTTAATTTGGTGTGTGATGCTTCAGTTCTTTTCAAACATGTTGTCTTCATATTTTCATACAAATGATTTTTCCCTTTGTTTTAATTTAATTTTCATTATTTTGTTTTTTTTCCACAGTGTTTCCTTTCTGCCTTCAAAAGGGAGCTAGCTAGGTAAAGTGAATTATATCACAGAATGAAAAAGTAATGTTAGCCAAGGGAGGTATTGCTTTTTTTTTCTTCTGGATATAAGCCATTGTCTTGTAGCACTGCAAAAATTTGAATGCTTCAAAAACATATGTAATTGAATGAAACTCTACAAAATTCCTTTTAAAAAAAGCCACAAACATGCTTTGAATAAGAATTGAATATTGTGATGTGTCTCTTGGATGTGGTTAGTGTCTTCTGGAGATTTGCTGCTCTAGAACCCGTGTGACAAACAGCAGGATTTGTGCTGGGAGAGGAGTGTCATCCATTCCAAGTTGCCTCAACTTTTGGGTTGGGATTGGGATTTTGGGGGTGTTTTTTTATTGTTGTCTGTATTATTTTATCTATTTTTTTGCAGGCAAAGCCTAGGACTGCTGTAGGTTAAAAAAGCTAGAAAGGAACAGAAAGTAAATAAACTTTTGCTTTTTGATTTATTATGTTCATTTCACAGCTGTTTTGGTACATTCTGTTTTGCTGTCTTTTAGGTAGTTGGGAAAACAAACTTGGAAATTAGGTAAATATGATTATAAAATGACACACAACGGAGAAACCTAAAATCTGAGGAGCAGGTGAACTGCCTGAAACATACTCTAGAATATTTTTGGCTGATTTCTTAGTCTAAGACAATGTCATGTCCTGTGACTGAGTTTTAACTGAGGATGTCTGTCTCTTTTTTAATATTTAAGGTTTTTTTTTAATGTTCTGAATGCACTCCAAGGCTTTCCAAACCTGAGTGAGATGGAG
This sequence comes from Vidua chalybeata, assembly GCF_026979565.1. Lineage (NCBI taxonomy): Eukaryota > Metazoa > Chordata > Aves > Passeriformes > Viduidae > Vidua > Vidua chalybeata. The sequence goes on from NC_071538.1 coordinate 8,402,210, forward strand.
TCTTGACCTCAGAGACAACTTTGTAGGGGTAAAGGCAGCATTAAAATCTCCATACAAAAAAAATATTGACTGATTTATGAGGGATCCCTGTATCTTTAAATCATCCTTTCAAAACACGTTATGTCAGCATAAAATTTCATGGCAGGAACAGTCAGTTTTAACCCCTTTTAGCTTTTCAAAGCTCAGATAAATCACTTTTGAATTCTATGTGACTCGTGAAATACAAGTGTCAGGCAAGTTAGGCTCAAATACCGCTTGTGTTATGGGTTGTGGTGATTCTCATTGCTTATGCCCTGGAATAAGAAATGAATAAATGGAAGATAACAGCTCCCAGTTATAGCAGAGGTGAGGAACAGGTGATTCAAATAATTCCCATGTTGGATTTATGTTTTTAGATGAGCAATATTTCATGGGGTTTTGCGAGGGGGAGGAGAAAGAGAGACAAAATTGAATAGAAATCCCAATAGATGCACTGAAGAAGCAAGAAAACCCAAAACCAAAGTAGAATCCTCAGCAATTATGAAAGTGCTGTGGAAAACTGGGTGTGGACCAAAGACCTTGGTGGGACCCCACAGTTCAGGAGTGCTGTCAGAGCAGTGAAATCCCAGGTAATATTGGAAATAGGGAACTGGGGGAAGCTGGGGCAGCTTCACTTGGTGCTTTCCAGAAGCACTGACTCCATATCAGCCCGTCACGGGACTGGGCTGTATTTTTTCCTTTGCAATAGTTATTCTATCACAGCCAGGGTTGTATTTCATTAAGATTCCAGTATTGTATTTCATTAAGATTTGCTGTGTAATTAAATTCTCAAGAAGTTGTGCTTCACCCAGTCCTTCTGATACACAGCTGATAGACTTATCATTTGGGATATGTTTCATATTAGGGAAATGAAATGCCAGTGCTTCAAAAGGCTAGAGAGAAAAACACTGAAATTTATTAAACTATTCTATAATTATTGTTAATGAATGGTGGGTTGTTTTTTTTTTTTTTTTTTTTTTCTTTTAAATTAGCTGTCCTTAAAGCACAAATGTGCATGAAGAGGTATTGCATGTTTCTGGAGTCATTTCAGATTCCCAGCTGCCAACCTCTTGTCTATGTATCAAGATCCTGGATGTCTGAGGGGATGTGGAATACAAGCTGCTTATTTTATTTCATGGCATTTCTCAAAGATATAAAACATGTTTTCATTCCTGAATTCAATAAAACCCAAATCGTTTTAGCTGAAATTGAATTGTTACCGCGTCTGCCGCCGAGCCACATGGAGAGGGCGCGACTGGCGGAGGCACTGCTGGATTTCCAGTGGAATTCTTCATCCTGCCTCACGTTGACTGATGCTCAGCCATCTCCCAGACCTAAGCCCCAGCCACCAGCCTGCAGCTTGTGTTAGAAAACATCTGCTTCGTTCTCCTGTGCAGAAACACGTCCACCAAGCTGTTAGAACGTTTTGGCTGCCACGCAGCAGGAATTTGGACAGAAATCCGTGTAATTGAACGTGTTCCCATCAGCTGCCATGGGTGATTTATGGGGTTCTGTGGGAGCAGTGGTTGCCAGAGCCATTAGGGATCATCTAATGTGGGATGCAGACACCCATCCTGGCTGCACAGGGAGCAAGCCAGGATCTGGGATGACTCTTCTTTCCAAATCAAATGTGTTCCACCTCATCTCCTTTACAAAACCACTGTCATCTAATTTTTCTCTTTATTCTGCCTATTTTCTCTTGTTTTTCTTTTCTTTATATTTTTCAACTCCTCCCTTTGAAAAAAGCCTCATACAAAAGGGAGAGATGGTAGAGAGACAGAGGGAAAGACCTCAGTGAAAACTGAAAATGGGAAAAAACCTAATCAGCTGGGATTTCTTTTTCCAGTTTGTGTGAAAATATACATAAGGAAACATCCATGGACTTTTCCAAAATATGAAAATATGTTTTGTCCAACGTATTTTCATTTCAATATTTTTATTTGCTTTATTGAGGTGCATAACTCCTGTTCAGCATTGGTAAATTCTTCCTAATCATCCCTAAGGGCCCAGGGGCTGTGGAATTGAGCCTGAATTTGTTTCATGGGGAGCAGAGCTGGAGAGCTGCGTCTCTGGGCCAGTCCTACACTTCTGCTCTTACAGATTTCAGGAGCATGCTAATAGGATTAGGTAGTACAAAGCTGTCTTGCATTCAAAATGAATATCAGAGGGAGTGTGCTGTGGAACAGAATTTCTTGCAAAGAGCGCTGATAGCAGAAGCACAAACTCACTGTGAGATTCTACTGCCTCATCAGCACCCCTGCTCCCTGCTATTCCATTTGCTATCCCAAACCCTTCTCCTTTTCACATGGCTCTTTCTCCAGAAGATCCCCTTGGGATGGGCACTCTGGACCACACACAGATCCCCTCATGCTGGGGGGTTGTGGATGTGGCTCTATCCTGGGTTATGATGCCTTGGACTGGCTGTGTAAGCAGCACGTGCTTCATTTCTGAAAATACATTTAGCTGGTGCTTTTGCAAAAGGCTTGGTAAGGTTTGTCTCAGGCCAGTATGTTTCCTAAAATTAGAGATATTTTTACTCTGCTGCTCGCCCCACAACCTCCTTTCTTTTTATTCATTTTGCAAATTTCTACAGCACTGCAACCAGAAATGTAAAAATACCAAGTCAACATATGCTGGGTTAAAAATAGATCAAACATCAAATTCCTGCTAAGGGATACAAAGTTGAGCTTCAGATAATTGTAAACAGGAATTGACACAAGGTCCAGCCCAGCATCCCCTCTCCAGCTGTGGCCATGAGCTGGGGGAGTATGAGCAGGGCAGGCACATGTGATGCTTCTCCTCTGATGCTTCCCAGGTTCCAGCTGTTTTCTGCTCAGGGACTTTGTGCCAGGAGTCATTTCTGTGTAGATAGTAAGCATGAATAGATTTTCCTTCTGCAAACTTAATCTTCTCTAGCCTGAAGCCAGTGCAGGCTTGTGACATGTACAGTTTCTCTTGTTAGGTACAAAAATCACCTTTGTTTGTTTGTGTTAGACACAGCTCCAGCTTGGTTTAAGGGGTCTTTGTGTCAGTAGTGGAAAATTCCACCAAGAAGCTGTCCCCATCCATGCTGCCCATGCTCTCTGTTTCCCTTCCCCCTTATGATTCTTAGCATTTGATCTGCTGCCTTTTTCCTTTGCTTCTTGGAAGCACTGGGCTGGCATTTCCATGGTACTGTCCATTGTAAATCCAGGATTTCACTCCCCTGCAGTTGTGGTTGGCTCAGAGTCCATCATTTCATATGTGAGGTTAGGATTGTTTTTCCCACATGCATATTTGACATTTATCTGTCTTGAATTTCATCTGCCATCTCATATGTCATATCATTTCATAAGGTCCTTCTGCAGTTCCTCACAGTCAGCCTTTATCCTCATTACCCTGGATAAATTGATATGAGCAAACCTCCTCCCCCTGCTTTCCAAGAGGAGGTTGGAGAGTGTAGATCCCTAATTTGACCACTGAAGGAGACAGGATTTCAGTCCTGCAGGTCTGTGCTTCTCCCTTGGTTAAGTCTACTCAGTATTGCTTTGATAAATTCAGAATGCTGGGAAACGAATCCATGTCTGTCCTGTTTGCTCCAATGAGTTTTGTTTACAAGAAACCAAAACAAACTATGGCAAAATGACTGCTAACACTTCAGCTTTTGATGTTCATCATGTGTGTTTGTCTGAGTCCCTGAGCTGGTGAGTGGGAGAGAAGCAGCAGAGAACAGGGATCACAAGAAAAATTTCCTGAACTGTTCACAGTTTAATTCCTGTGGATAACATGAAAAGCACCAACACAACCTGGAAAAGAAATGGAAGATTCAGAGGTGTCTCCTCTGATGACTGTGATGTAGGTGACTTGGAAGAAATCTGTCACTGGTGTATTGCGCTGCTTTTCAAAATGGGCACAGTTGAAGTTGTAGCAGGGAGGCAAAGACCAAAGAGGATTTGATCAGGTACATGAATATAGAGACAGGAGGGGGAACATGGTCCTGTGAAGCTCCTTTGCATTTCTCTCTCCTGAAACAGTAGCTTTTATTTCAGCTAACACAAAGCCTTAGTGGTTTTTGGCAGTATTTCAGGCAAATCTTCAGATAGGGATGAACTGTTCTTGAACCAAATCTCCAAAGGATTTGGCACAAGCGTGCTCTCCTGCAATATGAAATGTAGATTTTTGTTCAGTATTTATATTTGAATAGACATTAATGAATGCCTAAAGAAAATCACTATCTCCACTTTTTCTCTTGCCATTTGATTTCCCTTTGTCTGCTTAATGCTTATGCAGATTGTACTTATTGTACTGGGAAATCCTACCTGGTGTCAGTCTCCCTGCTGGGGCTGGGAGGTGCTGAGGGGGAAGGTGATGCAAAACACTTGCTGATCAAGAGTATCAGTTTCAGTCCTGCCTGTCTGATGGTGATGGCAAACTGGAGGAAAATCCATCCCTTAGTTTGCTGGGCTTACTCTAAATCTTTCCTGTGAGTTCTGCTACCAGCACCACAATGTGTGGAGTTGCTCTGTGGCTATCAGTAAGAGGAAAAAGCACCACAGAATCCTGGAATGCTTTGGGCTGGCAGGGACCTTAAAACCTGTTTTATTCCACCCCCTCCCACAGGCAAGGACACTTTCTCCTATCCCCTATCCCAGGCTGCTCCAAGCCCCAACCCGCCTTGCTTTGGACACTTCCAGGGATGGGACAGCCACAGCTTCCAGAATCATGTCAGTGAAGCAGTTGCCATCACAGAATAACAAAATACCCTCTTGGCATTGCTGAATCAGTAGATTTATTGCTCTTCTATGTTCTTTAAGGGTGGTTTTTATACACCACCTGTCAAATTGTAAGTCCTTGGAACAGATTAGCCCTGCAGAAGGGATGCCCCAAGTTTCCCCTAGACTTTGCACATTGCACTGACTAATGATTCTCTATTAATGAAAAATTGAGTTTGTTTCATTCCCTGTCACGTTTGAAGCACGAGGATATTTTTCCTTCCCTAGGACTGGTTACATTTTAATGCATATATTCAAAATTCAAGTCCAATCTGAAATGACCTATCAGCTATGATATAGTCAGGGGAAAGCATCAAAACATGATGCATTGAACATATTTTACATTCCTAGCCTAACAGCATCCTTGAGTTGATTTTATGCAGTACATATATCCCATATTTGATTTTGATGAGAGGGGCTGTAGATGCAGATGTACTTCTCTGTGAATACATTTTGGCACTGGTAACACATACATTGCTTTAATTTTGGATGCAGAAATCACACTGATGATTTTTTTAAGCTGTGATTAGGCAAACACAGCTGAAAGGGTCAGGGAAACTGTCCATAATGACATTTTAGAGTTTATTATAGAAGGAAAAATAAATTATTATAAACCAAGCATAGCATGGTATTTCACTGTATAATATCCAAAGTATTTCACTGAGTTTAGCAGATGTGGCAGGTTCTCAAGTTGTTTATTAATGGACAAGTAAACCTTTTTTTCAGTTAGACTGTCAGATATGTAAAAATATTTTATTTAAGATTAGCTGTATCTGAGTTGTGTGTCTCAGAAGATATTGCAACTGTCCTCACAGGCTGCTGTTTAGGGCTGAAGTGAAAAACTAAATAACATGCAAAAAGTAGGTAATTAGAAGCTGCCTGGTTGCTTCCAAAATTCTAATCAGATTCATAACTCCTGCTTCAAATGGATGGAATAGCTTTTTTACTTTTTTGTGAAAAAGTAAAAAATAAACATTTATCATATCAAAACCATTCCAATATTTCCCTGAGCATATCAGGATTATAAGACAGAGCTAAAATGAGTCCCTCAATGGCTTCCTGAGCAGAAAGGAAATATGAAACTATCTCAAAGCAGAAGTTATAAAGAAAATTTCATACATCGCACCTTATTAACATTCAGACTTCAAAAGGGATGTTTGAGGATAACTGGAGACATCTGTAAACTCTGGGGCACGCTGTGAACCTTTGGAAACCTTGCAACGAGATTATTTTAGCACAAACCATGACTTGTGGTGCTAACAGAGATTTGATGGAGAATTTTAAAACTTTCCAATCCCAAGAAAAATGTCAACTGGAGAATAATTCAGCTTGTTGAGCCCTGGAGATGAGGTTTCAGCAGGTACCAGTCCCCCAATCCACTCAGGAGAAATCAACTGCCCAGGAACTGGGAATTGACTGGGGACTTTCTCCCCCGTGTCCCCCACTCATCCTTTATCTGCAGAACCTCTTGCCACTGGAAATCCAATTACAGTTAAACAAAGATTCACCTCAGTGCCTCCTGGAAAGCTTTGAAAAATGTTTTGCTTAAGGACAGGTCTGTCCACATCTGTCTAGGTAGGGAGCCAGGATCTTCTGAAGGTTTTAATGCCGTGTTGCACCCTCTCCTGAAGCAGGATATTGGCTAATCCTGACATTGGTGTTCATCTGGACCAGTCTCTTTATAGCTCTAGGGGCCGTGTGGGTCACACTCTTGGTGCCTGTTTTCTTGTGAGGTTGGCTTAGAAAGCTTTTCATTAAAATGAAATGTTTTCTCTTTAGTTTTTGGTCTGCTTTTCCTATTGTGTCATTTCAGCCCCAACATATTCAGGATTTTCTCTTCCTTCCACGCATTCCTCTTTTAAAACTCAGCAGGTAGAAAATCACTTTGACTAAAGCTGACATTCTCACATTAAAAGCTGAGATTGTCCAGCTTTTCAAAGTATGTGATTATATAAAGTATCAAATACTGTGAGAATTGGATTAAAAAACCACGAGGGCTGATATGGAGACAAATGGTAATGAGCAGCAGGAAAAGACAGTGCGTACAAATACAGTAATAGATAGCAAATGTCAAGAGTTCAGCATTCAATTTTATTTCCCTGTTTTTATGAGGTGAATTTTTATTATATATATCATGGGGATTGTGTGTATGTGGTTAAGGGAACAGATGAAAAGGTGTATAGAGGAGAGAGGTTAGGGGTCAGGATAGTCAGAGGAATTTGGGATGAAGAGGACTGGGATGCAGTCAGGGCATGAGCACCAGTAACACATAAGGGATCAGATTGTCAGGCTCTTTGGGATGCTACAGCATTTCTCCAAATTCATGTTTGCCAGCTCCCTCAGTAATTGCACAGAGCTGATGCTTTGACCCTGTGTGTGTTGCTTCAGTGTTTAATAGGGATGGATCCTAAACTGTCTTCCTTGCATGGATGCAGAAAAAAAAAAAAACCCTGAAGAAAACCATAGATTTCTGTCCATGCAGCTTCTCCTTCCCTCCTTGGGGAGCTGCCTGGGAATTTTAGGGATGAGATCTGATTGTGGAGACTGGGGCTCAAGCACAGTAAGATTTTCAGCATATTGCAGCAAAGAGAAGTGTTTTTCCAATTGAGAAGAGTGTCAGGAAAGCAAAGATGTTCCCCAGCATCCTGCTAAGCTGTAGACTCCACCAGTGAAAAGAATAATGTTTATTCCACAGCTTCAAGTGAGCCATTTTCTAACACTGAGTTCAGCAGCTGCATTTGCAGTTTGTGCCTTCCAGGGCTGTGGGAGCTGTTTCCAACTGGGTATGGACACTGGCCATGCTTCAGCTGTGCTGTGGGAGCTGCAGCCAGGTATACTGTGTTCTCTGCTGACTTGGTGACTCAGTTTTGCCCTTTTTGTGTTTGTTTTTTTTTTTTTTTTTTTTTTTTTTTTTTTTTTAAGTCCATTCTGCCTTTTCCTTTGTTCTTCTCATCTCTGTGTTCACTAATGAGTGCCGAAGTGCCCGTGTGCTGTACAGCACATCCTTGAGAGGATGAGTCAGGAACAGCAGAGCTCCTGCCATCCACACTGACCCATAAACCCTGCTCTGGTCTGAGGATTAAAACCAGCTTCTGACAAGACTGTGCTTCTGAAGCTCCTCTTGGCCACATCTCCTCAGCCTCCTGCCCTCTGTTTGGCAACTTCTGAAGTGCTGCTGCCTTTCGCCTGATTTAGGATTAAAAATGTGTCATTCCTGGCCTTCCCTTATCCTCTGTCCCAGCTTATATGGAACAGGAATGACCTGTGGCTTGTTTGAAAACAGGCTTTAGGGAGGAGGGTAGCAGAAATGCCCTGCAAAGTGATTGAATGTGCTTGGCAGGGAGTATTTAGTCTGGATTTGATACACAGAGAGCCCAAGCAGGGAGAGCTCCTTCCTCAGGTTTGAGACTGCACTGGTTACACAGTGTGGGTTCACTGACCCCTGCACAGCTGGGGAGGTGCTGTGAGAGCATTCCTGAGCACATCCATGCCAGGGCTCTGCAAAGGGCACCTGTGAAATGTGAAGCTCTTCTCTCTCCCATCTTGGTGCCTCATGTTCACTCCTGCTCCTTCAGTGACCTCCTCATCAAATGTGCCCCATTTAAAGATTCACAACGAGATTTGTCTCCACTGCCAGCTTTGCAGCAGCAACCTGCTCTCCAAGAAAGCAAGCTGTGTGCTGTCTGCTCCATCAGTCATTCCCAGCCCGTGCTGAGGGGGAGGATTCAGGATGGAGACTTGGCTGCTGACCAGGCGGCTCAAACACGGAAGGGACACAGGGCTGTCCTGTGCTCTGGGCTCTCTGTGCAAATCCTGGGGGACAGAAGTTTCCTCTGTTTCTTAGGAACATCAACATGTAGTTTCCCAAGCCAGGCTTTGTTTTAAATTTAGTTTTCCCCATTTTGAGGCTATCCTATCTTAAAAATTAGCATTTGATAACAGCAGCGACATTTGGTTGTTGGGGGTTTTTTTCCCTTTTCATTTTTTGTGAGGGCAAAGTTTTGGAATTGACAGCTTTGGCATCCCTTCCCAGCACTCCTGTTGGGGCAGCACTGTGTCTTCACCACCAGCCTCATGGACAACTTAACCAGAGGCACTCCTGTCATCGTGTCTGCTCTCCCCTCTGCTGTCACCAGGACGGGAGACAGGCTCCGTGTGCCGCACGCATCCCGTGCTGCAGCATTACACAGCATTTAGGAGCCTTTCAACAGTCTGGAGCCATCCTGCATGCCTTGATGGATGAAAGGCTTGTCCAAAGCCTCAGTGGCTGTTTGGAAAAGTCAGAGTGTGACATGGTGTCAGGCTTTCTCACGCCACGTGCGTCACACACGGCACACGCACCGAGGAGCTGCTGTCCCCTCGCACATTCTGGTTGCTTTCACACATGACTCTCTGAAAGAGCAAAAGGTGAAAATGCATCATCATCAACTGGTCTTCGTAGCTGCGTGAGAAATATTCCTTCAGCTGTGAGTTTTACAGACTTTTTTGTAAAAGTTCCTGGGTTTGGAATCAGGATCAATGACAGGATTTGGGAGTGGGGAACAAGAACTGTCACCCAGCAGCAGTAATTGATGCATTACTGTCTATCATGGGGAGGCAGGGCTTGGATCAGGTAGACTTATAACTTGGATCAGGTAGACTTTGTAGGGAAAAGCCATCAAACAGACAGCTATTCCCATTTTTGCAGGCCTGTCTACAAAAGCAAAACCACTGATGTTAAGATCTGCAGTAATTTTGCAAAATTGTTTCCTCTTCTTAAGTGAAAATGAATTAAGTCATACTGTGAGCTGTATTGTGGTCAGTGCCTCGTAATGGAAAAACAGCAAATAAAAATTACTTCTTCAGCAATGATGGGTTAATGTCTTTTTAGCACCAAATAAAATGGTGATAGTTATTGCTGATGTATTTTTTTAATAATTGACTGGGATGCTTAATAATGCTATGTCTAATTTAGGAATCCAATTTATTGACAAAACCAGGAAGAAATCACCATATTAAACAGACACAAAAATCAGTTTAATGCAGTTCATGGGGAGGCATTGTAACTTCACAGCAGGCAAAATATAATAAGCACTAATGTAACCTTGTAAAATAAGGATTAAATCAAATCCTCCCAGCCTGTCCAGAGTATACCATGAGATGGTATGGAGGCTTGGGTGCCTTGGTTCAAAGCCTGGGATCTCTGTGTCCACCCAAAAAAGCTCTGGTCTGTCAACCACTGTTTTACTTTTCACCTTTCACTTGAGCTGCCTTCCATTCCCTTTTCAAAATGTCTTTCCTTCTGTGTACTCTTCACAGTATTTTGAAAAAACTCTTCCATCGTGGCAGGGCTTCCTTCAATCCTGTTCATCTTCAGCAGCTGAGTCTGTTTAGTGAGTTTATTAATTACCATGTTGGGCTCATTAAAGTGAGCACCTCATTTGGAGAAACCTCCTGGGGACTCCAGCAAATACACACGTACTCATTAGACTGAATGTTTTCCACTTGTAGATCAGCATTTTGATAATAAACACTTCATAATCCTAAGGAAAATGGTGCAAGTTGAAAGTTAGAATTCAGCTGAGGATAGGTTTGTTGAGGGATTTTTTTTTTCCCCCCATGGGCATCAATATGGCTATTAGCTCTACAGCTATGGGTCATCAAACAACCAGCAAAGTAATTTCTCACATGATTTCTGCACTGTGCTTAAAGAAATTCACCTCTTCTGTCCTGCTGGTTCATGCAGCTCATTATAGGACACTTGGCTTGGCTGTTGGCAAGTCAAAATCTGAAGGGCCATGCAATTAAATGTATCTCTGAATTTCCTCACCTTCCAGCAAGGGCACAGTAACAGTGTCTGACGTGGGTTAGCACCAGTGGCTGTGCAGTTTAACTCGGCATAGGTGGAAGATCCAAAGTCAGATAAAACTGTGAATTGGGTAACTTATAGCTGGCTTTAAAATTCAGATTAACAAGGTGGCAATAAGGTGTGGTGGTGCCTTGGCTGTGATGTATTCAAGGAGGGATGCATTGGAAATATTTTGCAAATCCTTGTGATGCAGGTCAGACATAAACCTGGGAGCATTTTAAGCTGGTCAGTTAAGATGCTTCTGCTGTGTGTAGGACTGTGCCCATTTTTTTGGACTGTATCAGGTTGGCTCATATGTAGCAGCTCTGCTGTTGGGCTGCAGCTGCAAGATCCCACTTCCCTCCTGCCTCTGGGTGAGCTGTCTGCCACAGCCCTTGAGTGCTGAGGTGCTGTAGCAGTTTGGTTAATCCCTTGCAGGGAAATCTACTGCAACCTTCTTGCTTAATGCTGGAGAAAACAGTCCCAGATGTTTTTGTCTGAGGGGAGGATGTTTGGCCAGGCTGTTGGAGCTGTAATTTCTTTCCCCAAAGATGAGCAGAGCTGTAAAACTAAGCTTCAGGTCTCACCATGGATCAGCCTTCAACCTCCCGCTTTAAATTTTAAAATCCCAAAGGAAGTGCCTAAAAACCAGCTGGGTGGCTGGAGGCTGCTGGTGCCCTCCTCTCTCTTGCAAGAGGAAACACAACACCTCCACTGAATTTCTCTGGGGGCACTTAAGGCAGAGTTTATTTACTGTGTAACGTGGTACTTTAGTGGGATTCCTGCCTGCTGCCTAATTAGTTCCACTAATTTATTTGGAATAACACTTCCTCCCTTTCTGTTGAATGGCTGGAAGTGGGTTCTGGGAGCCCATCTATTCCCTCATTTAGTCCTTGCACACTTGCAGGATGCTGTGCTCCCTCTGCCAGGCCCATGCTGGAATAGCCATTACCTCTGTGAGGATTTTACCTCAGCAATGCCCAAAGGCCCTTTGGGAACAATTGCTGCAGGCTCTGTGCAGACAGGAGGTGTCCTGCTCCATTTGGAAGCTGTGTGCTCCCGAGGAGCTCCAGTTTAGGACAGGCACTGGAGCACAGGGGTTCCTGAGAGCCTGAGATTTTTGGGTACTTTCAATTTCTTCTGCTGCATGTCCTGCTGCCCGTTCTCCCTTCCCAGCCTTGCTGTCTGCTTATTTATCACCCTTAAAAATGATGCAATTAATTCTATAACATATGCACACTTGTAACTAAAACTTTTTTTCTGGAGAGCCATTTGTGCCACAGCAGACTTGGTACTGAATATTCCTATGGAAGTGCTGCTTCTCTGCTCTTCTCCGTGGACAGCTGGAAAAAAAAAAAAACAAAACAAACCTTTGGGATTTCAGTAAGTGGGGTGCAAGAGAAGGGATCTCACGGGTATTTCTGCACACCAGTTGCCTCTTGGCAATGAGATTAGGACCCAGCACCAGTGGGTCAGGAAGAAAAAGTGCCAGATCTGGCCGCAGGAATCAATTCCTGTGTCAGATTCACTTCCTTCACCTTTGCCATGTGTATGCTCAGAGCCACGAGGATCCACAGACACTTGGAGCTCACACAACCACATGGGTGCTCTTCAGCCTGTCCCAGCTTCTCCTCAGAATTTCACATCCATTTTAAAACTGTTTCCTAGTCAAGGTGGTATTTTCATCTGGTCATTTTCTTTTTTTGGCAAAGGAGACTTCTCCCCTTCCCCTGGCCTGGGAGCTGGAGGGCACAGCTCTGCCAGAGCAGACATGAGTAATCAGGCTGGCACAAAAATGGGCTGTTATTCATGAAGCCAGCCCTTTTCTAACTTTTCCTTTGTTTATGCAGTGTAATTTCAATGTCATAAATACTAAAAGGTTTACTGCTGGGAGACGAGGACTTCCCTCATTCATCTCTGCAATTAAACTTCTTGTGCCCAGGGTGGCTTTTCCTTTTAACTGCCTTTTAGGATGGAATCCAGGATTTTAAGAGGTTTCACTGACTGAATTTTTTTTAATGAGGTCAAAGAGTTTTTGAGGGAATTCAGAAGACAATTTAGGGCTTTTTTTTTTTTTGTTTTCCTTGCAGGTTTAGGCTTCATTTTTCAGCACAGTCCTTGAGGTCCTGAGTGACTTTGAACAAATTTTTTTTTTCTGTGTCTTACTTTCACCACATTTCTAACAGTACAAACCTTGTTTATTGACTTTAACTGTCTTTAGAGTGTCCAGAGGTGTATGTGAGCTGCCCTAGAGCTGGGTACTCTCTCTGTAACCCCTCAGCTGCTCCTTTTCTTTCTTGCACAATCTCTGCAGCCTCTGGGCTTGTTCTGGAAATGTGTCACACAGTGACAAATATTCTAAGGAAATGAATCCCATCAAAGAACTGGGAAAGTTACTGCATGATAATCTCAAGCAGTGCTGTGTGGTGTTCCTGTTAGCTGTAGCACAGGAGGTGCTTTTATTCCATGGGCAGAGCTCACCACCCTCACAGTAAAGAACTGGGATTCTAAAGATTTGGGATGGAAAAAACACCCAAGTAAGTTGTCTTTGGACTCTCAGTTAACTGCATTGTCCCTTTCAGTAGCAGTCACAGATTTTGCGGGTAAATTTTATCTTGAAGAAGGACATAAAGACATTCCACGGTCACTCTAGGGCTGTAATAGTTTTAAGCTGTAAGTATGAAGTTGGAATTGCAGGAGGAGCTGGCATGAATCAACCTACTCTCATTTCAAACAGCTGTTTAATGAGAGATTCTTGTAAGATCCCCTGTTAAGAATAGGCCATAATGAGTATGATGAAACCACCTCATCCTTGAAAACAAATTCCTTTTCATGGCTTAATTAAAAGTGCTCCTAGTACTTCTGTGAGCATACATGATGGCTTAGGAAAGGCTCTGTTTTAATTTATATAAAGAAGTCTCAATTAAGAAGCTAAATAGATAATATGTTGCTTTAATATTACATAGTGAAAACTGTTATTATTTCTGAACTTCTGCTATCTCCCAGTCAAATATATTTGTCTTAACAGTTTAACAGCTTTTCCTGAGAGACCAGAGTGACAGCCACGTCCTTGTATGCTTTTAGTTCTGTCTTAATGTGATGCAGCAGACTGGAGCAACTGACTTAGGCATGATTTGTGAGTGAATTTTTTGGGAGATCAATTACAGGTGGCTGAGCCCTGTGAACTGTTCAGACCCAGATATTTTTAGGAACAGGCAGCACTAATTAAAGCTGCCTGTGCAATGAGCAGCAGTGCCATTTGCCCAAAATGCAGCAGTAGTGTAATCTGCTGCAGGAGGGGTCTGTGTTAGTGCACAAGAGGCTGGGTGAGCAGCAGCTGGTGTGGCCAGAGCAGGTTTGTCACCTCTCAGTGAGCTGTCCCTGGTGCCCCAGTGCAGGAAACATCCAGGTGGGGCAGAACAGCCCTGCTCCACACTGCCAGCAATTCCTGCTCTTTCTGCTTCTCGTTTGCCACAGTGAAACATCCCTCTCTCTTTGTAGTTTCCTTGTAAGATGCTAATTAAAGGAAGAAATGTTGGTTTGAGAGAAAACTGCCAAAGTGAGTATTGTAAAATAGCAACTGTTTCTTTACATTTGTCTGAAATTGCTGTGCCCTTGGGAGAAGCATAAAGATAAGAGTTCCCCGTGCAGGGACTTCCTGGCTGTGATACCTGAGGAGGAGGGGACAGGAAAGCAGATTGCTTTTGTACTGTTTCCTTTGTGGGTATCTCTCCTGATATACTGAGAAATCAGTGAATAAATTGCACTGAAACACAGTAGAACCTCAAGAAGGGATCTTTTTAGAAAGAAGAGTGAAGTGCTGAAGGAGGTTGCTGGCTTGGGTGAAGAAGTTTATTGCTCTTTGCTCTGGCCTGGCCTTGGGCATGGATTGTCTTTTGGGGGGGTCATGGACAGCTGTGCTGAGCAGTCAGCTGGGGAAGAATTCAGAGTTATGGGTCCAGCTAGTGAGGAACAGCCTGAAGCTCCCTGTGTAAATGTAGTCCTGCCACAAAGGTATTGTCCTGCTCCTCTTTCCCTTCTATGTCTTGTAGCTGCAGTGTTCTGATTTCCCAGCAGAAGGCACATTTGTAGTTTGGACAAATGTGTTCTGATGTATCACTTAGATTGTTTTCACATTATCAGATTTCCTGTACTTAGCAATGACCTGATATCAGTGTGCTGGTGGAGCATGGTGGTTCATCACATGAAAGTGTGGGAGACTCAAATCCAGGAGTTAAACTGTGGCTTGGTCTGTACTGCAAACCCCTGACCCCTGCACTGAGACACAACAGGTAGTGTTAGCAAAAGGATTGTTAGAAAAGAAATCATTACTAAGGAGCCTTTGTTTTCATAGTGGTTTCTGGTTTGTCTCCTGAATGATCAGGCTGACACCTCCATGGCTGACCCTTTGCTTTCCACTGTTTACAGCTCTGATCTTCTACTTTCAGCTCCATCAATACTGCAGGCTCTAATTTTTACTGATTTTTGGGTTTTCTTGCAAATGTCAATCACACTGAACAATTTAGGTGTGATCTGTCTTTCTCAAGCTCTGCTTCACACAGAGTTGCCTCCCTGTCTTCTCTCGGTGGGTTGTTGCAGACAGATTTGCTTTCATGCTAGGTGGGAGATTAAACCCTTCAGCAGAAACTGCCCCTGGTAGCATCACTTGAAAGTTTCATTAATTGCTCTTTGATGGTGCCTTGGTTTGCTGTTATTCTGTTGTTTCCCCTAAAAAGAGGTGTATTTGCTGTGCTGAGTGATGTTCATAATTGCCCCCCTACTTTGCCAAAATGCCACTTGTGAGAGGCTGAGAGATTGCAAATGTCAAGCGTGGGACCCATGAGGACAATCTACCAGTCACTGCTGAAATGATTTGAACTAGTGAACTCTTGTTAAAACTGTTAATTGCTTTTTTAAAAACACTTAATGGAAATTGCCACATTTAAGTAGCCCATAAAACCACGATGACACCAGCCTTAATCAGGTGTCACAAAAGCACATCCATTATAAGCTACCTGGCCTGAAAACTTTGAGGATGGAAATCAGTTGTGACAGCCTGGTGTTTACAGTCCTGCATTTCTCTGGAAGAAGAGAATAATTTATTTGTTTTACTTATGAAGAGACTCCTCTCTGAACTGCACCTTTATGTGCAATAAAGCTTATGGAAGAGAATGACCCCAGGGGACTCAGAAGTCTGTAGGATAAGGTAGTGCTGCCTGGTTTTGAATATTTCATATTGGGATATGTTGATTTGTTTGGTGACCTTGCTGCAGACTCAAAAAAACCCACGGAGAGCTCACTGAAAACCACAGTGCTGTGTTTTTCCAGGGGTGTTTTGTTGATTCCAAAAGTCAAAATGTTGCAGTGAGGAAACTCTGGTGCTGGGCAGTGAAGTCCTGCACATTTTAGGTAATATGGTTACTTGGGACTGGATTTTAAAGAATAACACATATTTATGGGACATACCTTTTAAAAAATGTTAAATGAGTTAGCTATAAATCCCACTGAAAGCCTAGGTGGACACTTTATTTATGAGGATACTGGGAATTTCTATTTGCCTCTTCAAGCTGCCTGCTGAGTCTGACAGGGAGAGGTGCAGGGAATAACCACACTTCTTCCCTGGATTGTGTATCCACGTGACCCACTGGAAAAGATCTTTGGAAAGAAGGAAATATGGGAGCAAGCATTAGGTGAAGGTGTTCATGTGTGAGAGGAGCATTTGTGTTCTGTGTATCCGGGTCAGACTCAGCCTGCAGCCTGTGGCTGCTCAGAGCTGGGGATGGGGTGTGCTGGGCTCCCTCCTGCTCCCTGTGCAAGGCTGTTCCTCTCCTCAAACCTTCCCAAAAAGAGGTCATTCCTGGCTGTGCTCATCAGCAGTCTCAGAAGAGGCCTAAAAACAGAAGTGGCCCAGTGGAGTGACACATTTTCTAGCCCATGGGCCATTTCAGGTCATGGCAGCTTGGGAGGGCCCTGCACCAAACCTTACAAACCTGTTCTGTTGCCCAGGG
Organism: Vidua chalybeata; assembly: GCF_026979565.1. Lineage (NCBI taxonomy): Eukaryota > Metazoa > Chordata > Aves > Passeriformes > Viduidae > Vidua > Vidua chalybeata. The sequence goes on from NC_071538.1 coordinate 8,418,814, forward strand.
TGTTGTTTGCTGTCCAGCCCCTTGCACCTTCACATATCACACTCATATATTTTATTATACATTAAAAAAATAGATCTGGAATAGCAGTTGACACTAGGAATTGAACAGAGCTGTGGTAGCAGCAGTATTGCCAGAATGGGATATTTTAAGGAGGGTGTAGTGACAAACACTGGTATAAAAGTGCTACAAATTACCCATCCCTGTGTTTCCACCTTCATGTCATGTGGAGTTTCTTCAGTACTATGATGGTGTTTCTTTTTTTTTATGCTCCTGAAAGTTTCATACTGGCTCTTGCCACAAGTTATTCGAGGTAACTTCAGGATATAACCTTAAATTCCAGTGATCTCCCTGAAAGACTTCACAGAAGCCTTGCACTTTTTTGGGGGTGAAAGTTCACTTTATTAATCCAATTTAATGTACTGACTGTGCTGATCTTGAGCAGAGCTTGGGAGGCATAAGGAAGTATTTTTGCTGCCAGTATCCTGAACTTTCCCAAAGCTGCTGTGAAGCAACTCCTTGCCCCTTTGAAGCTGTGAAAGTACATAAATAAAAGTAAGTATGAAATAAGAAGTAGTCGGTCTTTATTGCACTTGTGTGATATTTTGTAAAATCTTATTTATCTGTGATTCTGACATTTTATACTATTACTACTTTTTAAAATATAAGCTTTGAATAGTGCAGACAGATTACCAGCAGAGCTAAAGGTAATTTAAGATGGAAAATTTACAGTGGAACTTGAAAATCCCAGGATTTTTGGTTTTTTGTTTGTTTTTTTTTTTTTTTTTTTTAGGCAGCTGTTCTAAAGGAAATGTTCTTAATCTTCATTCTCCAAAGGGAAATTTTGTCAGGGCAAATTCTTCCAGTCAAGGCAATAGATAAAGGTGAAAGAACCACCACAAAAACATCCCTGAATTATTAGTTTGCCAGAAACAGTTTCTCAGAAGAAAAAGCCTCCTTGGGATAGTACAGGATTGTAAAATACTAATTTTTCACCAAACACATAAGGATTTGCACAGATAAGTAATGCAGCTGGGTCCACACACCTGAGATCAGTGGCAGGTGTGAACCAGGTTTTGATTTTTTAAAATAAAATATGCCTAGCTCAAGGTATCCTTTCTTTGTGAGTCAAATTTCTGTTAAGAAATCAAGCTGCTGTAAGATGCAATGACATCCATGCTTTAGTTTTGGTATGAGCAGGAAAAAGTTCCTATTGCAATGCTTGGCCCAAAGAGTAAAGGCTGCAATTGGAAATGTAACAAAAGCCTTATGAGTCCCAGTCCCTGCTTCTGCAACCACATATCCTTTCACTGTGGGTATCTTTAAAAATTAAGTGTACAGAAGAGAGGTGAAATATTACCAGTGGATCATTTACTATATCCCAACAGTTCAATCATCAGTGCTGGAAAGTCAATATTATATTAACTTCAAACTAGTCTCTACTGTAGTTCTCCAAAATGATGGAAATTCAGAGGTCCTAGTTTTCTAGCTGTGCATTTGGTTGCTTATGAAATGTCATATAAAAATGATGTTTTGGTAAGAGATCATTCCTGCTGTTCTCCCAAAGGCAGCAGTTCTGGGTTACATCAGGTTTGCTTTCAGAATAGGGTTTGCTACAAAGTATGCCATATAAATTAAAATAATATTGACAGAAGGTGGCCAGATAAAGAACGGGGCTCAATGATTCCTATTGGAAATTCCTTGAATATTTCTCAAATTGAATGTCAGCAATAACTTCTGGATGTCTGTCAACAGATGACTTCCCAGAAGGTGTTTGTTTTCCATCCTGACCGCAGTGGAAGATCATTACCTGGGATATAGATTATTTCATCTCTATTCTTCCTGCTGCTGCCTAATTGGCATCTACAGAGTGTTTTAACACCTGGATTAACAAAGACCTTTGTCTTCCATTTACAGAAGATAAAAAAAGGATTTGAGCTTTTTAAACTAAATGTATTTTACAGTATGGTAATAGATGAAACTGCTTCCTGTCGTATAAAATACAGTCAATTTTTGCTAAAAGCTTCAGGGGCTTCCCTCTAGCCCTCGGTCACCTTCTGTTAAGCCACCTGGGAGTTTGCCAAGGGAGCTGGAAAATCTGAGTTTGATCCCCAAACTGCTGGATCCAAAAGCAATGAAATAATTTAGTGGAAATACTTTTAATTTTGTAGCACATCAGCACATGGCAGGTGTGTATGTGGTGGCTTCGTTTAAATGCTGTGGGTTTTAGTCAATGTAGATTTATGTGAGTCTTAATCTGCATTTCTGAAGGCTGATATCTTGCTAATATCTGATTCCAGTATTTGTACAGTTCACAGGAATCCTTCAAGGGTTTATTTGCTCTGTGTTCATCCGGGATGGAGTGAGTGTACCATGTAAAATAATATATCAGCTCATAAACTGCATGTACAGTGATGAGCTGTGAGCTCGTTTCACTTTTATCACAGGACCTTGAATCAGGCTTATTCTGCTGCCAAGTCCCCAGACACCTCCTTGCAATGTGCCTGGAATTCATTGCTCTGGAATTGTGGTTTTTTGGTGTATCCTTTTGTTTTCTGTCAGGCTCTGGTGCAGGGGCCTGGTTGTTTTACAGATGAGAGCTGGGAGGGATGCAGCCAGCACGCCTGGGCTGCTGCTGCATTTTGGGTTCTCCCTGAGGAGCTCAGGAGTGTCCACTGACACCAGCATCCCTGTAAGCTGTGCTTCCTGAGACACTCTGGACTGTTTGGGCTTCCTCTGCGTGCTCTCATGGTTGCTGCCATGTGCACATTGATTTTTGTGCTTTTCCTCAGCTCCATCCTCCTCTGTGCCACATGAAGTGCTGTGATGTGTCCTGCTCGCTATGAGCTGTGATGGGACATGGTACCTCAGAACGGAGAGGAGGGATGCCAGCAGGGTTCCTTCTCTTCCTGCTCACCTGCAGAGCTGTGCAGGCAGAAGGATGGCTTCTTCCAGCCTCTGCTTCAGGGAACTGCTTTTAATGAGCATAATGTGCAGCGCGCCCGTTGTGCGTGGGGTTGAGGTGTCACAGGAGCGTGCACTAAAGAGGTTTAGGGAATTTATGGACTCGACTCACCCACAGTGGACTTAGTGAGGAATGTAATTCCTTTTACTTTTTCTGTTGCAGTTCACATGACTGCTTAAATCCCAGCATTCTCTCCCAGCTCTGAACGCCGTCTGTCAATCCCCTTGTCCTGCTGGTGACGGCTGCAGTGTTGGACAGCAACTGTTGCTGCAAACTTGGGGATTTTTTTCCATCTTCTCTCCCCATCTCTTCATGAACTGATCTGCTGTGACTATGAATATTTTTGGACTCTCCCATGTCTCTTTTTTTGTTGGCAGAATCATACTTGTCTCCTCATAGGTTGCTCCTTTGCGAGACGGGATGAATCACGCTCAGAACGAGCTGTCGTGTTGTCTTGTGCTCTGGAGGAGCTACTTGTTATTTGTGCTCTTCACATCCTCGTGACAGCTTGTCAGGGAAGAGAAGTTTTCCTTTATTTTCTTTTCTCTCCATCGTTGTTGACTAATTAGTAGCCAAATAGACAGCATTTGTTTTTGTATTCAAACTGGTGATAATTTAAGGGTTGGATGCAATCCAGAGCTCCGGGACCAAATAATGAACTTTGAGGATGGTTAGGTGAGGATGTGATTTGGAGTGGGAAATTTTCCATCCATGGTGAAGGTTCCTGCATACTGGACTCAATCATGATTAGTTCTGAAGTGCCATTTCAACAGTTCATGTTAGACAGTTCAAGATGTCACACTCGAGAATCAGGGGGGATTGGTCTGAAATTTTGGATCTGACTCTGATCTCCTTTGTTTGTTTAAATGAGGATCAACCAGGGCATCAGAACGTAAGTCCCTGAGCAGAGGTGTTGTCTCCTTAGGATTTTGGTTGTCATTTAAACTCCATGTGACTTTCTGGGTGACAGATCACCCATGTACTTTGTGTGTTTCTTTGTACCTGGCTCCAAACAGGAAGGACACTCTCAACCAAAGGACCTGTTTGTCCAAAGGAGTTAAACAGCCACACGTTTGTGTCCTTTGGAGAGCAACCAGGGCCCTGTTTTTTTCAGTCAGAGATTAATTGCACAGAGCAGTAGGTGGCACACAGACATTTTTCATACCCAACACGTTCTGGACGGGAGGACTCGGCACATCCTGCACCTCCCTGACACAGCCACGGTGGAGAGCAGACCTTGTTGCTGGCAGCTTTCCTGATCCACCTCACCTCATGCGAGGAGACTCCATCACCTTCCCACAGTGGGACCAGATGTCCCAACATGCAGTGTAATATTGCAAAGAAGGGGAAAAAATGAGGTAAAAAGCTCTGAGAACTAATCTCTGTTTTGTCGAACAGTTGGAGAGCTCCTGGCCATGGCATCTCAAACCTGACAAAATTACCCCAAAGTCACTGATTTTACATTCCATTTGGCAGAAGAAAACCTCCCAAAGCATTCAAATTCTGCTTTCCTTCATCAGCTCCACTGGGAGGTGAAATAATTCCGACTAAGGGATTCCTGTGTTTCACTCAGGCCTGGGAATGATTAGCCATTTTTTTACAAGATTCCTTCTTTAAAGTTTTTCTTGTCTTTATTCCTGCTGGCTGTGTTTGCAGTGCACTGGCACGTGTCTACTCCAGTTTGATGAGGACCAACCATCTTTGGGAGGCTGGTTTAGAGTGAGACCTTTACTGTATAACTCTCATTAGTGGTTGGAGAAAAGTTAGGTGGGAATTTCATCTCTGTCCACGGTGCTGATTATCCATCCCAGGCTGCTGCCTTGGGGACAGGCTTAGACCCTGCAGCCTTAATGCGTGTGTGTATCAAACACAGCTCTCCCAGAAGGTAGCAAGTATGTTTGCTATGCATTATTTATGGAATTCAAAATGCATTCTCTTAAAAATTACTGTGGACTGTGCACTTTTTTTGCATTGCAGCTGGAAACACGGGGATCTCTGATGTTGGGAAGGACTTGGGATGGGCACTCACACAGCCTTGTGCTGGACAGGGCAGGACTGTGAAACCCTTTGAGGTTCTTAAGATAAGCAATTAATAGTTTGTCTGCTGGAGTTTAAGTTTCAGCAAGGGAAGATTAAAAAATAGCTGTGCAAAAACTTGAGTATGGCATAGCAATTCTAGAAAGGCATTTTATTTTCAAACAAAAATAAGTCATACAATGTTTTGTTCGTCTTTTTTTTTTTTTTTTTTTTTTTTTTAATGAGATGTACAAAATGTTCTTTTTTCAGATGGGATGGGTTTCTAGGCAGGGTCTGTTTATCCTACTCACTAGGCTTTGTTCAGAGGTGCAAATTTGCCCTTAAAAATGTGCTGTCCCCACAGGGTAATTGGAGCACATGGAATTGGTGCATGCAGGGAATTCCACCTCTTTATCATTTGTAGACACCAAAGAGACAGAATTAGGCAGACTTTTTTTTTTTTTTTAATTTTTGATTAAATAATGGCTCATCCAAGCAGAATGTTGTTTCCAGTAGGGATGGACAGGCTCAGTGTCTCCCTCACCAGTCTCACCTGCATGGATTTACTAAGTTTTGAAGCCTTATGGTGCTCTCTGTAGTGAGGAACTGTTAGTGCCTGGACCCTCCTGTCTTCTTGATCAGCCTGAAAATGTTGTCTGAGAGCCAAGCTTTAGTCTGTGCACTGGCTGATGTATGGTTGAGCTCAACCAAAGACAGATTTATATTTGTTCTAGCAAATTTAGGGCTTGTTCCCATGCCTTTTGTAGCTATCAGGAGGAGTTTTGGGTGTTGCTCATTAATGATATGCATCATCTATAAGGCAGGAGGATGAATTATATAAATTGCTGGCAATCTCCAGCCAGCATTTCCGTGTGGATTTAAAAGTCTCATTTTCCCCTGGATATTTCATCCCCACCTACCAAGAGGTGTGCCTGGAGTGTGTCAGGGATGGCCTGCATGGAGGTAATGTACACAATAGCTTTCTTATTCCCAGGTAATAAAGAGGAATGCATCAGCACATTGCAGGCATTAAAATGTATGGTTTCTCTGTGGCCTTTAATGAGGGCTTCCAGGAGTTCCAGTGCTCTACAGAAAATATTGGATTTTTCTCCTACTTTCTTGCAGGGCCCAAAGGGACAGGAGAAATTTGCTGTGTGTGTGTTTTGAGGAGAACAAATTTGGGATAATCAGGTTTTTTTCTCTGGTTTCTCACATACACCCAAACCTGGAGCTGGGTAAGCTCTTTAGCTATGCATCATTCCTGTGCTGGTGCCTGGAAGAGGTTAAAGTCCCTGTGTCCCTGCTTAGCGGCTGGAATTAGCCATAGGTGTGTTTTCCAAAGGCAGCCACTCTGCCCGGGCTTGGTTTGGTTCCCAGGACTGTGTAAGCTTTCACAAATGTTCTTTTAGATATGACAGTAAATCAGCTTTTGTTGTTTATTTTCCTTTTACATTTGTTATCTATAAATGTACTAGCCAGTAGCTTTTCTGGCTGCAGTTAGGACTGAGATAGGAGGATTGAAAAATGTTCCCAGAAGGGACATTTGGGATGGGTAATTGGGATTGTTCACCCTGGAAACCTGAGTCTGAGCTTGTCTTTTCCAGTCAAGGGACAGATACACTGTGTGACTTATGTCTTACCAGATCCACTTTGGGATCTTACACAGACACTTGGAAACTTGTCACAGCCTAGGGGAGTATCCACAGAAGGTATTTAATGACTGATTTCAGGTAGTATTCAGGACACTCGTGAATTGTTCTCAGAGATTTTGCAGAAAGAAAAGCAGCTGATGTACTTTAGATATTCCTCACCCATCACTTGGCTGAAGCTACATCTGGAGACAAGTCTGGGACGCTATCACAGAATGGGTCAGGTAGGAAGGGACCACAGGGGGGTCATCTGCTCTCACCTCCCTCCCCAAACAGGGTCATCACAGAGCACAGGATTGCATCCAGACAGTTCTGGAATATCTCCAGTGAGGGAGACTCCACACCCTCTCTGCACAACCAGTTTCATTGCTTGGTCACTGCACAACAAAGAAATTCTTCCTCACGTTCAAGTGGAGCTTCCTGTGCACCAGTTTCTGCCCCTTGCCTCTTGTCCTGTTGCTCAGCACCATGGAGAACGTGGAATTTTCAGTGTATCGACCTTTGTTTATGCATCCACATCTAATGGACTGTGGCATGCACACCTTCACAGTTCCTCCCTCTTGCTGGGTAGAGCACCCTCATATCCTCCAAAAGAGGTGCTTGGTCAGGCTTAAATCCTCTGAGAAATGGTGACTCTGAGTGCCCTTTGCATCTCACCTGACTGTCACATTCCCCCTCCAGCAACACCGTTTGTTTTGGGACATCTGCTCCCCTGTGGGAAGGTGGCAGCAGGAGACAACACGAGACCAGTAAATGACTGTGAGTGCGTTCAGGCAATCTGCCACTCTGAGCACTCAGCCCATTCTCCTTCTTTTAACTTGTCAGGAATTCAGAGTAAAAATACTGCAGCAAAGAGGCTCATCTAGAAAAGCAGCATATTAATTACAGGAGGCAGTTTCTTGGCTATCAGCTGCTGTCCTGCACAGAATAGCTTGGAGATGTACATTTTTACTGTGGGAAGACATTAAAATCTGGAGCTACTGGCTCTGCTTCTTGCTGTTTGTTACTGCTACTGCCATTCAGTGAAACCTCTAACAAAGATTTTTTGGAACCTCTAGACTGGGACCCCAGTTTTCTCCATATTCTCCGTCCATATAGATTGGAACCCCAGTTTTCTCCATTTTCTTTGTCCATCTAGATTGAAACCCCAGTTTTCTCCATATTCTCTGTCCGTTTATCCAATTCTTTGACCATCAGATAAAGTTTCACTCCCATCAGGTCAAATTTTCAAACGTTATCAGAGAGTTTTGTGTCCAAATATCTGCTAGGTTTAGAAGTAGCTCCAAGTGCCAGTGGCTGGAAGTGAGGCACTCCTGTCATGGGGTTGATGTTTTGTAATTTATAGCAGAGGAGAAATGACAGCATTTCAGAAATTAAGCCAATATTTATGGCTTATATGCCAAGATGTGGTAAAAATATGCAAATCCATAGAAAAGGAGAATTCAGGAGGTTGAAAAATTGAGCCCTTTGTATAAATTATTAGGGTAGCATCAGATCTGTGTTTGCTGAGTGGCAATCTTTGTGTGACCCAGGGCTCCATAACTATGCAGCACATACCTCAGTCCCTGGGCAAGCTTTAATGTCCTGAAATTAAGGATGCAAATAGAAACCATGATGGGGGCAGTGGGGCAAAGGGATTGATGTTTTAGTTCTCAGTGTCTACTTTGATCAGTTTGCTGCATTTTTTTAAGCCTCAATTTCAATTCAATCAGCAAAATATCAAACCCTCCCTCACTTCAAGCCAACCATTTCCCAAATGCTACCAGTGGAGGGTTTTACCCTGAAAGATGGAGAAAGACCCTGCAACGACCCCAAAAATACAGTTGTCTGCTCTCAATTATGCTTGAAAAGAGCTCAGGGATTCCAGTGATGGATGACAGTATACAAATCTCAAGTAGCTTTGCTTAGTGTGTTTTGTGATATGATATAGGAGAGATAATTCTTACCCAGTGTCTCTTAAAGGAAATCCTGAGGGTGAATCAATTACCTTTCTTTTCTGAATCAATAGAGAGGGGATGTATTGCAGTTACTTCGTGCTTTTGCGAGTGCTCGAGCACAAAGGATGGCTGTTGGTGATAACCACTGCAAAGAATGCTGTGCCATTTTTTCCCTCTTTCTTCTTTTAAGGACACTACAACCCCCTCAGTTCACACACTTCATCATTCCCAGTCACAATCTTTTCTCAAGTAAGATTTAAGAGTGAGAGGAGGAAGTAAGCTCTCCAAAAGCACAAAACACGGCCTGGAGTCCTAATGGCAGCACTTCCCCTTCCCAAGACTCTCCAAACCCTTGGCATTTGTGAATTTTGCCTCGAAGAGCATCCAGATTGAGGAGATGGAGTAAGGGGAAATGGGATATGGGCTGACACGATGGTGCTAGCAAAGGTTAAATCGAGTATTTGAGGCTCAGCCAAGGATAAAAATACAGATTTCTTGTATATCTGAAAGAAAATACATTTATGTTTTTTGCAAGATGTTTTTGTGTATCCCATCACAGGCTTTCATTCAAAAAAAGGTAAAGTACTGCTATAGTCAGGCATCATATTTTAAAATTTTCTGATAACTTATTGCCTTCAAAAGTCATTATTATGCTCTCAAAAGGGTATTAATATGTGTGTGTAATTTGATTTAGCAAGAAAGCTTCCTGTGTGGAACCCATATTGTCACCTGAGAGTAGTGAAATGGTAGGAGCACAAAATGCCACGTGGTCTGTGGTTCAAGTTCTCATAAAAGCTACCTGAAGACAAGTGAGGACACGTTTTCTTTTCCCCCATTTGCATCTCTCCAAAGGTCCAGATCCACCTGAGAGGGCTGCACAGGTCACTCTGGGTATCTGTGAGAAAGGAAAATGGAAACTGGATGAAAAAGGAAGGCTTCCTAAGCTCTGTCCTTTTTGCCTGGTGCTGAGGTCCCAGGAGGGCAGAGGCAGTCTGAGGTGACTGAGAGCTGCACTGGGCTTTTCTCTCTGGTTCTCCTGATCAGGAACCATTTTCCTCCTCAGAAGCTGAGAGGAATCTAAAGGCACTGCAGAGACAGTGAGGGGTCTGACCACAAACCAGCTCTGCCTTGATGCAGAAATGGATTTACTTGTAAGAGTGGGTTCCGCTCTTTGCATTTTGCAGCTTGAATAGCAACAAATTTAAAAGAAAAAGGAGCCAGGGTGAGCCTTCCCACCTGGTGTTGTGGCTGTAGCTCCTGTGTCACCCTCCCAACCCCTTATTTGAGCACCACCCCCATGTTAGCTGAGGGTCCACGACCCATAATCAGTTTTATACAGATCTTTAACGTGTGGGACTTTTAAATGTTCAAACTTACAATTAAAAATACATTCAAGGAATGTCAGTGGTGCTTTGTCTGAAAGTCAGAGATGTAATATTCCCTCTACAAAGAGCCCTTTTTCTGCCCTGGAATATAGCATTTATCTACAGGTAGTTCAATAATAGAAACAGTTTAACAAATTAGGTGGAATTCAGGAAAGAAAGATGATTGTGTCTGAAAGGGAATTTTCTGGGTGAATAACAAAATAGTTTTGATATATTTCATTTTGATGGAAGACCAATCAGCTTAAAAGGGGCAACTACCAACAAAAATATTCCAAGGATATTTAAGCTACAGGAAGGGCTTTTTAGAAAAGTTATGTGTGTGTACAGTACTGACAGGGATATAAATGAACTCTGTCTGGAAAAGCTGGATCCTAGAAATGCTGTGAACACCAAGTAGCCACAGATACAGCTGCACCACAGGGGTATTTATGAGTTTGAGCTGAACCATGTTCGAGTGCCAGAGCTGCTTCTGAAGCCCTGGATAGAGCCTTAATCACTGAAGGTAAAAAATAAATCTGTGCTGCGACTCCATGCACTTCCAGAGGAGGTGGAAATGCGTTTCTCCCAAGGTGTTTCTCTCTCCTCTTTTGCTGGGAGGGTTCCCTTTGGAGAGGAGATCCTGCCAGTTTTCTTTTATATTCCTTTCCACTCAGTTATTCCCCTTGGTTTCTCCTTGCATTCTTGGAAGAGAGAGAGAAGCAGTTTTCATACCTTCAGGGTGTAAAATCTGGCTCTGCTGGGGTGGATGGAAATTTTTCTTTGACTTAAAGGCGATCAGAATTTCCTCCTCAGAGGCCTCTTAGGAAAGCCAGATGATTTAATCTGAAGCATCACACGTTATGAGGATCACACATAAAAGAACAACATTAACCTCGGAGCCACACGCAGAATTATTTTTGAGAGAAAATGAGCAAAATTTTATAGAGTATTTTCAAGGCCTCCTCAGTAAGAGAAAATATTACAGATGATGAAGAGAAATAAGAATTACAGATTGAACCACCGGAAACCTCTTTTTTACACTGTGTCTTTAATTAGAAAAAATGAGCCTAACCAAGATGTATATCATCATTGATTTTTATAATAAGCTTTTAAAGCAAACATACGTGGTGTCATGGTGCTATTTTATAACATACACTGCTAACCATTTATTCTGTCGTATAACAGTTCACCAGCAGACATATTTTATTATTTTTTCTGTGTAATAAAAAAAGATAAAATCAATACCTATTATATGGCATACCTTCAAGGTTAAAAAGTACTAAATCTTGATGCTAACATCTTTCCTTGTATGCATCAATTTAGAGCAATATAAATTCCATACAAATACATTTTCTAGCTATATGATTAAATCTGGATCCAAAGTATAACAAAGGATTTGGACATTTGGAAACTGAACATCAAGAAACTGTCACTGGGCAGTGTATTTGTGTTAAACTTAAATTTTGCAGGAAATCTAACTGTGGAAGCTTGAGCAAGCAGCTACAGGGACCAGATATTATTGGAAGGAAAGGCGGTGTGATTTCCCATATTGGGGTGTAGTTTTTGGTCCAACAGAAAATCATTTGGCCTAATCAGGTGCCAATTAATGGCTTTATGAGTTCTGCACAAAACTGGAGTGCTTTTCCCCAGCCCTGTGGCTGGCAGTCATTTTGCAACAATTACAGAGTACACTCAATTTAATGATGAATGAATTTAATTCAAAACTGAGAAAGTGAAAATGGAAGTGTCAAAGCCATCAGCACTCTCATCTTTGCTGGGTTATAGTTGTGACTTCAGGGCCAGGGTGGGAAGCAATGGGATAATGTTGTAGTCCATTACTGTGCACTTTGCCTCTGCTTTGAGGCAGCATCAAAAGAAGAAACTCCATCACTTATCTCTGCTTATTATGAGTTATTTCAAGATCTAGAGTGATTGTGGTAGTTGTAAATGAGGAAGGACATGCTGTCTCTGTTTTTTATTAAGCAGCTGAAGCTTTTGGCTTTGTGATGCAGAGATGAGCGTGTGGCAGGTGTGAAGGCAAGGACATTTGCTGGTGATGTAACACACACTGTGTGCCCTTTGTATGGATTTCATTCAGAGTTAAAGCAGAAACCTTTTCTATTCATTGCTGCTTTTTCTTCACTCAGCAATTAATTGTGTGTTGAGATACTTAGGAATATGCAGTGCCTGTTTCCTGCCTGGGAGGAGGCTTCTCCTGTCTGCCTGGGAAGCACTTTCATGGAGTTAAGTAAGCAATAGTTGAAACTCCTTGTTCAGAGTGACATCCTTAACATGCAGAATGCAGATGATGCTGGAAATGCTAATGAGTGGATTCATATTTATGGGATAAAATTCTGCCCTTAGGTTCTAAATGCTGATGGGCAGGAGATTTATCTGGGTGCCATCCCTGTGAGGAGCATCACCCCTTGTGCTTATGGGGAGTGAAATCAACTTCCAGGGCTGAAGACAAAAATGAACAGCTAAGACTGAATGCCTTTTATCCTAAGAGTCTTCTGTTCCTCTCTGCAGCTGGATAATAGCATAAAACTATTTAATGTGAGGTTTTTTACCCACTTGGCTTTAGAGCTGCTCTCAGCAAATTCAGATTACAGCTTTCACCTGGAAACATCCTTTCCTTTGCTTTTAGTAACAACCTGAAAAGTTCCTTAATGCACTTACTTGCACGACTTTGTCCTAAAACTGAACTCTTCTCCCAGCTGACCGGCAGAAACTCCCTGGAACAGAATAGTCCATGTTTTCCAAAGTATCTGTGAGCTGAAACACCTTTCTGAGAGCTGTGCCTGGACTTTTGTTCGTTAGATGAATTCATGGCTATTGCATTTTTTTTTCCAATTATTTGGACATTGCAGAAGGATTCCCTATTGTGAGATGAGAAAATTTCTTTGAGAATCTCCATGTCAATTATCAAATCATCACCAAGCTCTGTATTCCTTTGAAATATGCACTTACCATTAACTATATCTCTTTCTACGGACAGGAAGAATTCCATAGGCTACCTTTTTTTGAGGGCAGCTGTTTAGTGAACCAAATAATACATCACAAGCACCTTCTTTGTACATCATACATTTACTGGCTTTATTTTTAGACAAATGTTTTCCAGATAAAACAGCTTTTTTTTTGGCCTTGGTTTAAAACATCTTGAGATAATTCAGCTTGCTTCTTGCAAATATCGCAGTGAACGTTAATAACAAAATACAATTTATGAAGAAATACATGGTTTTTTGGGGCTTTTAAAAAATAATTTGGTGAAGAAATAAAAGGCTAGCAGATAGATTAATGTCTTACACGCTAAGTGTAAGTTGGAGAGACATTTCACTGGCAAGCTGTAAGCTTCTGGATGCAGAGGATTATAGGGAAATGCTCACACAACCTTAGCAGCATTACAAACAGCAATGCCACAATGAACAGAGCAGCCTCATTGCAGCGATCTAAAGCCACTGCTGTTTTCTTTAAGGCAAACATTGTTTTTATGCCCTACAGATAAATCCCACTTTAAGCTTTGATCAAAGCAAATACACTCACTTTGAGGCTTTGGGCAGATGTAAATTGCTTTGTTATACACATGCATTTGCATACATTTGCGAGGAGACACGGTCTACATGTAATGGTGCCTTTTATTTTTGACAGAGCGCTGAAATTCAAATAACCAGTGGTTTTCTGCCATGGAGAAGGCAAAAGTTTCTCTGCAGAGGAAATAAATAACACCAGTGAAGCAGGGCTGAGGTATGCACTGAGCTCTGTCCTTGCCAGAGAAGGGCCAGGCAGGGCCCTGAACATCAAGAATTGTTTTATTTTATCTATTTTGCTGTTCTGTCTGGCGAAGAAATGTAAATGGAATAGTTCCTAGTGAGGGACATTTCTCTTGTTTGACCACTTCTGGAGTGGCTGTGCCAGCAGTGTAGGAAATGTTCAGGTTGCCAAAGTGTTGGGTATCTGTCTTTGTTACAGACTTCCATTTGTTTTCACATATTTCTCTACTTAGTTTTCTGAATTAAATTGGATTAACTTCCTCTCTCTCCCAATTAATGCTGTTAACAGTAATAACAACCATAATGTGTGAACATCTGGCATTTTAGTACACAGTAAGCTTTTAGAAATACCAGATATGAATCTATTGAAATTTGTCTCTATAGTGATTTTCCCAGCATTTTGTGGATTAGACAATGATTTCTTCTTTCCTCTCTGCTTTCCTTTCATTATTAAGGTTTGTTAATCCTTTAGATGCCAGGGTTAGATAATTAAATACCCCTTTGTAATTACCGTGGTGCCTGTGGGTTTGAGACCTCCAGCTCATTAGGCAGCGTGCTGTCCTTCTAAGATATTGGAGGGAAACACTTTCATACTCATCAAAGATCTCTGTGGCAAATTAAGGTCAGGGCTGGCTCTGTCAGGCTGAAGGCGAAGGCTTTATTTTTGTTTCATTAGTTACCACTAGGGCAGCTCATACCAGAAACAGCTGAACCCAAATATCGAACAGACAGTTCTTCAAACCTTCCCTGCTTTCAGTGGCAAACAGCTCACCCTTATAAATTACCAGTGATGACTTGGTTATAGTGAACAGAGAGATTTTGTGGGGCTGCTGCACTTTCATGCACTCCAAGATGAGCATTTGCCTTACACCATCTTTTATTTCTACTCTGTCACAGCTCTTGACTGTTTCCCAAAGCTTTTTATTATAGCTGAAGAAAGAATTGAAGCAAACCTCCAATTATTCCCCCCTTGTAATTTTGAGAAATTGCCAGATAAGAGGTCTGAAACTCACACTGCAGTTGTTGCCCCAACACTTTGTGTTGCCTTCACTCCATTTTGTGTCCCAGAGATTTGTGTTGACTTTTTGCTGCCTGTTTTGATGTCTTTTCATACCCACCTTCACTTTGTTCAAGTGGTTCTGGTGGATGCCAGACTTGCTCAGGAGGGTTGGGATTGCAATCTGTGAAGTCCTCCTTCAGTCCTTCATTGTGCCTTTGTCCAGTAAAACCTGGTTTGATTTGGTGTCTCTTTGCTAAAATGGGGAGGAAAATAATTCCCTGCTGTAGAAGGATCATAGAATGTTCAAATGGTGAATGATGCAGCACTGCCTGCTTAATGGGAAACAAGCAAATGGAGCCAGTGAGCTCTAACGTGAAAACCCTGGAGAGACACTAAGAAGGAAAAATGGGAGATGGATGTGGCTTATTCAGGAAGGAAACCTATTTTTAATCCAGAGAATAGTTAGAAAGGAGAAAAAATTCCTTTCCAAGCAGAAGGATGGAGCGGTAGGGACGCAGACATAGCAGATTAAATGGATTCGTTTCATGTCCCCATCCTCACCCATCATAGACTGTCCCCTCTGCAGTGCCGGGAAAGAATTGGGAAGGTAGATTGGGATGTGAGCAGATCCAAGGCACTCAGAGAAAAGCCTGTGCAGAAGCTTGGTTGAGAAGCCTTTCAGAGGCACAGTTAATTCTCGTGTGAGGCGGGAGCAGCTTCTGAGCAGCCGAATGCGCTCACAAGGGAGCCCCAAGATGTTTTTCCCTACTGGAAAATTAATAGGGAGCAGCAGGCTGCTCTTCTGCTGGCTCCAGGCAAGCAAGGGGAGGAAGGGCATCCCAAAGCCTGCCATCACAAGCCTACCAGCACAGAGGGGGAAGGGTGTCAGCACCAATCTGCCAGATGGAGCATGTTAAAGGGCAGCCTGCTGAGCAGGACAGGCAACAAGCCTGAAAAGCCAAGCGTGCCGAGGAGCGCTCCATCTCCCCTAGGAAAAAACAGAGCTGCAGCCAGTGTTTGCAATTGCATCACTCTGATTCACTGAGGCAGAGCTGAGGTAGAACTTTGATTTGTTGGTAAATGAGTGCATCTGGTTGTAGGTCCCTGGCTGCGGGGCTGGGCACGGAGCTGACACTGAGATTCTCATCCACCAAGGTGGAGCTGAGATGTCCCACAGGGCACAGCACTCCAGCAGCCAGGAATGAGGGCTGCAGAGGTTGGGCAGGACCTGAAGCGTGGAGCAAATGCCACTGGGCAAAGCTGGATCCTGCTCTAAATCCCAAGAAGAGCATTATAGTCCCGTCATCATTTTGTGTCTTCGTGATTTTTATTTTTCCCACCTCTGATTCCATGATGGGCATCAGAACCAAAAGCCAGCTCTGTGTCAGCTCTGCTTGAAGTGTGCTGTGCCTCATGTGGTCACCTCTGATGCTGGGCATGATCTGCCACTTCTGTTTCCAAGAACTTTAACTCTACAGGTATGATGGCTTTTGGTGACGTGGAAGTTGAATGCCATAACTTCACGCTGTAATTTGCAAAGTTTTCAGTTTATAGTGCTCTAGTGCATGGAGCTATGAAGCAGGCTTTCATAAATCTTCTCTTTTTATCTCATCTGGTGGTTTCTTTTTTGATGTTCTCCTGCCAGCAATTTTCCACTTTGCTGGACAAATGAATGCATATTGGTAGAACATCCATGGCAGCTGAAAGGTTAATAGAAGGAAAACGTAATGACATCAAAGGAAGTTTTATTAAGTGAAGCTTTCATTTTCTCCATTACGGGCTCTTTGTATGAATAAACTTTAATTCTCTCTAAAGCACATGAGCACAGACTAAACAGGAGCAGAAAGCAGGAGAGTACAGCAAAGAATATTAATTTGTTGTTTTTCTATAGTTCCTTGCAGCTGAAGGTCACAATGATGCATTACAGCTCAAACCTCTCTGCTCTTACATGTCTGTTAAATATTGCCAGTTTCTTATTATAAATAAATAAGAAACTGAAGCAGAGAGTTGCATAATTAAAGAAGAGAGTGAATGTCTAAGGCAGTCCTAGGAGGAAGGAATGTTGGAAATTTCGATTGCCAGTTTTGGCCCTTCTCTAAATGAGAATCTTTCCTTTTCAAGGCTGTTTCTGTGAAGATACTGGGCCCAGGCTCTGTCAACACTAAACAGAAAAGTAATAATCATCCCACAGATTTGTCATTGCACCTGACACACTGAGTTTATTTGAGAAAACTTCTACTGCTGGCAAATACTCATTCCATGCCTGCATGCCAATTACGGGATAAGTACCTTTTGTGAAGAAGAGAAAAGCCTATTGTTTTATGGGGTTTCCAGAAAATTATACACCTGAAAGAGGTCACTTTCCATTCGACTTGAACAATTCCAGCTCTCTTAAAAAAAAACCCACACAGAAAAAAATAAATGAAGATCCTGTAATTTTCTAAATTGCAAAAAGATTTCTTTTCTCTTCCTCGTGTTCTTTCCAGCAGGGTTAGCTGCTGTGTTATCAGTGCTGCAGGAGCTGAGGGCTGGGAAATGCAGGGGCAGGTTTCAATTTCAGGTGAAGCTGTACAGAACTCACACCTTTTCTTCTTCAGGTACAGTGTGGGGTTTGTTTGGACACCTGTGGTGGTCAAAGTTACTTGGGGATGGGAAGATGAAGAGCAGAGTAAGGAAAAAGAAAAGCCAGGCAAGATTTTTAAATGTTGAGAGAGTGACCCCCTTCTTCAACAGCTGGAGATTGTTGAGAGCTCTGAAGAAATGTTATAGGGAGGAGGAAGCAGGAGCTCTGCCTGTGTTACAAGTAAAGATCTTTTGTGTGTGTTTTTAAAGAAACACACTTGAGTATCTTGTCAGTAGCTTTATTGAGGGATTCAATATTCTTTTGGTGTAGAATAATACAAAAATAGAAAATTATGATTGGCACATACAGTATTTAACAAAAAAATTAGCCATTTTTTCCATAAACATTTACAGTTAACAGTAGATAATATATCCATTTCCAACCCTAATGAAGTAGTATTTTTGAATAGTTTTGGGAGGGAAACCCCCAATTTTCTCCTCTATCCAGTGATAGCATGCAGCACTGCAGTAATGGGATTTCCTGTAAAATGCAGATTTTGTAATGATGTACTGGTCCTTTGTTGGTCAGGTTCCTTTCACCCTCTCTGTTCTGGCAGCTTCCACCACAGATCAGATCCATAACTTGGCCCATATGTGATTTATACTCACAGCCTTTATCTTGCCCTCTATAAAACAAGCTCTGGGAAATCCACTGTGTCAGTATAAGTGTATGCATAGGGGTGTTACTTCTCTTTAGCTAAACCAGTAGCATTAAAAACTGGTGATGTAGGGATTAAAAGAAGAGGAGACAAAAAAAAAAAAATAAAAGGAGACAAAACCACAAGGTTCCAAAATCCCATTGAAAATCAATAAAGCTTTAGCACAGGAGTTATTTATATCCTTTTGTAAATGTTATCCACCTTTTCTGGGTGCAAAGTGCAGATTCCCAGTGGAAGGCCAGCTGAACACAGCAAGGCTAGAGGAGGAGGATGGGAAGAAGATAACAAGGCCACTGGGGAAGGACACAAGGCAGTGCAAATTGTCTCAGGCATTGCAGAGTGGTGGGTAAAGAGGCATGAAAGAGGAGGTGTGAGAAGGGTAGGCACAGAGGAGGGGTAGAGGGAATGAGAGGGCTTAGGGGGAAAGGAAGAAGTGTCAGTGCTGGCTGGGGAGGAGAATCCCAGCTGCCCTTTGCCACCTGCAGGGCCTCAGGAATAAGGAATAACCACCACCTCGTGGTTCTGCTCACACCGTTGTGTTTCACCTCTTTTGAAACAGCAAGATTTCAGTGTGGCTGCTCTCGGCAGCTCCCAAAGGTGTCTTGTGTGAATGGCAGAGCTTTCCTTGCAAGTGGAAGCCAGCCCAGTGAGTCCTTCTGGGAAGAGCTGCTGTGGTGCACAGGTCAGCTCGCGGCAGGAGCCAAAGGACCTCAAGGATCATCAGCCAAGGTTGTGCAGCACTTGCCAGGCTTTGCTGGGATTTCTCCCACCTACATTCAGGTTTTATTTGCACTTGGAGGAAGGTGGAATCAGGGAGGAGACCTTATCAGTGCCTATCAGTATCTGAAGGGAGGGTGCCAGGAGCATGGGACAAGAGGCAATGGGCAGAAATGGATGCACAGGAAGCTCCACATGAACATGAGGAAAAGCTTTTCTGTTGTCCAGTTGAGCACTGGAACAGCTTGCCAGAGATGGGGAGTCCCTCTCACTGGAGATATTCCAGATCTATCTGCACAGAATCCTGTGCTATGTTTTCCAGGATGGTGCTGCTTGAGGAGGGAGGTGGGACGAGATAACCCCACTGTGGTCCTGTGGATTCAGATAAATTGGCAGAAATTGCCTGCTCTTCTGTTATTTTATAGAAAGTACTTTATATATACACTTTTTTAATCCTTCAGAGTAAACAATTCAGCCAGGGATTTTATTCTTGCATTAAATCCCCCCTGCCATCGTAGAATTTCATTTCACTGTAACTGATGAATTGTTTTAGGGTGGCACACAGTTTCATGGTCAAAATGGAAATGAGTTCAAGACAGGAGAGCATAATTGAGAATTTGGCAATTTTACGTATCAGTTCCCTTATGATAATTGGCCTGCAAGATGAAATATTTAAAAACACAATCAAACCCTGCCTGTGTACATGAGGCCATGTTTGTGTAGCTGTGTGTTAGCACTGCACCATGTATTAGTTGCTTGGAACTAATTAGTTGCTAGCTACTCACAGCATCTGTATTTCAGATCCCGTGGGACTTTAAGGAATGTGACCTTATTTTAATGCTTTTCTGTGCTTTGAGAATTCTCCCTTTGTATCTGCTCCTAGGACGTGTTTTGTTGCTTTAATAACAATAATGCTTAGCACTCGTTTTAGATTTAGATCCCAAGGACGTCTACAAAAGTAGACAAACATTATCTCTGTGATAAAATCACATTCCTACTCTAGAGCTGGCCACATAAAACCACAGCAGGCTGGTGCTGGTGCAGGGATTACAATAAATTGTGCTGGGAGAGCCAAAGGTAGGACTTTCAGAGAAATCATAGAATTCACAGGATCACCAGATTGGAAGAGACTTTCAAGATCATTGAGTCCAACCCATGCCCCATCACAGCTGAACCCTGGCACCCAGTGCCACACCCAGGCTTATTTTAAATACATCCAGGGATGGTGACTCCACCACCTCCCTGGGCAGCCATTCCAGAACTTTATCACCCTTTCTGTAAAAAACTTTTTCCTAATATCCAGCCTATATTTCCCTTGGTGCAGCTTGAGACTGTGCAGCTCCAGGAGCTTCTCCACACACACCCATGGGGGATCTGCCCTGAAATAAAGGGCTGTTGTAACAAGGGAGTGCTGTGATCACTCAAAAAAACACATTGGGAAAGGAGCAATTTGGAGAAAATCCATGTACACACAGTGGGGATTTGTGACAGAGGTGGTGGTACCTGTTCAGACAAAAAGAGAGAAGAGAAACTGGTTCTGCCTCTAAACAAGGGCCACGGATTTCTGGGAGCCTCTGAGCCCTTAAAAATGGTAACATTTCAAAACTGGGGTTTTGCTCTGCTTTCCCTATTGCACCTGTCTCTGCAAGGCTGGACAGGCACTGGAGCTCACTAGGACAGATTTATTCCCAGAGTAAAGAGCAATGTTGGTGTTCTCAGGGCTGAGGGAAGTTTGACTGAAGTGGTTCATTTGTCTCTGCCTAGAGTTTGGTGTAATGCTTGGTGCTTAGTGCTTAAACACACCGACGTTTGCCAAGTCACTACTTAGCTTGTATTTTTTGAGAATGTTGTTTGTGTTAGTAGATGATGCAAGATTTTTCTTCTTTTTTCTCATTCAGTGTTAGACCCCACATTAAAACTGGAGCTGGTTCAGTGGCTATTTTCTCTCTAGAAAGGCCAAATTTTATAGGATGCTACACTCTGGGATCTTGCCACTTGTGTTCATGGCACTTCTGGTAGGAAGGAGGTGGCTGGACTTTGTGTCCTGGCTCGTGCTCCAGTTTGCACTGGCCAAAATCCAGTATGAGTAATTATATTCTGTATGCCTTAATTCCCCCAGTAATTCCAATTAGAGTTAGTATTGTTCTTGGTGCCTGAGCCTCAAATGTTGCCTGGTGTTGCTGTGTGATTAAACTGTTGTGACATTCCATCCCAGAGGTAGGAAAAATGATCTTGGCTTCACAAATTGTAGAGCATTTCCTTGGAGTAAATGGGCAAAATAAGCGTAAAAGATTATTACTGTTTATCTGAGAAATATTTATGAGAGGGTTTTCTGCTTGTTTGTTAGACTTTTTAATTTTTTTACACTAAAGCAAGGAGTGTTTGGAACTCAAGACATGATGAAGAAAGTATAATTAGGCTGGTTGCTCAAGGTGTTTTAAAGGTTTTAAACCAAATTAAGATAACGTACCTTAATTGCATTTGCATAATGGACAGAGTTGAAATCAGGACCATTTTTTTAATGTCTGCAACTTCCTCAGCAAATGCATGCCAGAACCAACCCTCTACCTGTGGCAAAAAAGCAAATTAAAGCTAAATCTGGGTGGAGGTGACGTGAGCAGAGTTCAGATGAAGATGTGGCTGTGCTCAGTGTGCAGGGAGGCAGCCAGCCCTGCTCAGAGTGGTCACATTTGGGATTTACCCAGCCCTTGATCTTTGAGATGCTGAAGGAGCTCATTCCATCCCACTGCACACTCAAATCAGGCCTGACTTGCAGAAGATAAGCCCCAATGCAGAATGCATCCATGGCTGGTTTTTTTCACCCCCACTATTCACCTGGCCCCAAGATGTCACACCTAAGCTGGATTAAAAAAAGCTTTGATGACTGAGAAGCACAAATAATATTACAACAGTCTCCTGGAGTCAGAGGAGTCACTGAACAAGGGCAAATCACGTGTGTGCTTGTTCCTGAGCAGGGAAGCAACCCTGGGGAGCTGAGAGTACATGAAAGTTACCCTCATGTGCTGTCCCAAATCTGCAGAATTGGCTGCATTTTCAGCCTGCAAACCCAACTTGTTCCTGGAAGTAATGTAGGTCCTTGGGGGGGAAAAAAACAATCTTCCTTGCTCCAGAAATTGTCCTTGGTATCAGATGTCAGTGGCTCCCCCTCCAGCAATCCCAGCAAGGCTGAGAAAATCGACAGCCATGCATGAGCACATTAAAATACCACAGAAAAAAAGCTGTTAACAAGAACATTTGTGGGTGCTGGGTGATATTTTAGTGAAAAAGGTTGCCTTCTCAGGCTGATGGGACAAGAGTTCACTTGAACTTGTGGCTTTTGGTATTAGTAAAATTCTTTAAGAGCAGTGTTTTGGCCAAAGTGTGTTTTCTACCTCTTTTATAATTTCCAAATCTGTGTAAAACATGCCTGAACTGCAGTTTCTCAGCTTTAAATAATTCAGCACTGAAACCAGTGGTCCTTCCCATGGCAAAGCTCTTAATTGAAGGAAGATTTTTTTGCTTCAGCAGGTCAGACTTGAGTGAAATAAAACTTAGGACACTTGATAGGAAAGAAACTTTTTGAAAACGCTCAAGATACCGCAAATAACTACTAATAAACAAACAAATGTCTTTCTAAGAAGAAAAATTACAATAGCTCATGCAGCATTTGGATGTGTCTGTTCCTTCAGATGTCCAGTGTGTTCTGAAGATGAGCAGAAGGCACAAATGTTGTGTTGGGTTCCTGCTGCAATAATATTTAAGGCAGTAAAAGAATATTTATTTTACCGAGTGGGGCACTAGAATCCAAGCAGCAGTTCTGGGGATCTCCCACAGCTGCTTACAATGAGCAGATTATCTGCAGAATTGAGGACTTTGCTATTTGGGGGATACCTGTCAGAGTTTTTTTTTTTTTTTTTGCATTTTTGTTGTCCTGTGTGCTGGCCAGGGCTGACGGAGCTGCTGCAGCCAGTGTCACCTGCTGTGCCCCAGCTGTGCTGAGGTGGAGCTGGGGACTCAGCTCTCAGACCTGGGCTCTGGCTGTGGCTCTGACTCACTGCTTGCTCTCACAGATGGGATTTTCCCTTCAGGCACTTTGCTGCTCACTCCGTGCTCATCCAGGGTCAGCAGTTCCTCAGTCCCACGATACTCTTTGTGCTGCAAGACTGAAGGGATGAGAGCAGGCAGCTCTGGGTTGGAAGCAATCTTTGGAATTGCTTGTTTTAACATGTCAGAGTAAGTCCTTATAGGATGAATCCCCTTTTGACATTTCAGCTGTGCTCTCAAAATGCATTTTTTTCTGAACATACATGAAATTTAAATTTCATTTTGCTTAGATTCTAGCTCTTGTCTTTGTTTGAAGAGGAGAGACCCTTTTTAGATAAAGAGGGTTTTAGTTTTGTACCTCGTTTTGATTTTTGGTCTGCTCCCCAGAGCCTTTTTTTGAGTGTGGTCTTTAGTAACTCACATTGTGTGAGTTCTGCAGCTGCATGTGGACAGAGGATGTTACCCCAGGAAAGATTAATGTGGAGCATTGTCTGTTCTAATGGACAGTTGTGACAACTTCATTTTCACAAGTGACTTATGCAAAGGGCAGGCTGTGATTTGCTGCTGGGTAAGTAATCTCAAATATTGATTCTTAAAATGTCTGTATGTTTCCTAAAGAAAATAATCATTACTGTAGCTGTGAGAAGAGCTGTAAAATGCAAGATTTCTTCTTGGATAATTCTGTAGGTGCTGAACATGCTCAGTCAAGAGCTCCAAAGTAGAAAATAATATATGATAGCGAATCTATTTCAGAAGGCATCTTTAAAAAACCACCCTGCTTCATTATTCTTTCCACTGATAACTATTTCTGGTGCATATCTCATTTGCCTCATTTTGCCATCTGCTTTCCTTCCAAGTTTAGTATAATTATATTAGTTATCCATCAGATTGGAAAGTTTAAACACTGCCTTGGAAGTGTGTGAAGACAGTTGAAGTAATTGTTTTCTCTTGGCTTTGGATTCCACAGTTTCTAAGTACTGTGTGTCAAAATAGCTGCTCTAAGAAAAAGCCACAACTACCACCTTGAAAAGTAAATGAAGTTAATAATGGTATAGATAATAATCTGACTTCTGTAGGCTGCAGATGTGAATTGTCAGAGGAGAAAGAAGATAAAGCAGTATATCATCAATAGGACTTGATCTTAGATGATTTTTTTGCATAATTTGCATAGTAATGAAAGACAATTATGCTCTTAGACTCCATTGTAAGCTCATATGAATCACCTTCAAAATAATTTATAGTACATGATGTATGGAAAGAAAAAACCTGTATAGTTCTACTGATGTTTCATCTTGGCCGTGCCAGCCTGACCTTCAGTCACTGTCAATTGTTCCATTCAGAGCAATCAATGAGAGCATCGTTAGCAGCAGTCAGTGCTCACTTATGACAAATCAGTGCAAGGTGATTAAATTGTCAGTGCAAATGGACGGGATGGCAGGAACGCGGGAACCCGGCCTGGAGACTCTGTGCTTCCAGCAACGTGTGTGTGGAAAGGGTAGTAAACTACTCAGGGATGAGTAGATGGCTTGTTGAAAAAACTGCGAGTGAAACTTGAATGACAGAGAGCAGCAACAGCAGCCCACGCTCAGTCCCAGTGACATCTTCAATTTCTGCTCCAGAGCAAATCCAGATCTGCTTCATGCCAATGATTTTCGTGCTCTCCTGCTGCAGCTCAGTTGCTTCCAGGGAGCAGCTTGTCCTTCTTGAGGCTGTACCCCAGCTTTGAGCAGTGCACTGGGAGGAACCTGTCCCTGCTGTCACCTGCCCTGGGAGGGGGGCAGAGCCCTTGCCTGAGCCACGAGCAGGACGCACTGCTGGGCACACACTGAAAGGTTTGGGCATGGTCTGTGTTTCCCAGGTAGCTTCCCAGAATTGTCACCAGCCTGAATCCGGATGGAAAACAGGACTGGAGACGATCCAACGTGACAGATGCACCCGTGATGGGCAGTGCTGAATGCAGTCTTGGTGTTTTCTCTGGCTTCTAGGAGGTGGCAGCAACCATAGTTATGGTTCTCTTTCCCCAAAGTCTTTCCTCTCAGGACCAAAGAGCTACTGCACTTCCAGGTTGTGGGTGTCATGCTGTTTTTTCTCAACCATACCTGGTTTGTTCACAGTTCCCAGTGTCAAATCCAGTTTCCCTGTAGGACCATCCATCTTTTCTCTTTAGCTACTAACAAGAGACTTCCTTGTCTCCTCTCCCTGTTGATCTCTTAGGTCTTCTGCTTTCTGTGGGAAGCCCAGGTCACTCAAAGGGTAACAGACTACTCCAAACAACCATTAGAAACAGAGGTATTTTTTATCTGCTGACAAAGTAAAACCACTTTTAACAAGTAAGCAGCTGTGTGCTGCTTACATGCTCCTTGAAAGGTCAAAGGAGAGGGAAGAGAAAGGGCAGTGAGTGGTGTTGATCTTTGTGCACGTGTATGGTAGAGTGATAACTGTAATTGTGTGTGGAGGGGGAAACTGTGAGCTGGAGATTTCATTTAAAACCTACTTTGGTTTTGATTGCGCTGTCGTAGGCAAGTCTGGATCCAGTTGAGGATCTATTTTGGTTCCTCCTTGTGAGCAAATACTATTTCTGGAGTTTGTCTTGATCAGGATGCGTGCCAGCTCTCCTGCTGCTCTGCTATGGAGCATTGCTTATCCAAGGGAAGGTTCAGGGATGACGCTGAACCTTCCTACACTTGTAAGAGGTGCCAGCCACCACATTGTCATTTTGTTAATTAAAAGCTGAAATAACAGTAGGCCCCTTCCCAAAACTTTGAGGTGCCCAACACTAGCAAAACATGCTGTGCAAAGTGGGGATTTCCAAGGGATTGATGCACCAAATTAAAGAATTGCAGCTCTCATGATCTGAGACTGTGGTTTGGGGTCAACCAGGAGAAACAGCAGCACTAAAACCCAGGGGGTTGTGGTAAGAAAAGAGCCAAGAGAAAACACTGAGTTACCTACTGGCTGGCAGAAGAGCAGTCAGGTGGTGCCTTGAGTCCCACTACTTCTATGCCATAGAAACTGGGTTTGAAAATGAATAGGATGTGTAAAGGGCACTTTGACTTCCTCATGAGATCAACTTCCTTGCTGGAGCTCCTCCTGAGATGATTTGATTCCAAAAGGATAACACTGCTTTTGGCACTATCAAGTGACAAGTGTAAGCTCCTCTGGTGCCAGCTGATCTGTCCCAGCAGCACCTCATTTCTCCTTCTGCAAGCTCTGACAAATTTCCATTTGTTGCTTCACCACAGTGCCACGGATCCATCTCCAGCTCCTGGGCTTTGGTTCAAGTCTGCTGCCTGTGCTTTTGCAGCCTTGGAGAACAAGCTCCCAGTGACCCTGCCAGCTCCCTTTCTCCCAGGGATTTAACTGAAATGCAGGTGTCCACCGCTGGGCAGTACCAGCTTTATTGTTGTGATAAAGAAGCTCAACAAGTTTGATAAAAGCTGCTGTCACTCCCACACTTCCCTTGTATCTGCCCAAGCTGTACAAAGATTCAGCATTTCCCTCTATTTCTGAGGACTGTGGAAAACAAAAATCAACACGAGCATCCAGCTGTGTTACAAACTACAGCTCCTGTCTAAGAGATGACCATTATATAGGTTACATGTGCTCAGGCTGAACCTTTGCAGTAAATTTTGCCATAGAGGGACAAACCTCTGGCTCAGAGACAGCCTTGCACACCAGATCTGGGCCAGGAATTAATATGCCAACACTTGATACCTTCCCTTTAACTGCTTGAAGCAAAACCAAACACCCCCCACCCCACAGCCCCAGGTCTCCTCAGCAGGCATCCTTCCCTTCTCCCTTCTCTTTGCCATGTTTCACTCCAATTATGAGGCGTGGTTTCCCTTTGAAGTTCCCTTGCTGCTTGGCCCTCTATTGACTGTCCCCCACCGTTGTGTATCATCAGCACATCTGACAGATTCACAGCTGGTTTCTCCCCTGTAGTTGCTGCTGATTAGAAAATAAAAGGGGCTTTATTGAACTTTCCCCCTGTACTCACCTGCTTCCCTGCTCTCGCAGTATTCTCAGCGCTTCTCTTGCAGGGGGTCTCAGCCTTGATTTCTCCTTTAATAGGTTTGGCTCATTTCATGCCCAAAAAGAGTGGGGAAGAGACACCTTTGGGATTATGGCCCAATTTGTGTGCACACCCATGCACCCCATCACTTGGGCTGGGCAAGGGAATGTCCCCTTATTTTGACAGTCCTGGTAGGACAGAGAGAACCTGTCCCTCGGGATGCTGGAGATCCTGAAAGGAACAGGGGATGTTGCTGTGTGGTAGAGAACTGGAGTGAGAAAGGCATCTTGGAGTTAGGGAATATGCTCCTTTTTTTGCTTTGGGAATAATCAGGCTAATTCCAGTTTTGTAGGATGTTTAAGGAAGGTGCTGTGTCCTAGAGGAGCTGACAGACAAGGTTTATCACAGGCAACAGAAATGCCTTCATCTCTAAAAGGGCTCCCTCTCTCAGGGTGAGAGGATTTACTCATTTTAGGTATTGTTTGGGTTTTCCTTCCTTTGCTGAAAGTGTCCACAAGGGGCCAGTCTGCTGATTATTTGGGAAGCAAACACATGCACGGGGAGCTGCAATGAGCCCCTCCAAACTCTGGGACGGCCTCTCAGCACAGCATCTTGCTCCTTGGCTGAGACACACTGGAGTGAAAGGTTCTCCAAAGGATTTTTTTAAAGCCTCTGGTCTCCTATCCTATCTAGTGCTTTCCTTATTGTGCAGCCACTTTGTGGTTTTAATTAATTTTATGATTACACAGCAGACATGCTTCTATAGCGTCTGTTGCTGTGGCAGCTAGACACTTTAATTACGGAGATTAAAACACAAATCAAGGACAATACTGAGTCGTTATGATGATAATTACCAGATTTGAGTATTTGTAGAAAACTGGCCACTCAGCCACTGAGGTTTATGCACAAACACGTGCCACTTGGTGGCTTCTGGACACCTGTGTTCACTGCCAGGTTGGACAGGGGAGGGAGACCCTCTCTCCCCCTTCTGAGGTATTCCAGTTGTTGGAAGAATAGAGGAAAAAAACACTTTGTTGGTGACGGATTTGTTCATCCAGATTCAATACTTCAAACAATTATTCTGTTATTTATTCTGAAATAATTTTTATGTAATTCTAAAGGAAACTTTTCTTTTCGTTCAAAGTGAAAATGCTGGAGGAAAGTGTTTTAGTATTTACTCAAAGGAACCTTGGAAATTCATTTCATATTTAAAAGTTTGAAATATTAATCTAAGAATCTTTACTGGTTTAAATCATAAGCTGTTTGGTGGTTTGAAACAGATTCATGTATTTAATACAAAATTTGGAAATATTCTGGTCCATCTCTAGCTGCATTTCAGATTTTGGGGGCGGGGAGGGGGAAGACTGCTTGCAATAATCTGGCTTTAAAATCACCATATAATTTAAGTTTGCAGATCCAGCCCAGAAAGCTTTCATAAGGCTTAAGAATACTTGCCAGCCTCAAAATATGGTTAAATTCTTTGTCTTCATTGTTTTTTTTTTTTTTTTAATTTTAAAGAAAAAAATCTGTAGTTTAAAAATCTTTGCATATTGCTCTTGTGATCTTGTAAATACCTTCTTCCTTTGATACATGACTGCGTGTGTTCTTTCCACTGAATTTTCTGCTTGCTTGTCTGTGTGACCACTTACTTTTTAAATAGAAAGAACAGGATATATCTCCCCTTAATTCTTGGCCCAGAGGTCTGTAACAAATCTGTTGTTATCTGGCAGTTTGGAGCTGTCAGAATGCTGTGCAGTGGTCACTGGGAGATGGAAATGCTGCTGCTATGAATGCAAAGGACCCTGATGCTTTGGTCCTACGCTCCCTGATTTTGCCACCCCGCATCCTCCTACATGGTTGCCAAGTCCCACTTGCCTCATGCTGTCACTCTGGCAGGGAACTGAGAGTCTTAATCATATTAGGAACACGGCAGGTTCAACTCGGGCAGGGAAGCTCAAAGGGGTCTCTCCAGGAGGATTCCTGACTGTTGAAAAGCTTCCAAGTCACCTCGTGAAGCCTTGGGAGACACCAGGACACTGTCACCTGCGGTGCAGGAAGGGAGAACATTTCTTTTTTGAGAGAATGATCCACTGAATCCTTCCTTAACTAGGCAGAAATAAGGGGCTGCCAGCAGGAGCTGATGTAAACCTGCAGAGTGATAAATACACCAAAGCCAAGCCGTGGTGGATGCAGCCGCGCGTTGCTCGTCTCCCCGGAGCGCTGCAGGGATGCTGTGTGCCAAGGTGGAAGGAAGCAGCAGCCTGGGCACTGCCTGCCCTTTTCTGTCACCCTCTCTTGGTATAAACTCACACCCCCTCCTAAAGGCATTCCTGATGTGAGACCAAGCTCAGACACAGCACAGAAAGTGCTTCCCAGCCACATTCCCTTCCTCTGCTCGTTTCCCACACGTGGAAGGAAGCCCAGTCTCTGATTGATGCTCTGGTGTTTGTCCCCACGGATCCTCTTAGAGGAACTGTTTCCCATGGGGAGCTTCCCTACGTATTTTCAGGAGTGGGTTTTTCCTTGCAAATGAAAGAACACTTTAAGACTCAGTACCAAGCTGAATTTTGGTCCTGTGGTTTCTCCTGGGATGTGGGTGCTGCCTGCTTAGGGCAGGTGAAGCAGGAGCTCTTCAGGCTTTATTTCATATGGATTATTTCATCTGCAGGTATCTCCAGCTAATAGAGTTACACAGCAGAGAGAATGAGGTGTAAATTAGAGCAGAGTACAGGCACAGAGCAGTGCATAAATTAAAATAATAAATAACTGGAAGCTGAAGAGCTTGCAAAGTTGGGACAAAAGAAAAACCCATTTTTCATATTAGGTTTCATAAAAGATGGAATCACTAAGGCAAAGAGATAAAATGCCATTCTGATAGAACCTAGCATGAAACACTGCTATGAGGAGAGAGGTGGGAAGCATCACCTGTTTCCCTGGTTCCATTTCTGACAAATGTAGAGCAAGAAGCAGCTGAGAATGTCCCAAAATGCTCAAAGATGGCTTGAGCTCGTTCTAATGATCAAGTGGCCTCTTGTCAGCTGAGCAGAAGTGGCTTTGTGCAAGGTTTTAGATACAGTAGAACCAAAATTCAACTTCAAATTCAGCTTGGTTTCAGCTTTCAGAGAAAAAGCTCAGTGTCCCAGTGCCCAGGCACTTCCTGGCTTCTGTGTGCTCGTGTGCTGCAGTTCTTGCCCATTTTCAGTGGGGAGTGAGCCACTAGCTTCTAAAATCTCATGGTCCAGGACAGAGGGATGAAAAGGGTTACACAGTTTTGTTTTGAAAAGGGAATAATTTTGAACCAGACCATGTTAAAGAAAGAGGGATGCTGTGGACGTGGCATCTAGGAGGCTTCTTGAAGAATAAATCATCTGCAGGAATATCAGTGCAACTAGACCGTGGAAGCCCTGGAGCACCAGATCCACACACCAGGCTCAAAACAAATTCAGTGTACAGAATAAGGTTTCAGCAGATGGGCTGGGGAAGAATTTACAAGGCTTTCCAAAATAATGTCCCAGAAACAACTTTATTCCTTACATAAATTTTCCATAACATACTGTCTCCTGTATTGGCTGTGTGGAGCTGTTGGCATCCCAGCATCCAGTGTTCTGGGACTTCTGCCATGCACCAATGTTTTCCATTTGCTAAGAGGACATCCAGGAGCTGGTAATAAACAGCTCCTGAAGGACTGTTCCTTAGATTGTCCATGCATTATCTTAGTTTCTAAATGTGATGGCTCACTAATCATACTGGTGGCATTAAACAAATTAAGGATGGAAAAGCCAATAAAATGTTGCATTCCTCTGAACTTAATAGGGGTTTTGTCAAACACTTTAGTGGTGCTGGTATTTCATCCTGATTAGTTAAACATTTAGAACATCTGAACTGCAATTTAAAATTGTGTTATTTAAATGCTTAACTAATCCAGATATTTAAGATCAGCAGGTGTATGTGTGTGCATACACACACTTCCTGTGGATATCCACTGTGTAAATGCCTGGCATGGAAGTATCTCCTTCCTCTTTGGCTGGAAGACTCCTCACACTCTTCCCTGCTCCAGTGTGGGGTGCCTCCTATGGGACACATGAACTTCTCCAGTGTGGGTCCTTCCCTGGGGCTGCAGTTCCTCCCAAACTGCTCCAGTGTGGATCTTCCTCTAGGGCTGCAGTTCCTCCCAAACTTCTCCAGTGTGGATCCTCCTTTAGGGCTGCAGTTCTTCCCAAACTGCTCCAGTGTGGGTCCTTCTCTGGGGCTGCAGTTCTTCCCAAACTGCTCCAGTGTGGGTCCTTCTCTGGGGCTGCAGTTCTTCCCAAACTGCTCCAGTGTGGGTCCTTCTCTGGGGCTGCAGTTCCTCCCAAATGCTCCAGTGTGGGTCCTTCCAGAGGCTGCAGTCCTTCAGGATCAGGCTGCTCTGCTGAGGGTCCCCTCAGGGTCGC
The DNA here is from genome assembly GCF_026979565.1 of Vidua chalybeata. Lineage (NCBI taxonomy): Eukaryota > Metazoa > Chordata > Aves > Passeriformes > Viduidae > Vidua > Vidua chalybeata. Next base: position 8,449,999 of record NC_071538.1, read on the forward strand.
AAGTCCTGCCAGCAAACCCGCTCCAGCATGGGCTCCTCTCCCCATGGCACCGCAGCTCTCCTGCCAGGAGCCTGCCCCATGGGGTCACAGCCTCCTTTGGGCATCCCCCTGCTCCGGTCTGAGGTTTCCCACGGGATGCAGGTGGATCTTACCATGGGCTGCAGGGGCACATCCTGCTTCTCCATGATGTTCCCCATGGGCTGCAGGAGAATCTCCTGCCCCTCCTTCCCCACTGACCTGGGATCTGCAGGGCTGTTGCCCTCACGTTCTCACTCCCCTTCACAGCTGCAATTGCTCTTGCACAGCAACGCTCCCCGTTCTTTATGATGTTATTCCAGATGCACTCCCACCATTGCTGATGGACTCACCTGTGGCGGGTCCATCCTGGAGCCGGCTGGAATTGGCTCTCTCGGACGTGAGGGGAATTTCTGGCAGCTTCTCACAGAAACCACCTGTGTAGCCCCCCCACTAGCAAACCCTTGCCAAGCAAACCCCAAACACTTTGTTACTGCTCCAGACTTGCTTGTCAGACCCCTTTGGACAAGTTAATTCAGAGCATTAGCAGGGCTTTGTTTTCATTAACAGTTGTTAATTTGGGAGGCAGTAGCCATTAGAGTACAGTGCGAAAACAACAGCATTGTGTCTCAAGTGTCAGGGAATTTCTGGGTGTTTTTGACATCCCTAACTCAGCTTCAACCTCTTGGTCCCCCTATTCTGATGGGTGTTGTGTGTCCACAGCTGGCTCTGTCCCCTCAGTTAATAGGGAACCCCACCTGTCATCCCCAGGAGCTGCCAGAGTGCCCCTGCATGCTGCCTTTCTCTTGTACCATGGCACACAAAGTCAACTAATTCTGAGCCTTACCTTCCTCCAAGATTTTTTGTTTGTTTGTTTGTTTTAAGAATGCTCAGTCTGACATTTGCTGCTAAGGTTTGAGTCCAGAAAATCAATCCTGCCACTGATGCAGTGCCCACATCCACCACATTTCCAGGGAGAAGGAAGGTAAATCCTGCAGTCCAGATGTACATCCTGCTTGAGCTGACATCTGTGATCCAACAGACACAGCATATGCCTCTATTTCATTCTGCTCCCCTCAGCCCTTTACCAGTGTGAGTCCTAATTTCACTAAAAGTGTGTCATTTCTTTAGTGTTTTGGGGGTTCGAATCTAGGACAAGAGTATCAGCAGAGAGCAGCAGGTACAAATATTCAGCCTGTATATCTTATCAGATATTCAAGAATGCAGTAAGAAATGTCAGAGAGAGCTTTCTATGAAATATTTAATTAACAGCAACAGCTACAGAAATGAAAAACAACATCCAGGCAATTACAGTGTTCAATAAAGCAGCTCTCAGAGGATGGAGCAGCAACGGATTAGTGACTGACTGGCATTTAAATATGTTATCAACCAGTTAGGGAGACCAGAGTAAATTTGCTCCCCTGGGGATCAAGCCAGTAGAAGTATTATAACTATATTATTGTTTCTCAGGGCAATCAATTGAATTATATGGTGCACTAGTCTGGGTGTTTGGCTGTTACTCCAGCAGCTGGTTACGTGATTTGTTTCACTGAATCACAGAATGGGAAAGGTTGGAAGGGCCCACAGTGGACATTCATTCCACTGGACATTAATCCAGTGCTCTGGGTGAGAGACCCCAGTCAGTTTGCAAACAGCCTTTTCTTGTTTCAAATCAACAATATATACATTTCACTTCTGGATTTTAAATGCAGAGTGTGCTGGAAACTCTGTAATTTATAAAAGGAGTGGAATATGCTAATCTTTGGATGCTAAATTAGAGCACAATGAAGAATTTATGTTATTGTTACCTCCAGGGCCAAATATATGCTGAGAAGGCATAATTAGTGCACCCCTTGAAGTGCCCTGTTATGATCATGTAAAAGTGTGGATGGTTTCACTGATTGGGGGTTTTTGGTATTATAGATTTTTCATTAAAAAAAAAAAAAAAAGGAAGTCCTGGAATAAATAACTGTGCTTTTAGTATGATGGGTGAGATAAAATTCCACAAACTGAAGCCATACCTCACAGTGAGCTAATGCAATGCCTTTACAAATATGTGCAAACTTGGTGATGTCAATCCCCATTTCGTGGTGAAAATGTGCAGGAAAAGCAGAGTGCACAGTGTCCACTCCAGAGGGCACAGGAACATCTGCAGGGCAAGTTCTCTTTGCTGCTGCAGCTCTTTGTCCATTGCTTTTCCTGCACTCTTGGTAGATACATGCAAAAGAAGGATGGGAGGGATGCAAAGGAACTTGTAGGGAGGTGGCAGTTTTGAAAGTTAGGCCTAATAAATAGGGTTTGTATTGATCTGTGTTTGATGCTGAATGATTAGCCAAGCAAATTAAAATGAATCAGCATCCCTTCAATAAATAACTAGTCCAAATCAGTATGAGCCAAAGAAATTATGTGGTAAGAATTCACATTTCTTTGCTGTTGTTGATTCATTCTTGCTATTTTTTTCCCCATTACATTCCTACTGATTCATTTCCCCTCTCCAACCTCTTTTCTCTCAGTTTCTCTTCCAAAGTTGAGAGCATCCTTTGCTCTGAGGACACTGGGGGCCGATGTGTCCCTGATAAATGTTGATTACACCTAAAACAGTTAGATTGAATGGGATGCTCTGGCAGGAGAGGAGCTAAAGCAGGGTCCTGCTGTTCCCTGCTCTCCAGCTCATCCTGAAGGATCAATGGGTGTCCTGTGCTGCCTTGTCCTGCAGATGCCAAGATAGAAAATACATTATTGAGTAAGAAATCCTTCACTAAAAATGGGCTATGTGCCACAATCTGTATACCTGAGAAATGGCTAATGAAGAAAAAAAATAGGACCAGCTGCCCTGAGATGTTGCTGCTGGAATGAAATTCTGGGTGAGATAAAGTGCAGCGTGAAGAAAAGGCATTTTTCATCTCTGCTCCCATTGCACCGAGTGCTGAGGTGTTTTGGGGGTTCCAAGCACCCCTCAGCAGCCTCTGGTAATTCCACATTGCAGCAAGGAGAGAGGGGCAGTGCTCAGGCAGGGGAGAAAATCAAGGGAACTCCTGGAAATCTGTGTTTGTGCCCCGCTTAATCTGCAGGGTTCCCATTAAAAAGGGCAGTGTGGGTCCACTCCAGTGTCTTACAAAGACACCTTGGAGAAAATTTGTCAAGGTGGAACCAATTCTTCCTGTGGGAGTTATTAAGTGACCGTCTGAAGTTAAATATTCAGTATCAAGCTGCCTGAAGTTTTCCCTGTTGCCCCTGTAACACGGGGAACTGAGGAAGCAGAACAACAAGTAAGATGTTCTGAACAACAGAAGTCTGAAGTTAATTAGTGCTCAGAAAGTGGTTTGAAGATGAAAAGCACTGCTGCTAAGTGTTATTAATAGTGGAGCAACCCTGCTGTTAATTATAAATAACAATAATGCTATGGAGCACGCTACATGTAAAGATCTCATAATGCTTTTGAAATATGAATCACTGATTTATTCTGATATTTGAAATGGGAGGAATGAGGCATGGGAGGCATAAAACAACTTGTTTGATTAAAGTGTTTAATACACAAATAGAGGAGTCCAAGGCTGCAATTCAGATCCCAGACTTGCATTTTGCAGGTGTAACTCCTGAGGGCTGGTCTGGGCTGTGCAGCACTGGACAGCACAGTCCAGCCTCTGCCTTCTCTTCAGCTGCACAGGGGTGTCTGATTGTGCAGAATATTACCCATGAACTGAGAAGATCGGTATAGCTGCACATCTGATTTGTCCTCTCTAATGTTAGGAAGGATTCAGAATCCTGGAAGGGTTCAGAAGCTGTAGAAGATGGACAGTGTGATCCAGCTCTGATGCAGCAATTCCTCTGGAAGTACCCCTGGGTTTCCAGTCCTGCTGTACCCCTAAAATAAAACCATTCAGTGTTTCTCCTCCTTGCCACTGCATTGTTTCAGCCTGGAGTGATGCTGGGCTGATCTCTCACGGCGAAGTTTCCCAACTCAGAGCCTGGTACTTATTCCTAGAATTCTCAAAAATTAAGTCTCCAGATGAAGTGACTCAATCAGGGCTGAGCAACAGTGACTGAATTTCAATGAGAGATGCTAAGCAGACCCAAGGACCCTCTGCATTTTAGGCATTGAGAATGGGAGTGTAAAATGAACCAGCTCCTGGCATAAACAGAGCATCTCATCTGGACCTTGCACTCTCTCTGGTTTCTGTGGTTAATAGATGTTCGCTGCTGTATTAGTTTGGCTCTCATCAGCTCTTTTTTAAAAGGGATTTTTGAGTTCTCCAGCTAATCTCTGCGAAGGAGGGTTCATTTGTGTGCTGTTATTGTCATTAACTGTAATCTCCAGCTGCAGTGTTGGTGTGCCTGTTCCGTGCTTCCTCAGGGTAGCTGGGAACCGCTTCTCCACCAGCCCGGGAGTGCCTCTGTTCTTACTGGGGACTGTTGCGTATTGTGATCATCTGCTAATAGAGGAGATTAGCTGAATCACAGCAGTCTCCAAGCAAGAGATACGACGCTTTTTCCCCCTCCCTTTTTCGTTTTTGGTTACTGTTATAGTTTGTCTTTTTCTACTGGCAATAATCACTTTGTGTTATTCTTTTATTGCCATTCTTCCTCCAAGACTTCCAACTTCAGAGTCCTAAAGCGCTTCCTTGTTTCATCTTCATGGCCATTCAGAGTGTTTAATGGGCTTACAAGCAATCAAGGCTTCTATCTTCCTTGAATGGAGCTTTTGTTGGAGTCAATCTGCTGGCACAACTGGGATCACAGGTGTGTGCAGCCTTTCAAGCAGTGGTTCTTGTTCTCCAGACCAAATTTACCCAGATGTTATTTCGAGAGCAATCAGAATTATTAACGTATAGTTCAGCAAAATGTTGACAGAATACAAAGCATAAAACACCTTGCACTGAAATTCCAAACCCAATTAAATGGGCTAATTCACCTACTGTTTAATTGGCTGGAAGCCATGTGAGTAATTACGCCAATGACATCTCCCAAAATTATATTCTTAATTGTTACATTTATTTGCATCACAATGAAATACCCACACCTCAGTTGAGCTCAGCTCAGCTCCCCTCCCAGCACCAGCACCACGGCGAAAGGCAAGAGGCAGTTTTGCATTTCACTGGCTTGCCTTGTGAAAACCTCAATTGGCAAAGCAGCAAGGCAGGGCCGCTGGGAGCCGGGGCAGGAAAATGCAAACTTGGTCTGTTTATTCCTGAACATATGTAGCTTGTTATTGTAGGACGTGGTGGCTTTTATTGTAGCATGCTGCAGAGACGCCTCTCTTTCCTTCTTTTTTTTTTTTTTCCCCTTCTCTGTTATTGTTCACTAAAATGCATGAACGTGGCAGGGCGATGCTGTGTTGGTTGTGCTTGCAAACTGCAATAGAATATCACACTCCAGAGATGCAGTGTTTCTATTTGCTGTCATAAATTTATTTCGTATTTTTTTCCCCCTTCATAAAATATCCCCCTACTTCTTTATACAAATAATGTCATTCCAAGGAAAATGTATGCAGAACCACTTTACAGAAACCCTCTATAAGCACTGTTTGGTCTTGCTGTGTAGATCTACTCTCTAATTGCTTTGAATTTACTTTATTGCAAGGCTGGGGATTGCTTTGAAGTGATTATGAAAGAATAAGCAGGCTTCTGCAAAGGGAATTTAGGAAAGAAAAAGCTTTTAAGAAATCCTATTTTGAAGTTCCAGTTCCAGAGGGTCCCTGGTTACTGAAATGTAATGCCAGTGCATTCCCTTCCCTTTGCTGCCTTTAACAGTGAACTCTTCATCATTAATAAGACTTACACTGGCATGAAAATTGTTTCTTGAGATCATTTTCCAGCCGTGTCATTTTGTTGTAGGGGGCCACAATATCGCCGTATTTATTGGCTTTTTGAAAGTCCTTTATATGCATTCAGGAATATTTTCATCCCTCTCACAAGAGCTTTACCCAGTTCTAACCCTTTTCCAGAATACAATGGACACATGATGGGTTTGCTGGCTGCATGATATCTTCTTTCTGAAGTACATGGCTTAAATGCAAAGTTCATTCCAGTGTCTGTTTGACCAAAATAAATGGAATGCTGAAAATAAGGACTTAGATGGAGCAGGTTAATATTATTTAAAAAAAATAGTAGAATAATAAAAAAGGAAGTGGGGATTTGGGCTAGAATTTTTTATGTTTGTGGGCATTCTACAGTGGGCTGCAGAATCTCATGGCTTTCTAGGAAAGAAAATGGGAGAGTTGTATTTTTATATATATATATACATGTATATGTATATTATATATGGTTAGAGATTTGTATAAAAGCCAAAACCAGATGCATCCATCTTTCTATCTCTCCCAGCATGAACATTAGAGGATGATGAAGAGGGAAGGGAAATCAGACCCATGTTGTTTTCTTCAGGCCTTAGGAACAGCATGGTTCCCAGACAGCGTTCCCTGTTAGAAACTCTCTGCTGCATACATTTATGAATTGTTTATTTATCACCAAACTCAGAATTTCCAGCCATGCATAGAAGACATGGTGGTTTTCTGATGCAAAACTAATAACATCTGCTCTTAATTAAACATTAATTGTAACAAATGGCTGCCTATCAGGTTTTTATCCCCTGTCAATCTGAACATTTTCTAGAAGGGGGATTTCTCACCCTGCCCCACTTGGGGCCCCCTGAACCCCAACACTTCCAAAAGCATCACCCTTACAGGCATGCTCAGGGCTGTCTGGTTCAGATTTGGGTGCTGGACACTTGGAAAATGAATCCCCCGTGTTATTTACAGAAATTAGGCAGAATCAAGATAAACCCATGGACTTGTGGAGCTTCACACAGGATTCACAGTGAGTGGCAATATGCTTGGATAGAACTGACTTGATGCTGATTTGGACCTCCTGTGCTGGCCCCAAATTAATAATACTCAGGCTTGAGATCCTTTTTTGTTCAAAAATTGTCTTTAAGATGGTTGTTTGGGAAACATACCAGGGGAAAAAAATGGGTCTGCTAGTGAAAAAGGACCAGGCATGGCTGACAGTCCCACAGCAGATAACCAAAATGAATAAAGCTGCTGGCACAGAAGGAAGGGAGAAATTTTTGTAGTCCATAAGCATTAAATTTGTGATAAGTCATAATTTCTCTGGGAAAAATGTGTTGCTATTCAGGCAGCCTATGGAAAAGTTTAAATGTGTTGTTAGTGGTTTATAAGCTGCACAGCAGCTCCTGCCACGGTGGGTGAAATTTGGCTGCTCTTGTACCTTTGGGGTTGTTCCCTCCAGGGTGAACTCTCCTTGACTAGTTCCATATAAATTTTTTCCCTTCACAAAGACCAGGCACCTTTTTCCCTCTCATTTACAGTCCATCTCCACACAAGTCAATCAAATGGCCTTACCTATAACTCATTCCAAGCACCTACTAACTTCAAAACCACCAGTTCAAAGACATTTTTGTTTATTTGCTCCTTTTGCAGCACTAACAGCCTAAATAACTAGCTAATACCTTTTATATTACTTCAAAACCACCAGTTCAAAGACATTTTTGTTTATTTGCTCCTTTTGCAGCACTTACAGCCTAAATAACTAGCTAATACCTTTTAAATATGTGTTTTAAAGATTATGGTTTAAATCCCCCAAACTGTGTCATCATTTGGAAACAAGCCTCCTTAAAATTGCAGAGCCAGCAGAAAGCACAGGAAAGCTCCAGATGGTCCAGTAGTTTGTGGTTTATTTACAGTAAACCAGATCCTTCCCCTCAGCCTTTTATCTCAGAAAATGCAGGCAGTTAGCAAGAGGTGAGGAGCTTTTTCTGGAGCTCTGTGAGGTGTCCAGAGTTCTTTTACAAACCTCCAAGTGAAAAAGCCAGTTCTGGTGGAGGGATGTTGGGAAGACGCCTCTGAATTTTTTATTATTTTTTTTCCCCCTTTGGTTGTTTGTTTTCAGGATCTAGACAACAGCATTTTATTATTTTACGCTCAGTGACTTTGAAGGTAGAACTGCAAAAGAGATTTGACTGAAATATTTGGGGTATTTGCAAAGCTCACGTCTCCAGCTCTGCTTTCTCATCTTTCCCAAATTGCCACCGTTTTCACCCATCACAGAAGTTGCCCAAAATCAGAAGAAAGCCCTGACGTCCATCTATGCTGAGATCTGTAGATAACATCTTTTTGGGTCTCCCAGTACATTTTTTTTTGTCAACTGTGTTTTCCTTGTATTCTTGTTTGTGCTCCAGCTGGGCCTTCTGTGCCTTGTACAGAGAAGCAAACCCTGCCAGCACATTACATTATTTATAAGGCAGAGATGCTATCAGATCTCACTCAGGTTGGAAGAGACTCTGCTTTCAAATAATTACAGAATTTACATTTATGTGTTGCCTCTCAGGGAGACCTTGAAGCGCTTGTGTGAGTGTCAGAACAGATCTGGGGTTATTAGTTCACTGCAGAATAGAAATAGTGGGGTCAGAGGGGGATCAGGGAGTGAATCCCCCACTGGTGTCTGGCTGCTGCGGGTGTGAGGAGAGTTTAGTGGAAGATGCAACTGTTTAAATTGGAATTTCAGTGAGGCTGAACAAGTTGTAAAGAGCACTGGGCTGTTGTGTGACCACTGTGGACAGGGGTTTATTATTTATTTATTTATTTATTTATTTATTTATTATTTTTTAAAAGAGCAATTTATTGCTGCACAGTTCCTTGTGCAAAGCAAACTGGGACTTTAGGTCCAGTGCCCAAGGCACTGCTGTGCTTTAGGCAGAGGGGAGGGCTGGACATAGCCTGGAGTGAATTCAGGGGTGCACCCAGGAATAAATCACAGCCACCCATGGCTGGGCTGCCTGACATCCCCTCTATTAATGGAGTTTTCCAGTTTTAGCCATGAATTGTCACAATTCTGGCTTCTCAGCAGGGACAGGCACGAGCTGCAGCTTCCTCCAAAGTTCATTTCATCGGAATGTTTGTAACATATGCCTGTCTCTAGGAATGTGTTTGTTGGAAGGAGGGTGTTCTGGAAGGATGCAATAGATCCATATTTTAAGTGCAAATCCTAGTGAAGAACTTAATTTTAGTGCATTTGCAAGTGGAAGAAGAGCTCTGCTCATTCTTGCCTTGGCACAATGCAACACATCAGTTAAGCAGTTTGGAAAAGAAGATTAACTTAGTGGAGAGGTCCCAAGTGACACCCTTTGTTCTTTGCAAAATCAATTTTATAAAGGAAGCTTTAAAGGAAAAGAAAATGGGTGGGGGAAAGGTCCTGGAATGGCTGGAATGGGATATCAAAGTAGGTTTGATTTGAGATAAACTGAATTCCTGCTGGAAAGGCTGTTTCACTGCTCTGCTCTTTGGAATATCTGAGCAGGGGTGTCTTCACCTGATGTGGTCAAAAAACATTTGGGTTCTGCTTTTTGGAGACTCATGGCTGATAGAAAAGGTTCCAATTTAAGATCACAGGGGACCTTTGTGTTTGGTGCAGCACAAAAAATAGAAGGGACAGTCTGAGAACATGATAGAGTCTGGGGTCTTCAGGCTGAGAAGCGATTTTGAAATCTGGCTGAATGAGCCGTGGTATTTTTATTGGTATTTTATATTGATTTATAACTAGTAGCTTTTAAAAGCATACAGAACTCTGAAAATTAATATTGTACTGATGGACCTGCTTGAACAAACATACTAAAAAATGTGCTCTCTGTCATGGCAAGCTGAAAAAGCAGATGGCAGTCGGAAGCTGAGCAGCATACAGAAGTTTGAAATTTTAAATTAAATCAATTTGAAGCTTTGTTTGTGCCTAAGGCAAGCTTTCCCCTCAGATGAAGGAGAGTGGCTAGCTGAACTTTTTTACATGGGCTCTGGTTTGGAAAAGGCTGCTGGAAGATTTTTAATCCTCTGGGATTTATACCACTGTATTAGTCTGGTTTAACAGTGGAGTAGAAATACCACATTCAGGTTGGTCCCAGGAAGCCTTTCCAAAATTGTAAACTCCTGTAATGAGATGGGTACAGAAGAGGGGCTCCTGCTTTTCCACAGCGTGCCATAAATATTCAGATTGTGTCATATGTTTCCTGTGCTCTGAAGAGATGTAAAAAGATAACTGTAGCTAAGAGAGAATCCTGAAGCAGACATTCACAGGTGGTGGTGTTCTGCTACAATAAATCAACTTGCGCCTTGATTTAAACATCACGAACCATCAAGAACTTTCCTGAGAGCTCACAGAAGATCATGGAGTAGAGCAGGGAAGATGCTCCGTGGGCAAAATGTTGTTCTCTCTGAGAGTTCATTAGTAAGATGGGATAGGCTGGCTGGACCCTGACTTATCAATACTCTCCCAGGTTTTAATGAGGGCTTTACCTGAATAAAAACTACATTTTATCCCAGGCCAGTAAGAGATTGCTGTGTCCTGCAGAATGAGCCTTTTCCTCTGTCTCCTAGTTTTTTGATAACTGTGTCTTTGTTGTTAACCTGTGTGGGTACTCCTTGGAGGAGGTCTCATGCTTCTGCTTCTTGGCTACCAATTGCTACGTGAGCTCCCTGGTGAAAAGTTACTTTATTGCTGCTGCTTTGTTTGTTGGCCTCTCCTTTTCAGAAATCATTCCGTTAAATTGCAGTTGTACTCATGTGTTGCCTTGTGCTCTACAAACCTGCTGCTGGTAGTTTGCGTGATTCCTACTTTGCTAAAACCACATTCCCAGGGATTCTGTAAGTCCCTGAGCCCTCAGTCCTTCTGTGAGGCAGTGGCTGTGCAGCTGGTTTTGAGAGGATGCAGAATGCACAGAAGGGAAATACTCATTTTAGCAAAGCACAAGAGTCAAGAGACATTAAAAGGAAATCAGTTTAATGACTTTGAATTTTGCAGAAAGAAAAGAAAAAAAAATAGCAGTATTCTCAAATGATGGCTGAATTCTCAGCCAGCCTGTTAAATATATGAGCCAGTCTGTTCCTGGCTCCTTCATTAGGGAACTGTTCATCCATTTGGTCAGGATGAGTGGTTTGTGCTGCAGTAAACATTCACCTGGAATCCACTGGCAGTATAAACTCTACATTTGTTTGGCAAAGTAGGTGTTGAAATAAGTACAACTGCAGCAAACTCAACTGCACTGAAACCCCAGCACTAATGGCTGCAGTCCTGCTGAGCGATGTAAAGGGGAAGGGTGAGATGCCCAAACCTTCTGCTCCAGCACATCCTGGGGGTGGAAAATCCGGGATGGCAGAGTGGCTCTGGGATGAAGAGAAGGCTGAGCTGTGCAAAGAAAGGCCCATGAGTGGTTCCCCCATCAGGCACCCAGACTGGGCAGTGGGGTTGGGGCTCAGCGGTGTCACCGGCAGCACCGGCCGGTGACCCCGGGTCTGGGCACGGTGACACACAGAGCCCCTTGCCCCAGCACTGTCCTTGGTGGTGGCAGTGATTCACACTGCCAGGCCTGCACACCCACGGGTCACCTCTGCCATTAACATCTTTCTAGTGCTCAAGCACTGGTTTTTCCTGCTGCACAGCTCCATTTGCATCCTGCGGGGTGGAGCGGTGGGCTCGGCGTGTTCAGTCCACGCTTCCCTGATCACTGATTATTATCCCTGCTGCATGCCCAGGGCTCCACTGCAGCGAGGCACTTGGCATCACTGCCAGCTGCACTAACCACCAACCAGCTGGCAAGGGACAGGGAAAGGGAGCTGAGAGAGGGAGGGAGACCACACACACACAAAAATAGAGGCCTTTTAGACACAAGTACATCTTTTTTGGCAATCCGGCTCCAGAGAGAGCAGTGTGGCTTTTTAGTAATAATAAAGAAATACAGCTCGTGGAGGAAAGAAAAGCTGGATTTAGTTTGGCTTTCACTTCCTCAATAAATTCCAGTGACTCCATTTGGCTTTAACACTCTTACACTTTTTGAGGGCCTTTTATAGAAATGACAATTAAAAATGGCCAGAGGAAGAAATTTGTCCTCTTGCTACTTCTACTCTCTTGCTCTCTCTCAATCTGCTTTGAAATAGGAAAAGCTGCTGCATGTTGATGTGTGCAATAGGCTCCATCAAGCTGTGGGGTATCCTGAGCTCTGGGAGAACTGGGAAAGCCACAGCCTGGGGGACCTGCTGCTCATTAGGGAATTTCTTCTGCTGTTCAACCTTTTTGGCCAACTTCACCATATTTTCCTTCTGTAGTTCTATATGATTTTTTAAAATCATCCTGCCTGGAAACCATGGAAGGACAAGGCTAGAAAAATTGTCTGCTGGGCATCTCATGGAGGGCTTGGACTGAGAGGCACGTCCTGAATTATTGGGATTTCTTCTCTTTGCATGGAGCAGTGTGAGGCTAAGGCCTGAATATGAAGCAGATATATGGGAGGTGGAGTTCAAATATTCACCAAAAAATGGATGTAAAGTCACAGACTCCTGAGCCATGTTCTGGTTCTGCCTTTCAGTACGTGCTGGGAGTTTATAAGGAGGTACTGGGGTATCCTCTCAGATACCATTTGTCAGCTACCTAGGCATGGACTCCTTTCCTCAGCATCTCTCCTTTCCCTGATAAACCACCTCCAGCAGCTCCCAATCCAGCTGGGAGCCATCAATTTGTTCAAGCAGAGCAGTACATGGGCACTGACTGTGAGTGTACAAACTGAATTCCAGTGAGATGGAGCCCAGCTGATGTAAAATTACCCCTCGAGCTGCAAATCTCACCTCAGCTGGAGATCTACACCCTTTAGTAGGAGCACTGGCTTTTCCTAAGGCACTTAGACCCATTCTGGATTTAGGTCTATATGCAGATCTTTGCTTTAGGTGTGTCTTGAATGTGAAGAATCAGAAATCAGCTCTGGCACTAAGTTGGATGTGGCACTGCTGCTGCTGCTGGGTGTTTGTGTGATGAATTAACCTGGCTAATGTAGCTGCACTGCAATGCTGTCTCACAGCCTTTATGGGTATAAACACACTTATAAATGTGGCAGCCAACTGCATAAATCTTCAGACGTGTTTGCATCTGGCTACCCTTGGATATCCAGATCTAATTATCTTCAGATAATTGAAAATAATATATCAATATGCTGCAATATGAATAAAAAAGGACAGGGGTTTTGGAAGCCTCAGACCCATCTGCTGTGCAGTGATAGATGCACGTGCTCCGTGTTGGGTGAGCTTTGCATCCCTGGGGAATGATGCATCGAGTTTCCCATGGAACAGCTCCCCTGGCCCAAAAAATGGTGGCTATGTCTTCTCTCTTTTGTGTGTCAGGAATATGTGATTTTGTTGTCAGCACATTTTTTGTAATGAAAAGCAAATGGTATCCAATATGTCTTGGAGAAAACGTGCAAACAACAGCAAAATTACATGTTGTTAAAAAAAAAAAAAAATAGGATCTGTAACTTGTTTGCTGTCAATAGAGCTCTTAATGGCAGGGTAGGAGGGAAGTGCACCCAGTGATCACTGCCTGTGTGCAGTGATACATGTGGGGCTGCAATCCATGTGTGTGTCTAAAAACTATACCGCGAAAAATTAAATTTTAAATCTTGGATATGCATCTGCAACGTTTCGTGGAGTTGAGAGTGTGTATGGACTTGGTGACTGAGGGCTTGGCTCTGTAAAAGATGGGAGAATTGAGAATCCCTGACTCGTGTCCTCAGACAGAAGCCACCGACAGTTCCCCTGAATTACTGCTCTGAAATCTGCTGGAATTTTAAGTTCAGCTATGGAGAGTAATGTCCTAAATCATAAATCTGAACAGGGAAAAAGTCAAACAAAAAAAATAGCAGTGTATTAATGTCTGTGCATCTGTGTAGAATAGGTCCAGGAAGAGCCTTCCCTGATTTTTTGCAGTATTCCATTAACTTTGTTTGAAAAAATAGCCACTGCATAGAATTTCTCCTCAGCCTGGAGTTGGTTTTAAGTGCCCATGTTATTCAGTGTAACTTGGAAAATGGATTTTGTTTCAAAAGCTGTCTCATTCCATGAAAGATTATGAATGGTTTGCTATTCCTGATGCCAGTAGAATTGATTGTTCTTGCTTTGAAATCAGCTAGAAGACATCTGGGGGAAAATCTCAGTATTTCTGAAACCCACAGCAGCATTCACAAATTCTGATTCTTCACAAATATGAAAACTTCCTGCTCAAGTGAACATATTTTACACTAAGATCTAATCATGATAAACCATGTTCATGAAGTGAATTTTTTCAACGAGTGAATAAAAAAGGGAATGCATATTTTAAAGGAAGCTTGTGGACCTTGATTGAATGACTGTCCATAAATATTTAATGCCAATATTTGTCCTGCTCTTGCACAGACTCTTTAAGAGCTTTTCCTCTCTGATCTTTTTTTGACTCTTCTGTTCTCCTTTTTTCTCCCCATCTGCTCATCTCTGTTCCAGATGTGGAAATGTACTTCTCAGAAGTGGAGATTCCATTAAAAATAGTGATAGTTCAAAAAAGGTAGCAATTAAGAATCTGTAGGCTGGTTGTAAGAACATGTTTTTAATAGAGCCTCTTAAGCTGTGCATCTGCCCTCTACCACCTTGCGCACATGATACTGATACTTCTCAGTCAAGCCAAGTTTCAGATAATTACCCCCAAAACTGTCTATATCCCACACACATCTACAAGTTCCTTGAGGTTTTATTGATTCTGTGTTGATAAAAATATTGGGGCTGTGAAGATTTCTCTCCTCATCCCTGCTGGAAGCCAACACATCACCCCCATGATAAATTCTACAGGGAGGGTTCAGTCCAGCTCATCCCCACTTTCACTGTGGGCACAAAGGTGGTTCCTGTCAGCAAGGAGCTGCTGTGCTCACCTTGGCTTCTCTGCACTAAGGCTTTACTAGTTCTCTCTAAAATAACTGGAATTTTCTATACAGTGTTACCTTGAGAGGCGAAAACAGGAACTGAACAATTGCCTAATTGTAGTTAATTTTTTTTTAGCTGTAGAACAGTGAGGGGGAAACAACTGGGATGTAGTTTCTGCCTCACAGCCCCCATTAAGCCAAAAGAGATGCACACCAAACAGCCCCATTCCCTGGAACTAGCAAGAGGGAATTGGATACAGAGTACTTCTCTATAGTATTTTAATTTTGTATTTATTTAAATAGCTTTTTGACATCGAAGGCTTGCCATTGCATAAATTCCAGGGAAGTCAGGGCTTTTTGGTGAGAGCAGCTCACGTTGAAGTGTTTAATGTTTTTAGCAAGACATTGTTACAGTTGGTGGCCTTCCCAATTAGAATGACATTAACAAGGGAACTGGTCTTAAGGATGAGTGCCATTTCCCAGTGAACTGAGTGACATCCATGCTTGCTCTCATTTGAAATGTACAAATGCAAAAATGTGAAAATTAATTCAGAATATCTTTGTGATAATTTTTGAATAATTAAAAACTCTGTCATAGGCACTTTTTCATTTTTGATTCCACCCCTATGACCACTTTCTTTTCCATGGTAAATTGTAGAGCGACCTTAATCTGTGGTACTGAAAGAATAGACTTTTAAATCAAAATAAGCGTAAGGGGGAGAAAAAAGGGAGCATATTAATTGCTCCTTCTTCCTACACAGTTTTTTTCCTTCTCTTTCCTTCAGGCATTCCTTGCATAAAAATATCCATTCACCAACTGTTCACCAACTGTTCCTCCACTCATTGCCCTACCTTAGATTTCATTTTAAGACACTAGTGAATATTTGCTCTTCAGCCTCACTGTCTTTGAAGTTTTCTGCAGGTTTTTAAAGGTAGCAATTGGAGGATTTACCAAACAGTGACAGTGAGTTAACGAGCATTTCCTGCAAGGGGCTGAGGTGTTGTTAAACTTGGGCTTTTAGGAAACTGGAACTGGAAACATCACCCTGCTGAACCGAAGTGCCGGCAGCGTTCCTGGCTCCAGCATCCCTTGGTGGCTGAATTCCTCTCACTCCTTCCCTTCAACTTCTGACACTTCCCAGCCACAGCCTTCATTATCATGAGATCACATGGTGACTATTTTGGCTGTCAAATTCACCTCGTGGTTTTCAGTGTCACAGAAATCACAGAATGGTTTGGGTTGAAAGGGATCTTAAAGATCACGTCATTCCAACGCTCTAGACCAGGTTGCTCATGCAGCTTGGCCCCATCCAATCCTGTCAATGGCAAAGAGACAGAAGAGGGGTTTTTGGGATTTGTGTGGGGCTCTGGCTGCAGCAGGATCTCTGGGAAACCTGGATTGTGCTGGAGCTGCAGCAGTGGCCAGGACAGGCAGCACATCCACCTCACCTGATTTAGGCCAGGAGAGGGACAGGACACAAGGCAAGGACTGGGGGTAGAAGGTGGGAACTCACAGTGGGAGCAAACTCCAAATCCCACCCCGTGCCCTGTTATTTATATCCTGGTTTCCCTGTAGCTATTTACATTGTTTTCCCCTTCGGAAACAGAGGAGCAGATTGAAAACCCAGAGTGTATCTATAATCATTAAAGTAGATGTTCAGCCTCTAACAATGAACTCCTGCGACTGCCTACTGAATTATGCACAAACACACCAATTCCTTGAAGACTGTGGACACATGTAATAAGTATCTCCTGCTACCAGCCAGGGGGGTTGACTCTGTAGTTTCTTTTCCCATTCCCACATGGTGGGCCAGGTGGTCTCTCCTGGAAGGTAGCTGAGATGAACAAGGCATTTGGGAGGCAGCATTAAGATATGTTTGCAGAGCTTTTTCTTGAACTTCTAGGGAAAAAAGTTATAAAAAGTGAAACACACTGTACACACCCGTTTTTTTTTCTTTTTTCTGGAGTCCCAGCCTAAAGAACTATGAAGCTATGCAAAGTTTTAGAACTGTGCTTGCAAAAGGAGGGGAAGAGGAGCAGATGCTGGCTGAAATGCCTGCTGCATCACTCCTTTTTTTTCCTGCCCTTTCATTTTTAGGGGCTCCATCATCATTTAGATGCCTGTGACAGCTTGTCTTCTAAGAACAATATAGGCACAGGACTTGAGTGAGACCTAAGGTCCATCTATTCCAGTATCTTGTCTCTGACAATATTCATTACTGTCGCTTTTTGGCGAAAAGTGTAAGAGCCATGCAGGAGGGAAATATGGAATAATGTGATTCCCTGCATGGTCTCCTTGGATCTATAATACTTAGAGGCTGACCTCCCCCCTGAAGCACAGGGGGTTTTATCCCTTCAGGGTTTTTTCCTGTCATTAATTATGACAGTGCTGGACATAAGAGTGGACGTGCTGGTTCTTCCTGTGGATTTTCTCCTCTTCCATCTCTTGGGACACGTGATCTTGGATCTTGTTTGTCTGAGCAGAGCAGGACCTGCTCCTTACAAACCAGGGAATTACAGAGACATTGCAAAAGGACAAAGTGCCCTCTCCTCATTATTCTTTATGTCTGATTATAAAGGACCCAGGTTTTATGATGGAGCCCAGAAGAACTTGCAGAGCAGGAATTTGAACATTTTGTTGTGGCTTTTAGCTCTGTGGATTAGTTTGGCCCATTTCAATGTATTTCCTTATCTCTCTAATGTAGAGGCTTTTATAGAGCCCCTCAAAGGAATAATCTCTCCACACAGAGATTATTTTATGTGCAGTATGAAATCCCTTGCACCTCTATTTTTTCATCCATTGTTTTTAAAGCCTCAATATACAGTGGTAATTTTGGAAAGCACTTAAAAGAATAGGTGGGATTTGCTCATAAATCAGTCGTGCTTTGATCTGTCTATTTGCTTCCTTAAGACTCTCTAAAAGGTGATGATATTTCCATATTTTTTATTTCCCCCAGCATCTTGCTTTCACCAGTGGCATAGGTGTGTAAGAATCCTCAGTTTTTAATAGGCTCAGATTTCTCTTCCAGTGTTTGCTTCCACTTTTTGATTAGTGATGCTTTGATGTGTCTGTGCTGAGGTTTTGGATGCACCCTCTTCTCTTCCAATGACTCACTGCACTCACTCAAATCCTCCCTGATGAAGTGTGTAAGCAGCAAATGCAGACTCTGTAATGAAATACAGGAAATATTGCTGTAATACTTGAGATGCTTCAATTTGGAGAGCAAGCAGACAGGGTATGGAATTTTGGTTTTATTTATCGTGTTGCTCTTTTTGCTCGTGCCATGAGCCTGTAACAATAAACTGTGCTGTGCCACTTTGATTTAGAAGAAGCTTTACTTCAGGAGTGTAACTGCCCTTTAGTTACCATCAGTTCATTCCCAGCACATGGGAAGCCATTCCCATATTTTTTTCCTTTGTCCTTGTTGGTGCTTTCCTGTGTGACATTCTCTCCACTCGTATGATCTCTGACCTCAGTGATGCACAAGTCGCTTCTGAGTCAAACTACAGATGAACCCTGCTCTCAACAGCTGCAGAAAATATTACTTGCTGCAGGAGCTGTTTGATGCTGTACTCCCCAGGGAAAGACATTTGTTTTCCAAAACAAGGGAAAAAACCTTGTTGCGAACAACAGAGATAAAATATTAAGTATCATTTTGCCACTGACAAAGAATAAAAATAATTTAAGCCTGGCCATGAATGACTTCAGCAGAGCATAGATTATTTTCAGGTGGAGTGTGTGCTCTGCAATTCAAAGCACAGCTGAACGTTCAGGCGTTTTTTAATTTAAAAATGCATCAATTTTTTTTTTTTTAAACCAAAAAACCATGCTTAACAGTACATTTTCTAAGGCTGTTGTTGGCTTTTAATGGCGAGTCAATTTGTCCTTTATCAGAATAGCAACACATGGCTGAACCAACATAAACTCCGTCGACTGTCTCAGGCATGTTGTTGGGCTGCTGGCGTTTGAGTTGAATTGCAGGGAGGTGATAAGGATGCAGCCACCCTTTCATCCAGGTTTCCATTACGGAGCTGGATTGCAGCAACATCCCTCCTCGCCTCAACTATTCCCTTGTAGCCTAAAAGTAAAATAAAATCGCGTTTCAACTCTGGCTGGCTGGATCCTCGCGGGCGAGCGGCGTCCTTACCGATAACCTCGGCAAAACCGAGCGGGTCCTTTGGAGATAGAAACCCTCCACGCTGGCGCTTTAATTGTTGCTTTCCACTTGTTATTTAACGTTTCTGCTCCCCTCCTTGCCGCCCATCCAGTTTCTGAGTTGCATCACGTACGGCTCACAAGCCGATGATGGGTCCTGCCATTCCCATGGCGTCTCCCAGGTCTAGCCGCAGACACGGTGCGAACATCCCCCCAGGGAACGTAAGATGCTCCGGATTCGTCGCCGAGCTCTGGGATGCCATCTGCAGTTCCCAACACTCCCTGCCCTTTCAGGGCAGCCACACTTCCAGCGTGGAAAGTTAATTGTAGCTGTCTCCAACTTTTCTTTCCAGAGTCGGGAATTCGTTGCCGCAGACCACAGGGTTCAGCGTTTTGGCTCGGAGCTCTTTTGATAAATCAGCTACGGACTTCAGTAGTTGTTTGCAAAGTAAGAAAGTTTGGTGCCAAATGGGGAGAAGATTTCAGAGCAGATATGTGACAAGATACATGAGGACCCAATGCAAATATGGATTATGCTTTCTCTGGCTGTCGACGTTGCCATGAAATTGTGATTCTTCCTGACTTTTGATTGTTTAGAGGCTGCACTGATGTGAAATTCACTTGATTAGATTTCACTGCAGCTTGGGTGTTTTGAAAGTTTTATTTTGAGCCAACACTCATGCGCAGAGTGCCTCTTCAGTTATCTGCCATCAGCTTCTTTATGGCCTGTCCAGAAAGAGACGTGCCAGGTCACCACATTGATTTATTTACAGTGGTAGGGCATCATTTTAGCTACTTTTTGGGTTTGCTTCTCATTTCCTTCCTAATTCTGTTAATACTCACTTTCATGAGTACAACACAAAACCAGGCAGTCATCTTAATGACAATGAAACTCTAACAGTGATACACTTGCAGAGCAAGGTGATTTGAGTGCAGTAGGGTAGGCAATTACTGCTGCATTAACATATCCACATCACATTAATGACTGAGTGCCAGGCTCTGGTTTACTTTTGTCTTGCGTGCAGGAAGGGATCATTAGAGTCCCATGAATAATAGAAACCAGAAAAGGGAAAAAAAAAAAAAACCTATTAGAGTGTTTTATCTATCTTTCTGCAGTTGTGTTCTTTTTTCTGACAAAATGTCTGCGTTAGTATTCCTGAATAATTCTCAGTGGGAAATGTGATCTGAGCGCTGTTGGGATCAGTGGCAGGACTCCCACTGGTTTCAGCGGTGGTTGAATCAGGACTCTAAGAACTTGGAACACGTCTTGGTAGGTGGCTTCTTCCAAGCAGGTTTTTAATCTTTAAATCAGTGGGAGATGGACAGGTCTCCCCGTTCACTGTCGCTGTGGAGCATTTGCAGGACTTCAGTAGTTGCTGTGTTCAGGCAGATGGAAGGCAGACGCAATGCAAGTGATTCCACGCACACTGACTATTGATAATTCAGTATTCTTTCACCTTTAGAAAGTACTTTTTGGTCTATTATGGTAAAAAATGTATTTATTTAAAAATGCCATTCTGCATGGATTACAGCTTTATTCCACATCTGCTGTTCTATTTTTTATTTGTGGAGCCCAGGCATCACGGAGAGAAAATGGTCCAGGATGCAGACAATCTTCCTGTGTGCTGCTGTTCTGTCAGCAACACCCAGAGGTTGTGACACAGTATCACAATTTCTGCAATATGTAGAGGAAAAGTTGTTGAAAGTGGTATGATTCTTATTTTTCATCTACGTAACCTTTGGGGAAAGCGAGTGTGTTTTTGTCATTGGTTTTGCTCTTTGGACCCACTGATCCAGGCCAGGACACAGAGCATGGTACAGAAACCTGCTCCTTTCAGATAGCTCACGGAAGGCTGAAATTAATAGGAATGTTTTCCACCACAAAAACCTGTTCACTGCAAGTGACAACACTGGTCTGTCCATCCTGCATGGAAAAAGCCACCTGTGAATGCTGAGGCATGTGAGAGCTGCAGGAGATGGCTGTGATGGAGAGATCTGAAGAACTTTTCTTCTTGCCAATAGCTCCTGTGTACAGCAATTATCCACCCACTCAGAGAAAGGCATGGTTTATAAAATTGGCAAAATAGGGAAGATCAGGTAACTGAGAGAGGGGACAAGAGATGATTTCTTTGGTTGACTCTTCAACCCTCAATGATCAGAGATTTCTGCAAGTCTGACATGGTAGTTTGACTGCAAATCAACCAAGGTGATGAAAACATCTCCTGACTTTGAAAATATCCCACAGGCTGAGTGGTTTCTGGTTTTGCCATCCCAGGTGGAATTCCACCCTCCCCACAATGTGCAGGGATGGGGGTGTGGTAGGAGTTTTTACCAAGGTGATAAATTATGGAGAGATGCACAAACAGGATCTTTACGCCTGTCAGATGTAAAACATTACAGGCTATAATATTGCTATTAGGCTTTTTGGCTGAGATCAAGTGCAATGTCAGCTTTGGTTTATGTATCTTCCAAAGCAGCCTCACAACAGACTCAGAGCTTGTGGAAAGGCGCTCTTGGGTTGGTTTTTCCCTTTGTTCTTTTAATGGTTTTATCTGAAAATGCAGCTATTGAAGTGAGTATAGTTTATCCTTCATATGCTAATGAATTGGCATTTACAAACAAGAAACATAAGTGTCAGTAACCTGACCAGGAACTGTAAAATAATTCCTATTTATCTCATCTACTCATATCTCAAAGAAGGCCTGGGGGTTCCAGACAACAATAACATAAATACCAATTTAAGAGGTCTGGTCAATAAAGTGCTCTGCACACACACTCCAAATGTAATTAGTTACTCCATTCTGTTCCCATTGTGTTACCTATGGATTACCTCTATGGATTACGCCTTCCAGAAATGTTTCTCTCCTGCTGTTTTCCCCTCCCTATAAATCAGGGAGATCAGGAGGCAGATCCCACCTTTGGATTTACCTTCTGTGAGGGTGGTGAGACCCTGGCACAGGCTGTGGCTGTCCCATCCCTGGAATTGTCCGTGGCAAGGGATGGAATGAGATGATCTTTAAGGTCACTTCCAACCCAAACAATCCCATGATTCCAAGATCCAATGAAATGTACTTTCTCCTTTTGGTATTAGTCTAGGGAATTCCCTTTGGGAAAAAGAGAAAGGGATTTTAGAGCACATGAGTACTTCCCTGAGCACTCAGGAGAGAAAGCTGGATGTGCCATTAGGATATCATAAAAAGATTGGAGTCCTATGAAGGTTACTTTGGAGCTCTTACTCCATTTAAGCAATGCAGGAACCAATTTCTAGTTGTGTTTCTTGCAGGTCAGAGCTGCAGGTTTTCCACCTGGGATGGAGAGTGCCCACCTGGCTTTGTAGTTTGGTGATGGGGAACATTCACCTTCTTGTTCTCCAGTGCTGTCAAACTTGGGGCTAATTATCAACAGGGGTCCATGTTACATTTCTTCTCAAAGCAGATTTTAAGGCCATGAAATCTGTTGTAGTGAGAAGCTGAATCTTGAAGGAGTGGGAAACAAAAGAAGAGATTAAAAGAATCCTCAGCATAGGTTTGATTTAGCAAAAATAGGTCATTTAAGTTTCGTTTGCTTACCTTGGCAGACAGGTATGAGCCAAAAATACACTGCAAAAATAATGAGCTGAAAAACAATATTCCACTGAGGGGAGTGGATAGGTAGGAAGGGAATGACGGTCCCCATTTCTGAGCTTGGATACTGGGGTGTACTGGTACACCAGAATATGTCTGGTGGGATGTTCCCTGCCCATGGCAGGGGGGTTGGGAATAGGAAATCATTGAGGTTCCTTCCAACCCAAACCATTCTGTGATTCTGTGATTCCACTGCATAAGTTAAATGTTTGGAAACTGAAAGTTGACAAACTTGGTGTTGGTGTGCTGGCCCAAATCTTCTAGGGCATCTTAACTAATTTTCATTGTATTTTTGCCAAATAAAAATTGGCAAACCATATCCTGTTGAGACCTGTATTTGCATTAGAATGGAAATATTTTGTGAAATTGGTTGAACTTGCCATTATTTAGTTTAAGAAAAATATAGGGAAATATGCTATGATGTCTAAATAGCTCATCTCAAAGTTTTTAAACAGAAGCTCTTGATTTTCATGTGCAGTCATACCTTCATTTAGAATTAATTCACTTTCATTAGAATAGTTTTCTGATTTTATGCAAGTGAATGACTCAGATAGGGAGCATTTTGCTGATTGTACAAAGCACTCTTTCATGCAGAATTTTCCTGCACTAAAAATTTCAGTCTGGGTGTGCTCAAAGTGTCTGCTCTCATACCCCTGCTCTCTCCACCCACTCTTTAAATGCCTAAAACTTGAGGACTTCCACTTGATTTTTTTTTTAGACTGTTTCTAAACCAAATGGCTCCACAATGGAGCAATTAGTCCTGGTGTTATGGAAATGCCTCAGCTTGCTTGCTTTCATTTTCCTTCATGTCACCCTAAATATTAGGATGGCTTACAGGCTGGTTTCAAAACAGAGAAACAAAGATGGTAATTTTTTAATTGGTGTGATGAACCTAGTGGTTTTGCTTAGAGAGAAGATGCTTAGGAGGGGAGCTGTGATGGATGGTGTCGTTCCAGATGGTGGAAATAGCTTCCAAAGGGTTGGAAAGTAGTATGGAAACATTGGATTTTTACAGGGAATGATTTCTGCTCCAGACAATGCATGAGTAATATCGCTCCATCCTCAGCTGTGCTTTGTACATTCCTTCTGTGAAGCCTTTGAGCCCCAAATCCAGGAGGCCTTTGCATGGTGGTCTCGCTCTACCTAAAGCAACACAAAGCCTCTTGTATTATTTTTTCCTTTAAGGGCAGCTTTTCCCTTGTACGACCTTCCCAGAGATCCTTTCATTCCCCAGCAGGTTTTAAAAAGTTAATCAGTACATTGTACAGCTCTCAGTGGTGGAAAGTGCTACAACACAGGCTATTTGTTCCTAAATCTCCTCTCGATATAAGCAGCAGCAATGTACATCCCCATCCACACACACACACACACACACACACACACACACACACACTGTTACACCTTTTTTGGCTGACCTGGTTATTCCTGTGTCCCATCAGCCCGCTAGGGCTGTTCAGTTTAACCAGCTGCACACATTAAATAATAGAAACATTTAATTTTTTGCCGCTCGAGCTGTCCCCAACAACAGTTTGGAGCAGCGTGGTCCCGGCGGACGGCGGCCGCGGAGCCAGCCCTGCTTCCTTCCAGCCTTTTCCAGGGCTTTGGTGCTGCCACGACTGCAGCGAGGTGGAAGTGAGGGAAGGAACATGTGCTATTTTCTGAACACTCTGGGTGCAAACAGGAGCGGGGGTGTGTGTGCGTGCGTGTGTGTGTGTGAGTGTGTTTACGCTTGATGCAAATTTAGATGTTCCTATAGTGGCACAAAGCTCTCGGTGCTGCCGGAGAAGCTCTCAGAAGTTGTTTTGCTCTGTTGTTAAATTTAATTTCAATGTTTTCCTGTGTCACAGAATGTGTTCTCTGCCTTCCTGCTGGGGAAGACCTTCCCGTGCAGCGCTGGCTGGCTGCGGGCATCCCAGGGGAAGGCAGAGCTGCAGATCAGCCGTGTATCCTCTGACAGATTTTATAAAGAGAGCACAAGCCTTGCTCCCTCCATCCCCCTCTCTCTCCTTTCCCTTGGACAATGCATTTTCCAAACAGAGATGCTTTCCGTTGATTTATCTCTAAGCCTAAAGGCTCACGTGGTCAAGTTCTTAAAAAATCCCAACTATCCAACCAAAGAACGTGGTAAACCTCTGTGAATTCCTGCCCAATGATCCAGCCATTCTGAACAACCTTCATTTAATGCACCCCTCAGCCTTTCCTGGACAGATCCAGCCTCTTGGGAATGAGTTCAGGGTAGATCAGGATTGCTCCAGGGCCCTGCAGACAGCAGGTCACTCTTTATCTGCTGGCAACTTGTCTGCTCCCACGACTTTACTGGAAAAAGGGGAGCAACCCTGCAGAGGGATTGCTGGCCCCAGGAGAGCTGCCACTGTCTGTGGGATGGATCGTGTGGTTCTGTGGATTTGGAGAGGCTGCAGGAGGCAGAAGCAGTGAATTGCTGCAGGTGAGAGGGGTGTGGAGGGGGGATGCTCCCAAAGAACTCTTGGGTACAAAGTGCAGTCACCAAATGAAGCCAACACTGAACTGCTTCAGCCAAGCCTCGCAGATGAGAGCCCCAGCTCGACAGGGGCTCTCTCCAAATGAAGTGTTCTCTGCTCTTTGTCCAGACAGAAAATTGGAAAATGTCAGCTCTGTTTTCTGATGAAAATTCATTGTCTGCCAGCTTTCCTGAAAGCCATTGGTAATGCCTGGCCTCAGCCTGCATCGACAGGAGTCCTAAAATACAGCACATGGCAAAGAGAAGTGGTAAAATAGGGGCTGCTCTCTTCTTGTAGGGGATATAACTCTCCCTGCCCCCCCATGGGTGCCTGGTGTGAATGTGGCAGCTTCTCTAGATAAAGAATGTAGTTTCTGCCAAAAGAAGAGGAATTTATTATTTTTGCTACATGGGGAACCTGACATCTGACAAGTATTTCCTTCTCCCAAGCTCTGTTCTCCTTTTCTGTACATAAATATAGTGCTTGTGCCCTTCCAAATGCCCCAGCTTTCCTGAAACCCCCCATGTTGTAGCCATCAAATTGGCCCATGCATTTTTAATGCAGTCTTATTGACTGGATTCGGGAAGCATAAGGATAAAACAAATCGCTGTACTACGAAGGAAAAAGCCATTTGGCCAAGTGCATCTGCTCACCTTTGATTTATTTCAGCAACTTTCTCCTATATTTTCAGTCTATTCCCTCCCCTTAAAAATAATCTATTAGTCTTCTAGTATTTTGGCATTTGCATCTGCAGTCTGCTTCTCAGCCTATTCCATATTCACATGCCTTTGATATATACATATGAAATAATGACCCAAGCTGAAATACTAGTTAAACCTGGTTTCTGATACAATCCCCTGATACAATTAGAGTATTTAATTGTAATTTCTTTGGCATCTAAAATGATGGCTTGTGTGATTGCTATCTAAATGTACAGTAGTGTATCTTGGAGGAGCTAATTGTCGTGTCCGAGCTGGGAGTGTGAAACCAGGCTGAACAAAGCCCCTCCAGATAAATGAGCTGTGTGCTGTTTGCTCAGCAGTGTGGATAACCTCAGCCTTGCAAGTGCTGCCTTGGATAAATGCTGCTGAGGGAATGTAGAAATCCGTTCAAACTGGAACGTAAAATTCCAATTCCAAACCTTGGCTGCCTCCCGAAGCCATCCAGGCTGTTCCTTCAGCCATCAGGTTGAGGTGTGCAAACTTCCATCTGGGTGGGAAGAAGGAACCTCTGAAGAGGGGTTTTGTGTGGGTTTGCTGGGTTTGGGAGGAGGATTTGCTTCTTCAGTAAGTATTAATCTCCTCTGCCATCTTCAAGCAGGATTCATTAGAACGTGATGGAGCATGGTCCTGAGAGCAGCAGCATGAAGGAGCCATCCAGGGGCACTTCTGGATAAGCCTAAACTTCTGGGATGCCCTTTGGGATATGTTAGCTTTCCACGCATTGCTGTTAGGCACTTTATGGCCAGTCCACATCTTCCAGAAGCAAAAATATCAGAGTCACAGAATGCTACGTTGGAAGGGACCTCAAGGATCACCTGGTCCAATTCTTCTTGGCAAAAGCACAGTCTGGACAAGCTCAGCACCAGCTGAATCTTAAAGTGTTCAATTTTGGGGAATCCACCACTTCACTGGGGAGATTATTCCAATGATACATAATGATTATTCTCATTGTGAAAATTTTTCCTCTTGTGTTCAATTGGAATCTCCCCAGGAGAAGTGTGTACCCATTACCCCTTGTCTCGTGAAAAGGGAATCTCCATCTCTGAAGCCATCCTTTAAGTCCTGGAACGTGGTGATAAGCTCTCCCCTCATCCTTCTTTTCTCATGGCTGAACAAACGCAGGTCTCTCAGCCTTTCCTCATGTGACAACTTCCCAGTCCTTGGATTCTCTTTGTGGCCCTTCTCTGGACCTCTCCAGCACATCCACTTTTTTTTTTTTTTTTTTTTTTTTTTGCATAGTGGGAACCAAAATTGAGCACAGTATTCCAGGTTTATCCTAACAAGGGCCACAAGCAGTGGGATAATTACCTTTTACTCACTCACACTGAGTGTGAGTGACCAAATTGTCCAAATATAAGCAAAAATGAGCTGAGAAGGAAAAAAGAGAGGAAAGAATGATCTTACAGAAACCCAAATGCTCTGACGGCCCTGGTCTTTCCAGTCCCATCCCAATGTCCCTGGAGCAAACAAACCCAAAGCTTCCTGTCTGTCTCTTCCCTAAACCACACATGCTGTGGTGCTTTTCTGCATTGTGTTGCTGCTGGGAGCCCGTGAGGCTGGTGCTCCACATCCTGATATAAATTGTTATCAACAGCATAATAAAGAGTGATACACAGCGCCGCGCCGGCCCTCGCGCGCCGCGAGCTTTTATGTTGCTTGTTTAAATCCACCGACAATATTGCTGCAACTTCACAAGATCCTGCTGCTTTTTAGCCTAATGGGAATGATATGGTTTGTTCCCAGCTGCCTTCGGGAGCAGAGCTGTGCTGTGGGATTGGGAAACTGACTCAGAGCCTCACAAGGGTGGTGCCGACCTGGGGACTTGGAGCGGATCCTTCGCAGGCAGGACTGGCAGTGAAAGTAACCTAAAGCTGGTTGTAGGGGGGTGGGTATCATCATGCTGTGGAAATTTGCACTGTGGGAAAGGATAGCTTGTTAAAATACAGAAGAAAGATTCAGTGGAATGTAAATCCTCCTGCATTAGGATGCAGTTTCCCTAAAGCATCCCTTAACCAAACGGGCTGTGAGGTTCCCTTTGTCTCAGGCACTTTTCTGTTTAAGTGATGGATGTTTAATTCTGTGTCCTTAAAAATAGTGTGTCTGTGTTCAGCATTGACCCAAAGCCAAGAGACAGAAAGGTTTTGCAGATTTTTGTGTCCAGTATCTTCAGGAAATAATGCTCCTTAAAATATTTCTTATAATAAGCTTAAGTGGAGAAAATTGAAAAACATCATTCATACTTTGATGTCCTAAAGTATGAAATCAGAACTGCTTACTAGCAACTTAATTCCATCCCTTGACCATAGAAAGAGGCAAGATTTAGGAACATCCTACGATCAAATAAAATAGGGTCAGCTTTGTGGAGCAGTGGCTGTGGGATTCTTTGGCACATGGGAGTCACGAGTGCAGCTCTGAGCTCGGTGTTTCCCTTACAAGCTGACATTCCACCCCGGGCTGCAGGGCTGGTTTTTGAGACACAGCCCTCGAGAAAGGCTCTGCACCAGCTGCATGGGGAGGCCAGTGGTTAGAAAATGTCCCTAGGACCTGGGACACCTCAGTTCCAACCCCTCAAACTACAGCTACTTCAGAGATTTTGGCTAAGGTGCTTCTGTAAAGCAGAAATAAAAGCACTCCTGTGTCTCAGTATGGTATTCTGAGCATTAGAGACAGCCCAGACTGGAGTTTCAAAGATGTTTAGATGCCTGATGATTCAGTTAACAATTTGGAAAGTCACTCAGGTGCCCAACTTGTTGGCTTTGCTCAGGGTTTTGTCAGCCAGTATTGGCTGATAGACCCAGATAAATAGACCTGGAGAGATTTTTCACTTCATGGCACGATTTTTAGAGGTGAATTTCAAGGCTCTTCATCTGCCATGGGAAAAGTAAAGTTTGGGAAATAGCTGTAAAGCATGGTTAGACCCCTGCTGCAGGTCATGAGTATTCCTCATGAAAATCCATGTGGAAATGTTGGTCTGAAAAGCCCTGCTTAGGAATCTAAATACTGACAAGTTCACCACAGAGTGCAGGAAATTTGATATACAAAATCTCTGGCCTGACCTTTGAATGACCCCAGTCCTGAAATATTTAGTTTGTTGTACACGGTCTGCTTTAATTCACATCAGAAGAAAATCCATGTACCCCAGAGGAGAGAACCTGGCCAGGTGTGAAGGGCTGCAGCTGATGTGTGTCATCACCTCTCCAGCTGAACTCCCAAAGTCTGGGATTGCATCTTCTTTCCCAAACCAACTGTTTGAGAGTTGAAGCATTTTGAGGTTATGTCTGTTTGTGTGTATTTACAGGAAGATTTTTCTGAATCAGGCAGAGCTGAGACAGTGTCAAGGATGCTCTAAAGCCTTATGGATGTGGAAGATTTGGCCACAGCTTTATCATGATACTACTACTAATATATGTACTGCTTTATGCTGAGGAAATGTGTTCATCTTTTACCAGTCTGTTAACATTCATGGTGCGGTGGGCTCGCCTTCAGCTTCTTTAGGAGGGTGTAGAGGAGGCTTTTTTGGTAACTGTGTTTTGTTAGACTCGTAATACCTTGCTGGTTATTGGCTACAGGCAATAATCCTGTCTTTAATTGGAATATGTTGCCCAGAGAAGCTGTGGCTGCCCCATCCCTGGAAGTGTCCAAGGCCAGGTTGGATGGGGCTTGGAGCAACCTGGGCTAGTGGAAAGTGTCCCTGCCCATGGCAGGGGGTTGGAATGAGATGAGCTTTAAGGTCCTGCTCAATGAGTCCATGATTTATACCTCCAAGTCTTGCTTGAATTCCTTCTCCAAAAATATCTGGAGGAAGAAGCACAGTTCTCTTCTTGGGGAGAGAGGAGGTGGGTTGAACTCCTAACTGAACACCTCACCTGCTCAAGGCTTGTAAGGTGGGAGTATAATTGGCCAAGTTTCACCTACAGGTTATGGAGAAGAATAGACTCCCCAGGGATTCAGAGGATGGATCACTGTTCCTTCTCCTCTGGGTAGGAGCAACTGAGCTCCCACCTTCCACGCCTCCTTCAAGTTCTTTAGGTCGGGAGGCAGGGGCTGAGGCCATGCATTTGGAGGGAATGGCCATTTTTGACTTGAACAAAATCTGCCTGTGCTTCCCTAGTGCCTTCTCTGAGTGCTGTAGCACTGAGGGCATGGTCCATCAGGCTTTAGCAGGCTGTAAAAGATTCCCAGCATCCCTGGATGCATTTTTATGTACCTTAATCAGCCCTGTACCTGCATTTTTATTGCTGCAGGATTCTGCTGCTGGAGCAGTGCTTTACCTGTGTTTTATGCAGCACCCTTCACACCTGCTTGTGCCTCTGCAGAGACAAACCTACAGAGGGGTGGCCAGAGCACAGCACTGTCCTCCAAAAACCTGGAGAAGCAAGGAATGGGCCACCCCTGTCCTGACTCCCAGGTGTTATTGCATTCATGCTCCTCCTGGATTGATGCAAATGGATGCAGAAGAGATAAGTGACTTCTGTAATTCTCATCAGGAGCTGCGTAAGGACTTGCTGGCCTGTTCCATACCCCAGAGCCATCCCTCCTGAGAGCCTGCACTCTACAGAAGTATGAATGCATCCCCTTTTCTTTATGGCTTTAATTATTGTGTGTGCTGGGCACGGTGATAAGTGGAAATCCTCGTGTTAAGCAGCTAATTAATGTTTAGAACTTAGTCTTCTGTTTATTGTAGGGGTTTGCAGGAAACTCTTCTCAGCTGTAATAGAGTTTGTGAAATATGTACTGTAGATCCCAAATGTTAGAGACAAAAAGATGAGGTGCTGCTAAGGGCCATCAATGCACATTGACTCCTTTTGGCCCCACATACATCAAAAAAATGAAGTGAAACCCTTTGCTGGAGGACTGATTGCAGCTGAGGCACCTTCTTTAATCTC